>NC_084825.1:54134253-54447339 GCF_958449725.1 Rosa rugosa
GGTGAAAGATTAAAAACACTAAAGCACACATAATTGCATATTGAATAAACACAACAAACATATCATTACAAACAGAGTGCAGCATATATATAAAACATGTCCCATGAGCCTTCATAACTTGCAGAAGGACTCGTACCAGTAGACAATGAAAAGGAGGCCATTGCTTAAGAAACAAGAACTTCTGTGATCCTCTCTCTGTTTACTTGCAACTATCTATGGGGCTAGATTTCTGAAAGCTCATGTATAGAGAGGTCACAGGGACCTTGTTTATATAGCGATCAATGTAAATAGAGTCCTCCCATAAGAGGCATATGAATTCTATCGAAACTGATCTACTACAATTATATCCGATGTTTATTACTTGGTTTCCAAGATATTTAGATCTCCTATTATGAAGTGTGATTCTTATCACAACATAATTATACAAGGACTAGGAAAAGTGTTCTGTCTCGGATTAATTATTTCTGCAGTTTATGATAAGTTATCAATCATAATGCAAATTGTATTTATGTTCAAACTCTATTCTTACAATCTCCCACTTGAACATTCATACAATTTACTTTGACAACGATATCATCTTAATCAGAAACAACAATCACTGAAGTGTGCACTGAGACGTCAAAACAAGCTCCAAAAATCTAATCAAATCTCTGTCAATGCAGCACTATAAAGAAGAACTACAGAAAATTTCAAATTTGAAAAATTTGATTACTCTGTAATTACAGACTCTATAGTTATACATTACATGAGACACTAAACATCACTTAATATATGTAATGCCAATATAAAAAGAATAAACTGTTAATGCATTACATATGATCCACAGAATGGTTCAATGTGCCAGAACCTCATCAATTTGTTATTTAAACATATAAACAACATCTCATAAATATTTGATTCAATATGACCAATTACCAGAATGTATACGTGAATTGTAAATGTCATAAGGATCAAAAGAAACAACAAACAAAAGGTACTGCAGTAACAAAATTGATCAGAAAATACGAATGATTTATTAATAAAATCAACTGAAGATTACATCAAAAATAGTTCTGAGAAAACAGAACTAAAACAAAAGAAAGTTTAAACTTTAAAGAAAATTCAGCTTTACTGGAATGAAAAATGGCTCCCACTTAAAAATGCAAATCTCCCACTAAACTTCAGAGTCCAAGGTTGGGAGGATGCCAATCTTTTCAGTATGACTTTGAAAAGCTACTACAGTTAGGGGTTTTGTGAAAGGGTCTGCAAGTTGCTCCAGTGTATGAATTTTAGCAATCTCCAACTCCTTATGCTTCACTCTTTCCCTAACACTATAGTACTTCAAGTCTATATGTTTAGAGTTAGTTGACCTCTTATTATTCTTTGTAAAATACACTGCAGCAGAGTTATCACAATGTATTTTCAAAGGTCTAGAAATTATAGAATCAACTAACTTAGTTTGCTGCAGAAAGTTCTTCAACTATAGACCTTGACAAGTCGCTTCATAGATTGCAATATATTCTGCCATCATAGTAGAAGTAGCAGTTTGAGTTTGTTTTACACTCTTCCAGGCTATAGCACCTCCAGCTAACATGAATACATATCCAGAGGTAGACTTTCCAGAATCAGAATATTGCCCTGCAAAATCTGCATCTGGGTAGCCTTCTACTTCAAGCTCATTCACCCTTCGATAAACCAAACAATAATTTTTGGTTTTCTGCAAGTATCTTAATACCTTCTTTCCAGCAATCCAGTGCTCATGACCTGGATTGGATTGAAATCTAGCTAGGATGCTCACTGCATAAGCCAAATCAGGCCTTGTACAAACTTGAGCGTACATCAAGCTGCCTACAAGTCTAGAATATGGCTTGTTTTTCATATCTTCTTCCTCAAGCTTGTTTCTAGGACACTGACTTTTGTTTAATTTATCACCTTTGGACATTGGAACATGTCCTGGTGAACAGCTATGCATATCAAACCTCTTTAAAACTTTAGAGATATAACTTTGCTGAGATAATCCTAAGAGATGCTTGGTTCTATCTCTATGTATTTCAATCCCCAAAACGTATGATGCTTCCCCCAAATCTTTCATATCAAAATGATTTGATAGAAAGATTTTAGTATCATGCAGCAATCCATAATCAGTGCTAGCCAACAAAATGTCATCAACATAGAGAACAAGAAAAATAAAGTTGCTGCCACTTGTTTTCATGTAAACGCATTCATCTACTACATTTTCTGTGAAACCAAAAGAACTTATAACTGCGTCAAACTTAAGATACCACTGCCTTGAAGCCTGTTTCAAACCATAGATTGATTTGTTCAATTTGCATACTAAGTGTTCAGTCCCAGGTTCCACAAAACCCTCTGGTTGCTTCATATAAATTTCCTCATCCAAATCACCATTTACAAAGGCTGTTTTAACGTCCATTTGATGCAACTCCATGTCGTAATGAGCTACTAGAGCCATTATGATCCTAAAAGCATCCTTTGTAGAAACCGGGGAAAATGTTTCATTAAAATCTATTCCCTCTTTTTGGGTGAATCCTTTGGCTACAAGTCTGGCCTTATGTCTCTCTATTGAGCCATCTGCACATCTCTTGGTTTTAAATACCCATTTGCAGCCAATTGGTTTGTGGTTCTTAACTGGTTCAACTAATTCCCACACTTGATTGTCATACATGGACTTAATCTCAGCTTGCATAGCTTCATCCCACTTCAATCTATCATCACTACTTACTGCTTGCTTAAAACTTAGAGGGTCATTGTCATCACCAAGGTCAAGCTCTGCTTCCTGCAAGTAGATTTCATATTCTTCAGCATTAATAGCAGGTTTTCTAACTCTTCCTGACCTTCTCAAAACTTGATTATCATTCATATTCTCATTTTGAGCTTCTTCTTCTGCCACAATTTCAGGTTGAGGGTTAGCTATGACATCTACAGGATTTGGTATTTGAGCATTTTGGTCTTCCTGCACAACTTCAATTTGAGGTTGTACAGCAGGTTCACTGGTGACGATAGAGTCTAATGGTGGTGATAGTAAAAGTTTAGTTTCTTCATCTGGTAATTCCTGGAATTCAAGCTCCAAATCTTCATAAGCATGTGCATAGTTTATTTCATCGAAAAATACTGCTCTATTTGTCTCAATGATCCTTGTGGTGTGGTCTGGACTATAAAATCTATATCCGAATGATCTTTCCGGATAGCCAATAAAATAGGCAGTAATGGTTTTGGGGTCCAGCTTTCCAATTTGAGGATTATAAGGTCTAGCCTCAGCTCTGCAGCCCCAAACATGTATATGGTGCACACTAGGTTTCTTATTTTTCCACAACTCATAGGGGGTTTTGGGAACGGCTTTGCTTGGGGTTCTGTTTATCAAGTAGTTAGCCGTTTTTAAAGCTTCACCCCAAAGGTATCTAGGCAACCCCGAGGTACACATCATGCTTCTCACCATGTTGAGAAGAGATCTATTTCCTCTCTCTGAAACACCATTTGATTCAGGTGTTCCAGGTGTTGTGTATTGAGCCTGAATGCCATGTTTTTCTAAGTAAAGCGCAAATGGTCCCTTCTGCTGCCCAGTTTCAGTATATTTACCATAATATTCTCCCCCTCTGTCTGACCTAACGACTTTTATTTCTCTCCCCAATTCCTTTTCTGCCTCAGCTCTAAAGATAATAAATTTTTCCAATGCTTGAGATTTTTCAGATAACAAGAATACATGACGAAACTTGGTTGCATCATCAATGAATGTAATGAAATATCTATTTCCACAGATAGTTCTATTTGCAAAGGGTCCACAAATATCAGTATGAATTAGCTGTAGAGGTTCAGTGTTTCTATTCGATGTCTTGTTTCTTGACTTTGTCAGTTTTCCTTTAACACACTCAATGCAGATATCAAAATCAGACCAATCAAGTACAGGTAACAATTTTTCTTTTTCCATTCTTTTAAGTCTTTTTTTTGAAATATGGGCAAGTCTCCTATGCCAAAGAAAAGCAGAATTTTCACTGTACTTTCTTTTCTTATTCAAATTGTTTCTTTCGTTTTCAATCAATAACACATCCTGTGGTAAACTGCAGTCAAGCATCCAGTAATCATGAACAAGAGAAGCAGAAGCAAAGTAACCAGAAGAATGGGAGATTTTTATTCCTTCAAGATTGATGAAAAAAGTACATCCATTCCTAACCAAACGAGCTACTGAAATCAACTTCCTCTTCATAGAGGGAATATAAAAAACATTATCCAAAATATAACTAGAGCCAGATCCTAAAGACAACTTGACTGTCCCTATAGCTTTGACAGCCACTCCCATTCCGTTTCCTACTGAGACATTGATTTCACTTCTATTTGGGGCCCTCTTTGTTAGGAAGTCCTGCAAACAATTAGTGATATGTATAGGTGAGGATGTGTCAAGGTACCAAGAACTAGAAGAAAAATCTACTGCATTAACCTCAATAGAAAACACTGAAACCTTACCCTTTTTAGCTAACCAATCCTTGAAGCCCTTGCAGTTTTTCTTAATGTGCCCCTCCTTTTTGCAGAAAAAACACTTAAAATTTCCAGCCTTTTTCATCTTGCCTGCTGCCTTTTTGGGGCTAAGTTTGGTGGACTTAACTCCACTAGTACCTTCACCAGAACCAGCAATAGCTACTGCACTAGACCCTGCTGCTTTCCCTTTACCCTTCCAGCTCGGCTTATTAACTAAATTGACTGAAACGGTACCCTCTCTCTTATGCAGCTCTTCTTCTTGCACACATATAGCTATTAATTCATTCAGATCCCACTGCTCTTTCTGAGCAAAATATGCTGTTTTCAGTGGACTAAAGGTTGCAGGGAGATTTCTCAAGGCAAGATGGACAATAAAAGCATCTGGAAAGACAATTTCTAAGTTTGCCAACCTAGTAGTAATCTGAATAACTTTCATGATGTGCTCTCTGACACTACCTGATGCATCATACTTAGAGGTTATCAGCCTATCCAGCAATAGTGATATCTCAGCCTTCACATTCTCTGTAAACTTTAACCCAATGGCAGTCATAAATTCTAAAGCAGTTTCAGGTTCAATCACACTACCCCTCACAATTGGTGACATAGTCTGCTTCAAGATAAGTTTCGTCATTCTATTCGCCCTGTGCCAATCTCTATGCCTAGCAATTGAAGGTTCATCACTCTGATCATTAATAATAGGCTCAGGGTCAGTCAAACAGAAATCGATGCCCTGAAGACCAAGATAGAGCTCAACATTTTCTTTCCATCTTTTGAAATTAGACCCATTCAGAGGCTCAATGTGGGACAGGGAAATGCCAGAATGCAAAGCTGAAAACAAAAAATAAAGAAGGTTTTAGTTTTCTGTCAAAATATTTGAAAAGGTGGATAAATATATATCGCATAATAATACACAGCGATTCAAACAAAAATACACAATGTATGAGATACATTTCATCACAGAAAACACACAAACCCCAAAAGCACATTCAATGAAAGACTTTACCTGTTGGCAAAAAGATAATTCATTATACTGAAGTTACTCAATTGTAAAACTGAAAATTTAGAAAATAAGGCATCACTGAACAATCAACGCATGTTAGCAAGAAGAAGAGTTCAGATCACTGAATTTAATCTCTAAAATTTCATATTACACTGTTTTGATTTTAAGAATATAAAGGTCAATCCTTCTGTTGAAGATACAATCACATCCCAAAAATAAAGACACAAGTTTAGTTCTATTCTAATGATCAACAGAACAGTATAGTGATAGATTGATGTTACAACTTGCATCAAAACACCATTACGTGATCTAGAACTTATGGTTGTTACTGAATGATTTTAATCTTATACAACCAGTCAATTAGAAAATCAAATAACAAGGCGTAATGAATCAATTTTGGGAGATTTTCTTGTTAATTGATATTTCACTAAAGTTGATACAAACACACAGATCAATCTCAACAAGCAAAACACACAAGAATCATTCTCAATCACAATCAATACCAGCAAGGTCGAGATACCAGAAAATCATGATCAAGAAATTCAAATTCAAATTCCATCCTTTCACGTTCTACTCTATCCTACGTGCACGCCGGGAATGCATTCTAGGGTTCTTGCTCACAATTATAATCAATTACATATGAAGTTCCAGTTTTGAAAAGAAGAAACGTACCCGGACGCTCCCGCGCTGCAATTAGAGTTAATCATATGCATATATATGTATAGAAAGATTCGAAGACACATGCAAACTTGGTTTCTTAAATCAATTTCAATCAGAAGCACAAAATCAGCGGAATCGAAATTAATCCCCAAAATATGAAACTGAAGAGAGGAGACCGTTCTGACGGCCATTCTGGGATTAAACTAAAACGCGCGTTTGCGCATTTGGGCTTGATAGAAAAAACTTCTGCATGGTCAGTATTGGACCCATTAAGGTTATGGCCCAGTTCCGGAAAAAGATGATTGTTTCTCATGAACAAACAATATACATATATGCATATAACAATAACCCTTAATTCTGTAAAACTTAATCCGGTTTATTAACATGCAATTCAAGCTCTGATACCAATTGAAAGATTAAAAACACTAAAGCACACATAATTGCATATTGAATAAACACAACAAACATATCATTACAAACAGAGTGCAGCATATATATAAAACATGTCCCATGAGCCTTCATAACTTGCAGAAGGACTCGTACCAGTAGACGATGAAAAGGAGGCCATTGCTTAAGAAACAAGAACTTCTGTGATCCTCTCTCTGTTTACTTGCAACTATCTATGGGGCTAGATTTCTGAAAGCTCGTGTATAGAGAGGTCACAGGGACCTTGTTTATATAGTGATCAATGTAAATAGAGTTCTCCCCATAAGAGGCATATGAATTCTATCGAAACTGATCTACTACAATTATATCCGATGTTTATTACTTGGTTTCCAAGATATTTAGATCTCCTATTATGAAGTGTGATTCTTATCACAACATAATTATACAAGGACTAGGAAAAGTGTTCTGTCTCGGATTAATTATTTCTGCAGTCTATGATAAGTTATCAATCATAATGCAAATTGTATTTATGTTCAAACTCTATTCTTACATTAAGACCTATCGACCCATACGCAATCAGATTTTATGAGTTCCAGAAAATTTTATCGAGTATAGTGAGATTGTTTGAAGATTAAAGTTTTCAGTCTTGATGTTTATTTAAATGCTCTGAAATATATTTTATAATAAAGTATGCGGCGCGACGGGATGAATCCGTGAGAATTTTTTGGATATTTGAGTTATTAATTATGTTAATTAATCCTTCCACATTACTCACCTGTGTGACAATTGCGTATAGTGGTAACGTACTGTAGCTGCAGACGAACTGGACAAATGCTCTGACATGGATATAATTTTATTATGAATTTCTAAATTTTCAGAACTATGAAAAATACTTAAAGAAAAAAGAAAAAATCATACGTGCAATTAGGACCGTAAAAATTTCTCACCGCTGGATCCAGACTGTCCATTTTAACTTGAAATTTTGGCTTTAAATACTGAAGATCGGATCTGAAGGTGTAGCAGAAAGGCCGAAACCAGAGCTTCCGACCCTTCACTCCCGCGACTGGCTGTCGTCTGGCCATCTCACGGTTGATCACCGGCGCCGATCGGTTCGTCTTCTCATCTCCGTTGTCTCTGCAGTCTCGATCTGTACAATCTCAGATTGCGGAAGCCTTGCCTAAGTTGATGCATGAGGTATGCAAATTGATCACCTCTTCGTGCTAGTATAAATAGTTATCGAATTCGATTGGGTTGTGATGAATTTCACAAGTTGCTGAATTGGTGAGGGTGAGAGTTTGGTTGTTAAACTGTGATGAGAGCATGGTTGTCAAATAGAGTTGAGTGGAAAACTGATATATGGTGATTTCCTTTTAGAATTTGGGATGGATTTGTTGTGTTTTAGATTGGGCCTGGACATAATTTCTGTTATGGTAGAAATTGCTGAAGTACATAACCTGCTTGGTCTAATGTGGGAGCTTTTGATATTAGTTGAAGATAATGAAAGAATTTCATTATGGGTACTCTTGGAAGATTTAAGAATGATGGTTTGGTCAACTTACTAAGCTTGTTAAGGTACCCTTTTCGAATCTGAATACTTACTCCATATTGGAGAAGATTAAGTCTTGTGATCAATAAAGACCCATAATATTCAATCAGAACTTTTAAAGGTTCCCAAATCCCAATCCTTTTCTCTTTTGTTATTTTTCTAGGTCTACAAGGGACACCTAGAGTATTCAAATGTTACCTCAGTATTGGAGTTATGGATAAGAAGCGTGTAATTTTAAGACCCAACCCATATGCAATTAGAGGTTCAAAGGAATCCTTGTTTATACGGAGTATAAAATAACCCATATTCTTTTTTTTCCTTGGGGAAGAGGAATCCTTATTGTATCAGAATATCACTCGGTACTCTTATCTTTGAAAAGATATAATCTTGTTATCGATCAAAGGCCTATATATATGCAAGGGTTCATACTTTTTCTATATTTATATATTACTCGTTAGGTCTTGTAGATCTGTTTCCCAAGAGAGAGAGACAGACGGAGCAATACGAAGACGATCAATATTCCCTTGAAGACCAATCTTTGCATCCGATCGACGCTCTATCATTCCCATCCATAGTCTTCAATATGAATAGAGCCTTCAGAACTCTTCTGGCTGAGACCGTAAATTTCAGCAAGAGCCATAAACCTACATATTGGCTTGAAAATAACGGTTCCAAACCAACATTCTGGCTTCCAAATATCGTCCAGGTAAAGGAAGGGACAGCCGCTGTAGTTGAGCGGCAAGGTGAATACTTCAAAACCCTAAAGACTGGATTTCACCATCTTCAAAATAACAAGGATAGGGTTGTCAGCGTAATGACAACCACACCGGTATCTCTTCGGCCTCCTATAAAGAAAGAATTATATATTCGGACCAAGAACGGCAAAATATATTATCCACAAGCCTCGGTGCGAATCAAGGTAAGAAATCTTATTCAATTTTCAATTTTTTGAAGAAACATCCAAGCTTTTCCAGAAATAATTTAATTAAATATGTTCTTATTCATGTTAGGAAAACATTTTCATTATCGATTGAATCTCAGTATATAGGGTTTTCTGTTATTTGTGTAATTTGATGATCAGGAACTAGTTTATAAATTAACGTTGTTGCTTAAGCCTAGAAATAGTTGTACCAACAAAAATTGTTCTATTAGCTTTTTTCCATCGATCTTCCCTTTTCTTAGATTAATAGTAATTTGTGCACTCCATTCGTTGCTTTTAAAACACTGATTACTCTTCCTAAACAATAAAAAATTTCAGCCTTTGTTGTGTATACACTGAAACACGTACTAGTACTAAGTTCTTTCACTGTAATACTCATTGTATTCTATTCCTCGTGTAGATCCTGGACCCCAAGTGTGCTTGGTATAGCTTTCGTAAACTTTCTGAGCTTACCCAACCGAGAAGAGATCAAACAGGTCAAAACATGTACACTGCAGAGCAGACATTTGTACAACTCTTTAGGATGGTAAGTGAATGGAATATGTTAAATCCTCTTATTTAACTGATTTATATTTCCCTACCTAAGTTGACATATTTCTGTTAAATTCATCTAATGTTACTTTTTAAAACATTACTCTTCCTAAAAAATAGTTTGTTGTGTTATAGACTGAAACACTAATGTCTCACTGTATATCTTTATACTCATTGTATTATATTTCTTGTGCAGGCCATGCCAAATAATCCTTTTCATTATTTTTCAACAGTGGCCCAAATGCTCAATTACGGACATTTTATGATGATGATAAATGAACGAACAGTTGGTGAATATAGTGAAGAGGAGATACTTGAGGCAAACAAAGAACTCAATGAAGACTTAAAGGTGAGTGAATGGGATATGTTAATTAGACATCTGTTTTATATTTGCCTGCTTACGTTTAATATTTCTGTTTAATTTTGCAGCTCGACCTCAAGGAATTTGCACGATGTGGTTTTGAGTTCATTGACCATTCTTTTGGTAATACGACACTATTTATTTTTGATAGACTATTTTTAATTCAAAACATATATAGGCCTGACTTTCTCTTTTATGTTTCAAAGGACTATTTCCTACCTCCTTTGACCTGGGGGAAAACTTAAAATCAAAAGCTGCCATTTAGATGCGGGAAAGCATTTTCATGTCATTGATAGAGCCAATCGATGGTAGGTTCCTTATCACGTTATTATATTAAGTGTTTTCTTATATGTTGGTGTTCTTGTTCTCAGATAAATGCTTCATATTTGCATGTGCAGAAAATTAATTGTGGAAAAAAAAAGTTTGCGACTCTATTTCATATGGCAATTAACTAATTAAAGTAGTCGGGTCTTTGTTGATGATCTGCCCCAGACAAATTTCTGGTGGCGCTCATACACTAGGGCAATTACTGTTCAAATGAGAACCATGCCCACAATAAAATTCTCTCTCTTTATGCTTGCAGACTCAAGGACTTAAATTGTTCTGGTTTTGAACGCTGAGGTGGAGATCGATGCAGTGACTTCTCGAGGAGAGTCTTTCATTTCTACATTTTTGGTCAACCAAAATATATGTATTGTGCATGACAGCAGTATGTAATTAACCATGTGAACATGCCTTAGCACCTAGGTGTGCCTTACTGTTGATGAATGAGAAGCTTAAATAATGCTCCATTATCCTCTCTGTTCAAAAAATTAAGGTAATTTTATTGTTAAAATAAACGACGAGTAGGATGAACTACGTGCCTCTGCTAATTTGGATTGGTAGCTCTTGGTTAAGGACCAAAGCTTGTCATTCACGGTGGACGTGGTGATTTCCTTTCATCAAAATTCCTACATTTCGAGTTCCCAACCAAGAAACGCGAAATGTATGAAGACCTACCATCGCCGCGGTAGGTGTTAGTCCTTCCTAGCTTAAACCAGCATCACCAAGTCTATTCTAATAAATATTCACCAGCTCTTCATTTCCAACCCAGAACTCCTGCATAGACCAGGGAGAACATTAAATAGAGAGTTCCAAAAATTACTTATAAGGGTTTCCTCATTATTGGCTTTGGATTGGAAACTGAAGATCAGGTAAAATGTAAATACAACGGGTTGTTTTCCAATAATTTTTTAAGGAGCTTATCCTATTCTCACGATTTAATTAGATGTAACATCTAAAGAAAAAATATTCTTTTTGTGGTTGTAGATTTTTTTATTTATTATTTCATGAAAGAAACAGAACAGCGCCGGAGGGGAGGGGGTTGGGGTACCACGTACAGAGAGCACATAATTTGTTGAATCCATAACCACCACAGTATTAGTTATCAGCTATTGAAGTTTCAAGATAGCATGTGTTATTAAAAAAAATACAAAAAGCTATGGAAAAATTATGATATGTTTTTTTTTTTTTCAGAGGATCTGGGTGTCAGTCTATCAATATCAAAAGGTAGATAAAATTACACTAAAATAGCTCACCTAAGAATTGGGTTACGACAAGATTGAGATATCCTCATGGAGCCGGCCGGCCAAATGATAACCGATTATTACTGTAATACAGTGCTAGATACAAACATATGTGCTAGATACAGACGTATTAATATGAGCAAAGACTTATCACGTAATCACACGTACTGCTTGTACACTGGCAATAGAAGAAGCGTGAGCAAACAAAAAAACATCACTCTTTTAGTCAACAAGCCCCCTCTTCTCTATCAATTACAGGCTGCTACTGCTATCAATTACATGAATCGTTGTTTGATTTTCAATTCCCTTCTAGTTTTACATCTCTCACTTTCTTCCTTTCAATATTTAATCAGTGAGTTCCATACTTTCACTTGATTGTGTGACCAAACTGAGCACAAGTTTCAGTTCTTTCGGTTGATACCATAGTGTTCTTTGATGAAAATATGATATCTTGTGTTGAAATGTATCATACTCACATGTTGTACAACAAGAATGAATGTCCATATTAACACAAGTTTCCATCTGTGTGTTGAAATCGTAAAGTCTGTCGATGAAAACATGCAATCTTTCTGTTGAGATCTTTCATACTATCATGTTGTGCAACCAAAATGAATGTCTATCTGATCACAAAGTTTCGTTCTTTTTTTGGAAATTCAGCAATGAATGCAATATTTGATAGAAGAGGGTTCTTGATTTCAAATTCAGACAGTTTTTCTTTTAATGTAAATTTTTTTTTGTTAAACAAACTATATAGATAGATACATTATCGTTTAGTGTTCTTCATTTCCACGCGTTGCTGCAAGTGGTAGTGCTTCGCAACAATACGTAGAGTAAGTAGGAGTAGATCTGGCTGGAGTAGCTCAGCTGCTACCTGCAAAATGAAATGGATGAATTGGATAAGTAATTGTGTATATTCAAGCAAAATTATAATGTATATTCATTATTATTAAAGTGCAATCGTTTTACCTTCAAAAGTTCCTCAAGAAGCATAATCTTTTGTTCTCCTGATGTGTACCTTTCCATTGCTTCAAAAAGCGCTTTGACGAGTGTTGTATCTCTGCCAAAAGCAGATAATAGTGCTAGGAACAAACGAAAAAGAAAAAGGATTAAAAGCCAGAACAATAAGAATATAAACAGTAATATTTCAAAAAAAAAAAATACAATTTAAGTCAGTCAAGCATCCTACCATCTGTTTCATAAGCATTAGCGAACGCCAAGCTTTCACACCAATCTTTCCTTGGCATGGATGGCAGCATCACCATCAGTACCAACTCACACTTTAGTCCACAATCAATGAGAAACTCATTGAGAATTGTCTGCAAAAGGACAAAAAAGCTTACAATATGTCAAAAACAGTACAATGCTAATTATAATTGAAAGCAGCAGAATCCTCACCCTTATTTGATCTTGGCCTTCAGTGCTTTTCAGAAGCAAGTTGCTCTCATCCACACATGAAGACATGCATGTCTTCATGTGGAAGTAACTTGTTGCGTAGGCCAAAGAATAAGCAGCATTCTTCAAGTGGTACATCGTGTTAGGAAAAGTTCCAACACTTAAGCCAACCCATGGTTTAATCTCTCGGCAGTAGGATGCCTTTGCCACATCAATGACCTGCCCCAAGATCAGCAAGAGTCTTCTAAATTCTTTTTTTTACTCAAATCAACAACTAAATTGAAAGAAAAACAAGAAGCTAGTGCAAGTCTCCTGAGAATCATAAACTACTCTACGACTGAATGAAAATCACATTTGTTCACTGACAAAGCCCAACTATAAACAATATGACATTAACACAAAAATGAAATCGTAAACTAACAAAGCCACTCATACAAATACAAAACTGAACAAAAGGATCAATCCCTGAAATTTGAATCCAATACAAAGTACAAAAAACCATGAGCAGAACATGAAATTCAAGTAGGCTTCTATTTTGTTTCATGACCTGTCAGACTAACAAAGATCAATCCCTGAAATTTGAATCCAATACAAACTACAAAAAACCATGAGCAGAACATGAAATTCAAGTAGGCTTCTATTTTGTTTCATGACCTGCCAGACTAACAAAGATCAATCCCTGAAATTTGAATCCAATACAAACTACAAAAAACCATGAGCAGAACATGAAATTCAAGTAGGCTTCTATAAACAACATGACATTAACACAAAAATGAAATCGTAAACTAACAAAGCCACTCATACAAATACAGAACTGAACAAGAGGATCAATCCCTGAAATTTGAATCCAATACAAACTACAAAAAACCATGAGCAGAACATGAAATTCAAGTAGGCTTCTCTAAACAACATGACATTAACACAAAAATGAAATCGTAAACTAACAAAGCCACTCATACAAATACAGAACTGAACAAAAGGATCAATCCCTGAAATTTGAATCCAATACAAACTACAAAAAACCATGAGCAGAACATGAAATTCAAGTAGGCTTCTATTTTGTTTCATGACCTATCAGACTAATCAAAACTAACACAGATACTATTGTTTTCTTAAAAAATAAAATCAACATATTACCCAATATAGATTTACAAGATATCACAACAGTAGTAGCCATTTTACAAACAACACATAAACCCAATTTTGAGCTACAGAAGAAAAATTACCCAATATAGATTTACAAGATATCACAACAGTAGTAGTCATTTTACAAACAACACATATACCCAATTTTGAGCTACAGAAGAAAAATTACCCGAAAAGTCACTACACATTCAGAAGAAAACCAGTTTCCATCTTTGGACTCGAAAACCGTCTCCGGTGTGTTAACCATCTGGGGCTGGGTGCTCAGAGAGTTCCATATTTTCTCCCTCCTGAACAAAGAGAGAAAATGAAATCCAGGACCCAGTGACCGAACAAAATGCCCTCTCGATTCGACCACAGCACCAGAATGCTCCCTCACCAGCACTAAATTGGGAAGCACCCTAAGAACCTTCCTCACCGAATCGTAATCCCCGAGGCTGAGGTGCTCATCCACCCTATCAGTGACCCTGAAAATAGCCTTGCTCAGCCGAGCAAGGGAAAACCAAGCTCTGATTTGGCTAAGCATTATAGAACGAGAAAGAAATGATGAGGAAGAGAAACTTTTGGGCTAGCGGTGTTTTCGAGGAAATGGTCTTCGTATCGGATTGAGGAAATGCGATTTGCGGGGTTTACGTTTATAGTCAGTGCCTCAGTGGGATTTGAGAGAGAGTAAAGTAGAGTAGAGAGTGGTAATTCAGTGTTGACTTAGCTGCATTTGCCTGTTTGGGCTTTGGGGTATACATTTGGGCTTAATAGTTATGGGCCTAACTTCAATACTGCCCGTACAGATTCTTAACCCAGGCTGAATGGTCTCAGGGTTGGAAGAAAAGATGAGCACCATCTTGCTTTATTGGGCACACTCATACAATACCAATTCCAAGATCTCTCTCTATTTCTCAATCAAGGCAATGGCGAACTTGACTCTACCTAGTATCTACCGAAGTTGATATCCGATTTTTCAATTCCTAGAGTCACTAGGAACGTTATCCCTTTGTTGGACCAGAGGGGTTTCCTCAACAATTACCCAAGATCCGTGTGTTCCGCCTATACCCATAATTAGGGCTATAAGTCGGCTCGAAACAAGAGTTTCAGTTCGGCTCATATTCGATTTGTTTGGCTCATGTTCGTGAATGAAATGAGCCAAGCTTGAGCTAAATGTTAAGCTCGATAAAAAAAATCAAGCGGAGCTTTTAACTCTAGTATATTCGGCTCCTAAAACTCGTGAGCAGCTTGTATATCTTTAGGAAACAATTTAGCTATGTCCGTGCCCTATCGTTTGGTAAAACTTAGCCGACATTAGTTAGATACTTAAAAGAACAATTAAAATATAAACTATTCAACCTAATAAAAAAAAGGGAAAAATTCACCAACGGTGTCTGGACACTTAGGGGACTTTCAGAATGATACCTGAACTTACAAAGTTATCAATGTGATACCTGGACTCATTTTTTCGTATCAATGTGATACCTACGGCCAATTTCCGTAACGGCTCCGTGACGGAAATTGGCCGTAGGTATCACATTGATAAGAAAAAATGAGTCCAGGTATCACATTGATAACTTTGTAAGTTCAAGTATCATTCTGAAAGTCCCCTAAGTGTCCAGACACCGTTGGTGAATTTTTCCCTATTTTGCACGTGCGATGCACGTGAGTCACTTAATGAAGACAAAAGGACCGATTTACCCTCAAATTATTTCTTTCTTTTCTTTTCTTTTTTTCTTTATTCTTCTTTCTTTCTTTCTTTCTTTCTTTCTTCTTCTTCTTTTCTAGTTTCTTCTTCCCCTGATTTGAATCATCAAGATTCAAATCATCTTGCTCGTCCGATTCCCACCGCCGATCGCCGATCAAACACCGCCGCTGCGTCTCAACCCACCTTCATGCACCACAGATGTTTCTGGTTCCCCCAACTTCAAATCCTATAGCAAATTGAAATTGTGCATTGAGGCTTCACCGCTCACTCCGAGTTCATCCCCGCCGCCGCCGCCAATGACTTAACCACCACCACTCTCGTTCTCTCCTCCGACCTCCTTTTATACACCATTGATCAGAAACTCAGACTCCGCCAGCCCTCCACTCTCAAATCACAGCTCCAATCCCACCCCTCCATCCTCTCCTTCGTTCCCGACATGCAACACCACCTCCACACCATCCTCACCTGCAACTTCATCGGTTTAGCCCAACTTCGATCAGAGACAATTTTAGGCAGACAAAGATTAACAACTTCGGCCTCCACACCATCCTCACCTGCAGAAAATTCGAGCTGTTCTTATTCACCAGCTTCGCCACTCCGCTGCTACCCACCATTGTGCCTCGCCGATTAGTAGACAAAGAACTCGGAGCCTCCACCATCGAGAAATTAAGGCTCACGTTCTGCGTGTCCTGCGCGGCGGATATCGGCATCGTCGGAGAAAATGTTGTATGAACATAAATTTAGTATGGGTTCCACGGTGGCAGCTAGTCAAGCTCGTTGATTGCGGCCTTGTCTTTCTTGATTAGCCAATCGACGACCTTGCTAGGCTGGTCGTATCCAAGCCGGTCCTGCATGTCGTAGAATTGAATGGCGGTGTGGGCGACGAGCCGGATGCTGCGGTCCCTGGGGCCTTTGGTGGTGCAAACCTTGCTGTGGCGGTCCTTCCAGTCGGTGGCCCTTAGAATGTGGCATTGAGCCTCCACAATTTCGCTAGCGGTGGAGGAAGAAGCAGTCCTTATCCCCAAACCCAATTGAGAAGCAGCGGAGGACGACGTTGTTGTGCGGTGGTGGAGGTTGTTGTGGTCAAGTCATTGGCGACGACGGCGAGGATGAACTCGGAGTGAGCGGTGAAGCCTTAATGCACAATTTCAATTTGCTATAGGATTTGAAGTTGGGGGAACCAGAAACATCTATGGTGCATGAAGATGGATTGAGACGCAGCGGCGGTGTTTGATCGACGATCGGCGGTAGGAATCGGACGAGCAAGATGATTTGAATCTTGATGATTCAAATCAGGGGAAGAAGAAACCAGAAAAGAAGGAGAAGAAAGAAAGAAAGAAAGAAAGAAGAATAAAGAAAAAAAGAAAAGAAAAGAAAGAAAGAATTTGAGGGTAAATCGGTCCTTTTGTCTTCATTAAGTGACTCACGTGCATCGCACGTGCAAAATAGGAAAAAATTCACCAACGGTGTCTGGACACTTAGGGACTTTCAGAATGATACCTGAACTTACAAAGTTATCAATGTGATACCTGGACTCATTTTTTCGTATCAATGTGATACCTACGGCCAATTTCCGTAACCGCTCCGTGACGGAAATTGGCCGTAGGTATCACATTGATGCAAAAAAATGAGTCCAGGTATCACATTGATAACTTTGTAAGTTCAGGTATCATTCTGAAAGTCCCCTAAGTGTCCAGACACCGTTGGTGAATTTTTCCCTAAAAAAAATGTAGTTAGTAATAAATATTTAAGTGTGACCATCGATTTTATGTATGTATTATTAATTATTAACTAATTACTTCTTTAGGTTTAGAAAACTCTTTTTGACCTTTTTAAGATTGAATCAAGCAAACTTAAGAAAAGCTCGAGCTCGCCCCACAACCATATTGCAAAGAAGTTTCTTTTCTTTGGCAAAGCTATTGCAAAGAAGTTTAAAGCCAAAGGCTCCCTCAGATGTTTTCTTTCCGAGTAGAACGTTGCATGAGCAACAGATTGACTTCGACTATTAATTATGTTGTGAAGTGTGTACTTTCTATTATTATAGAGCTATCACTATTTGGAACTGAAAATAGGTGAGTAATTATGTATAATTTTATTTATTTATTGTTAATATATTTGACGCTCTGAGCAAAATTACCTTTTTGTCATTTACTCAGAACATTGAGACCTCGGACTTGCTCATGATTTTCCTCTAACCACATCCAAGTGCAGAAGGTATGTCCTGCCATTAGTTGACAATTACATTACACTTAATGATAGAGTAACAGGCATATGAAATTGTAAATTGCAATGTTATAAATTAAATAGTTAAAGATTTCTCTGAAAAAAAATATAATATATATATATATATATATATATATATATATATATAGGTATGAAATGACCCTAAAATATAGGGTTATAGACCCTGTTATTCTAACTAAAGACAAAGGCTGTTAGGGTTTAAATAGGATTTAAACTTTAATTTATCGAGAATGAAAAAAAAAAAAAAAAACATTTCCACGCTGATTTTTAATAATGTTTTTTTTTCTTGTCAAAGAAGAGTTATTTTTTAAAAAAAAATTTGGCCACAGAAAAAGCATGGTATATTCTGATCGGGGTGGATATAAACACATACTTAAATCATGGGAACAGAAAACCGAATTAATGTCATTGAACAAAAGAATAAAGTTCATAGTTGAATTGGTTTCTGCATCAATAAAATAGTACGTTAAAATTGTAGTTTGAAGTAGCAAGCATATTAGCGTGGATTAATGGGCCCAAAAAAAAAAAAAAAAAAACCCTATAATCAAAGAACTATTTGATTCAAAGATGAAGACTAATTAAGGCAGTAACTTAAGCAGGTCCTTTTATTTTAAGGCAGTAACTTAAGACCAGGAATCGCAATTAACTAATTAAGTGTGTGATTTAGGGTGGATATGACCGAATATATAATTAATATATATATAACAGTTAATTGCTCCTTAATAAGCCATTAGAATACCCTTTTTCTTTTGTTTTCTCTGCCCTTAATTGGAGGCAATAAGAAAACTGGGTGAACTTTGGTAATTAAAAAGTAGAGGAGCAGATCTACGGTAAACAATGTAGAGTAAAGAGTAATTTTCCTTGAAGAGGTTAGAAGAGCAACTCTAAACAGTATGCAGTAAAAAGTGAACTTGACATCGAGGTTTTCTCAGCAAATTGAACATGATTACTGCAAACCATTAGCTCCGATCGATCTTAACAAAATAATAACAACCCTCGTTAATTTGATGACTGAACTCAACCATGAGCTTTGACACATAAGAAAAGATCAAATTCAGAAAGAGATCGTGAAACTCAGACTCAAATCTTACTTTGGTTTTGAGATCTCAAATCAAATCAAGATCTCTTCGCCGTCGTCGTCGTCATCATGTTCCATCAATCACAATTATATAACAGCCGGCTTCTTCTTCGGACGATATAGTTAGAGCACCGGTGCCGGAACTTCGTTCTTCACCGATCGATCCATCATTGAATATATTCTTCATACTGGAATTCAGATCTGCACATACATGATGTCCTCGTCGACGTTTTTCAAAGCATCGTGGTTGGCCGAAGCTCACAAGAATTGGATTCATTTTTTCGTTGACCTAATTGCATATGACGAGGGAATTAATTCATATACATTAACAACAATTAAGACAAATTAAACATCCGGAGGAAACATATATTAAGATCATAATTGCTGCCTAGAAAGAAGAAGATCACGAACAAAATTAAGAAAAATTAAAGAGAACGATGAAACATATATATTGTTAATATTTGCGAAAAACAAAAAGGATTCATTTCTTGCCTTAAGAAGAAAATAAGAGACCTGGAAATAGAGAGAGAGAGACTGAAAGAAAGACGTAGCAGATCCGGAAATAGTAAAACTGAAACGACTGATTGAAGGATTATTTTAATTTTTTTTGGGGTGTCTGTCTGACTGATTCAACTTGTAGAAGCTATATGACTGATGCTTCTCACTTTTCAGTGTTTTCAAACTTGCAGAGGGTTTTCGGCGCACAGACAACCTAACTCTAATTATTTATAGTACACGAAAGACGCAATCTATACCGTTTATCTTTGTCACCCAATTAAAATGACCGTCCATTTTGTTTGGCCTAGGGGAATCTTACCTATATTTCGTGTACTTTGTAACCACTTGACACAAATAGTACAGTAATGAGTGGATAATTATTTACCGTAATCAATTTATATAATTTACTTTTATTTTGGTCATTTTCTGTTTAGGGTTTCTCATTTGAAAGAATGTTATGTGGCAAGCTAGCTAATTAAGGTGATTATCTTCGAGATTTCATAGAAGGCTTTTTATTTTGAAATTCGTTAATTAATATATAATCATGATGCCTTTTACGAGGTGTTCAATCACTAATTTGGTAGTGCGTAATTTTCAGTCTAGGGTTCCGTAAAAGATAAATGAATCAACTAAAATTTTTGGTTTGGTTCAGTAGTTTATCTCGAAAGGATGAGATATGGTTTAGTATCTAGTCAAACCGATTTGAAATAAATCTAGTTTGGTTCGCTAGTTGCATAAACCGATGACTTCTGCTCTTTTCTATTTTCATGCTTGTACGTGAAATTCTATGAAGTTAAGTGCTAGGGTTTCCTATTACCATCTGTTCTACATTTCGAGACGATGACGAGATCTCTTGCTGGTTTCTGCCCTCTTTGTTTGGTTTCCTTTGTTCAGATGCTGTTATTAGGCTGGGTTGATATCTCATCTTCATGACAAAACGATGCAAGGGTTCTTATGTTTGTTGCGGACTCGATCAGAAGCAAGAGAAACAAGTTCATTATATATATGCAGTAGGCTGAGTTTCGTGAAATCATGTGGTAGAATTGGTTTGATCGAATAAAGCCCCCTAATGAAGTGACATTGCATATCACAGATTCACTGCCCAAGCTACCATGTGTATTATTCTCCGGTAGACAACAAGGTTTCAATCGGTATATGTAGATCGATGCATTGAACAACAGACACATCCAATCGATTAGCAATTGCGACTTTAACCATTCAGGTGTCATTGATGATTCTTGAGGTAAGCTAGTGATTGTTTTTGCTAAACAGCTCCCAATGTTTTTCCTCAGTCAGGAAACTTCAAATTAAGTTTAAGGCATATATAGGAGAAGAAACTTTCCTAGTTGTGCCTACAAACCGTGTGACTGGCAAGAGGATAGAACGTCTTCCCACAGCCACTGCTACCTGCAAAGGCTATGGTCTTTTCCTGATGGGATTGACAATGAAGAAAAGCTTTCGAGGATATATGGCTCTGTCAGGCCCGGAAGGTATAGGAAAAGTTTATATCATCGATGTCATATATTGTGGCCATAAATCTCATCAAGTCCCTTCTTGGCTACTAGGCAGGGGACTCAAAGTGTGTTCTTCCTCTGTTCGAACCAATAAAGATTACTACTGACGTGATCGAATCACATCTTCCTCCTCTGTTCAAACCAATTAAGATTACTACTGACATGAATCACATGATGATTAATTAGCTAGCTTACTTTGCTGCCTACATTGAGCCCCATTTTCGTCTCTGTTACATTACATTGTTTGGTTTCATAGATTTGATTTGATGTTATTTCTGTACATATTGGTTGACATGATTATCATATCATCAATAGCCAATAGGTTGATGTTCTATAATTTCTGGGTTTCTTTTTGCTGATAGTATGTGTGTTCACTCTTTGTGATTGGAATGATAAGGATTGAGTTGGTTTATTGTTACTATGTCCATGACATTATTAGAGATGCTTTTCTTGGTTTATCGTGTTCTAATAGCCGGCCAAGAAAATTAAAAGACTCTTGATCTAATTCAATCATACATTCAATCTGGCAATCTTATTCTAATTGACTCATACAAATTCAATATGGCTTGCTAGATGAATCCGATATCCTCCTTATAGAGTACTCATTTGATCCGATGACTCAAATTCTAATGAAAAATTACATCAAGAAAGCTAGAAAATGACTTTGCCTTTGTTAACTATGCTTTTATTTTTCTTTGCTTATTATCAAGCCCTCTAGGATTTTCTGTGGTTTTTAAACCATCTTCAACATCAACAGCCAATAGGTTGATGTTCTATAATTTCTGGGTTTCTTTTTGCTGTTAGTATGTGTGTTCACGCTTTGTGATTGGAATGATATGGATGGAGTTGGTTTATTGTTAGATTGCTCTGAACTATGTCCATGACATAATTAGAGATGCTTTTCTTGGTTTATCGTGTTCTAACTTTTAATTGCCGGCCTAGAAAAAAAAAAATCTTGTTCTAATTCAATCATACACGTTCAATCTGGCAATCTTGTTCTAGTTCAGTCATACACATTCAATATGGCTTGCTGGGTGAATCCGGTCGATATCCTCATAGAGTACTCATTTCATCCAATGACTTTTTTTTTTTTTTTTCTAATGAAAAATTACATAAAGAAAGCCAGAAAATGACTCTGTCTTTGTTAAAAATCAAAGCATAGTTCTTCGCTTATTATCAAGCCCTCTTGGATTTTCTGTGGTTTTTAAACCATCTTCAACATCAACAGAAATGCTATCAGTGCAGAGTTGACAGTTATCTGGTGAAGTAGTTGGCACAACTGCAGCTGTCAACTGAGACCCTGTGAGCTCAGCATTTGTTTTTGCTTGTTCCGGCAAAGATGCACTTTTCGTTTCCTTCCGTTTACCCCACAAAAACGAGTACAACCCAAGTATGATCATAACCATGCCCAACAAGCTGCAAAACATTTTAGTAGTTCAAGCAAAGGTTTGTAGTATAGTATAAAGAATGTGCATATAACAAATCGTTTGCATACGTACGTTCCCATTCTAATCTCTTCACCGAGTATGAGAGCTCCTGATATTGCCACAAAAATGAGAGACAATGGATTGAACATAGGAGGATAGAGAGGTCCTTGGGCTGAGATTGCCCATGAAAGTAAGCAGAATGTTGCAGCTGTTGCTAGTGCTCCCTATACAGCAATTAGTTCCATTCATTTAGTTAGCTTGGCCTAGAATTCGTTTAGTTCCTATGATTCTGTATTCATCGATGGTGAGTAGCTCACCGAATAAAGTATAGTAACTAGTTGCAGATTCCACCCTATTCTCCACGAAGCTGTACTTGTGTCTAAACATAAGCCTATGACTGTTGATTGAAGGGCTGCCATGATGCACATTAACATTGTTGCCCAATATTTCAGTGGAAATATTTTGAGCAATTTAACCTGTTAACAGATAAGAAAACGTCACAAGAACGAATTCCTGCTTAACGAAATCCTTAAATCACCATGACAAAAATGAATTTAGGATGCGAAATGTTTACATACTTGCGCTATGAACCACGTAGAATAGGAGAAGCAGCTACAAAAGAGCATGATAGTGCCACGAGCCCAATGAGCATAAGATGTATCAACAGTGATGTGATGGTGATTATTACTGTGATGAACCAAATAAAATGCTTCTCCCTTGTAAAGGCTAGTAGTTACGGCTCCCCCAACACATACTGTCACCCCCAGACACTTAATCTTCCCTGCTCTTGTTTTCAGATTCAGTTTCTCTATTCTACAGTCAATTAAAAATCACAAAAGCAAGATCATTATGAGAACAAAGCTTTATTATGTAAGAAAGATAAGACTATAAAGTTTCAAGAACAAGATCATTGTGAGAACATAGCTTATTCTGTAAGAAAGAGAAGACATTTATAAAGTTTCAGGAACACATGTACCCTGTGATGGTGGAGAGGAGAAAGGTGGCTATGGGAATTAAGTTGAGGAAGTTGGCAGCATATGTAGCCGTGGTGTCTCGGAGGCCATAGTAAAACAATGCCATTGCTGCTGTTATTCTGCATTCATTTTCAAGCAACATTGGAGACCTCTAAAAAATTATGCCAAACCCAATTGGAAGCTATGCAGCGTAAATGAAATTCGCTTTGCATACACAGTCGACACTAGTCAGATCGATCATAGATATGTCTACATAAGTTTTCCACAAATATTGACATAATTCTCTAAACCTCCCAAACCAACTTAATGTCACATTGTAGAAAACTAAAGAAAGTCCAAGACTTTAACAAAAAGGATAAGGACAGAACAATAGGATCTATATCTGCATTTCATAATTGTTTATCTTCAGTTTAAGTTTGTAGTCTTTAATTTGTATATGGAGGAGTAACAAGCTTGTTAGCTGCCTTCCACACCAGCCCATGTGATTGAATCAAGTTCAGTTTGCAGTCTTTTTGAGAGATAACTACAAATTAGAATGAATGGCATAGAATAAATGTGCTTGAATGAAATGCAATTTGAATTGCCATTTTCAAGTGGCAAAAATAACACATAACAAACTTGACGTGAAACCAAACAGAATATACCAAACACGGCTTACCCAGTCAAGGCAGTGACAAATAGCCAGAACCAAACTAACCAACCTAACTTCTGTTCCTTGATCCTGCAACAATCGCAATGCCGAAAACCATGGTGGGAGAAGAGCAGCAAAACAAAATCACAGCAAGGAAATATGCAGTAAAGTGATTAAACCTTTCCAAACAGAGCGCAAAAGGAGCAACACAAATGGCCGCAACCACATGCCGATACGCCATGAGTGCAAAAATGAAGCTTCCCTCACTCAGAATCTCTTTCGAAAGCAAGTTCATCCCTGCTACAAACATCTGTACCATCACCATAGCTAAAACTAGCTGAGACCATTTGAACCAATTCTTCACGAAACCCATCTCCATATCTCTCTAAATCTATGTGGGGAGCTTTAGCTATACAAAACAAAGCTAGAACTCTCTGCCTTCTGTGAGTTTCTATGTCTATATATATGTGCACAAAGAACTAGTAGCGTAATGAAATGGCAGTTCAACAGTGGGATTTGTTTTTTCTATGTCTGAACTATAGCTATCTCTATCTGCTTCCTGGTTTCCAACACAAAGAGGTCAAAGCCAGAAATTAAGACGAAGAGGCAGAAATGCATTGGATAAATCCAAACCGAAACAGATGTCTGACGTAGTTATGAAGCTGCTGCTCTCTTTGTCAGTGCCAAGGTAGTCCTCCATTTCTTCTATCTCTCTCTGTAGTATTAAACTGTGCCCTTTCATGAATCAGACACTCTTATATTTCGCCGATGTTTGTTAGTGACTAATTAGGAATCTATCTAATCACCATCTTTGTCCTGGCCCAGAAAAAGAGCAACCACCCCGGCTTTGTTCCTGCTTTGTTAATTAGATTCTACAACGGAGCATATATTAAGTTAGTGGAGGAAAGCTAAGGCCGATGAGCTAATATATGTAAAAAGGTTCGGAAAAGTAGAAGAAAGAATGCAAAAAGTTCCAAGAAATTGAGGGAATAGTTGTGCCAGAATGGTAGAGATGTATTATACATATAACAAAAACAAAGACTCCTGCCTTTTTCAGTGAACGACTTGTTAGGAAGTGTATTCATATCATACGAGTGAAACCTCATATTAGGACGTTGATGTGCAACTGATTCCTCAAAGGTCTCACTGTTTTTTGGGTCGTTTTAAACCTCTCAATTCTTGTTTTGTGCATGAAGATGGAAACAAATTCTATCACCAACTTTGCATGATGTCAAGTATAACTCAAATTGGTGGAAGGAATTATTGATAGGTAATTTTCTTTTGTCGGGAAATGAAAGAGGTATAAAGTCCAACATCTTCCACAACCTATGAAAAGTGCCCCAACACAAGCAACAAAATATCTAGTTAGGGAGCGCCTACAACCATGTAACATAAACTCAAAACTAAATGTCCGATCGATCAAATTCCACGATAGATTACTTATACGTCAAACTCAATATTCACAACTTTAATAAAATTATAGTATAAATTTCAAATTTGACATGTCTATCAAGACACGTCATTTCAATTTTTTTTTCAAAAGTCTCCTTCTGTTACTTCATTAGATTCCAAGACAATGTCTTTCTCGTTTCATTATATCAATCCCATCAAATAATTCTTTTGTTTTAAACAGTCCAAATTCTCCGTATCCACCTATTGAGGAACAGAGATTCATTGAAACAAGTATCAAGCCCAACACTTTACACGGCTCATAAGAAGTCTGCCCCAACACTTTAACAAATAACGGGCTTGTCCACTGGGTAATTGGCCCAACCCATTGCTCTTCACTTCTGCAGCAAAGAAACCCCACAATAGGTTCGGCCCGGCCCACAGAGACTTAGATCCTCTAGGGTTTAACATCTCTATATATATAAAAGCTCCGCTAGGTTTTCCTGCCTCTCACACTTCCCACAAATCGGAGCCGCCGAGACCTTCAGAGAGAGCAAGCATCATGAAGACCATTCTTTCGTCGGAGACCATGGACATTCCCGACGGGGTGAAGATCAAGGTCCACGCGAAGATCATCGAGGTGGAAGGCCCACGCGGCAAGCTCGTCCGCAACTTCAAGCACCTCAACCTTGATTAACAGCTCATCAAGGACGAGGAGACCGGCCAGCGCAAGCTCAAGATCGAGGCATGGTTCGGCACTCGCAAGACCAGCGCCGCCATCAGGACCGCCCTCTCGCACGTCGAGAATCTCATCACCGGAGTCACCAAGGGGTACCGGTACAAGATGAGGTTCGTGTACGCTCATTTTCCCATCAACGCTTCGATCACTAATGGAGCTAAGTCGATTGAGATCAGGAACTTTCTCGGTGAGAAGAAGGTATATATATATATATATATATATATATTCTCTAAACCCTAAGGTTTCACTTGTTTACTGTCATTTTGTGGAAGGTGTTGTTGGATTTGTGGAATTGGTTGCTGGTTTGATCTGGAATTGTGTTTTCGATTCGAGTTTGGTGAATGGTTTGTGGTGTTTTGGGGAGTGTTTTACTGTTGTGATGTGTTGAATGTGGTTGTAGTGATTGTTTACGGGCTGTTTCTCGGTGATAATGGCAATGTGGTAGATGTCACTGTGTTTTTGTGATTAGGGTTTTGATATTGGAGTTTGTTTGACTGAAAAAATGGAAGATATCGAAGTTATTAATGGCATTTTTTATCTAGCATTTTCAAACTATTTTCTGAAATGAAAGTTGATCGCCTGAATAGTATAGGGAAAGCAGAAGCTTCTGCATTTCTTTTTTGAAGTAGTTTCTGTTTTAGGCTTCTGCATTTTGTTTTGAACTAGTGTTCTGTTGTGGTATGTTCTGTGCTGGACCAGTAGATGGTTAACCTTCTTTTCAAGGTTAGGAAGGGTGATTTGACATCCTGTTATAATGATTTGTGTGCCAATTTTTTATAGTGATATTGGAATTTGGGAAGTTAAGTTGATTAAATCAAATGTGGGGTAAGAGATTCAAGTTGTTGCTTGAGCTCATGAACCTGAATTACAAGCTTAAGAGAAATGCAGGGTTTATGTAAGTTCGCATTTGTGAATGATGAGCCTTTATGTCACTCTTTGAACTGTCTAAGACGCTTCTCTGCTTAATGATAAATGCTATGTTTGTGTCATTATTGTATTTTTAGATGACAAACAATTGTGTTCTATAATTGGTTAAACATGGATTCCACTGAGCTATGAACTATCTTTGATACTGTTGGCAATGTTAGGCTTTCTATTGTGTGCTGTTCTTGATGAATTATGGTGTTGCTCTGTCAGGTGAGAAAGGTGGATATGCTTGATGGTGTTTCTATCCTCCGATCTGAGAAGGTGAAGGATGAGCTGATATTGGATGGCAATGATATTGAACTTGTTTCTCGGTCTTGTGCTCTGATCAACCAGGTATATATTTCTCTTTTTTGTTCTATATCTCTTTTCTGTTTTCTGTACAAGTTCTGTAATGTGTTTATTCTTTCTTGCGTGTATATGCTGCTTGCCTTTGCTGAGGCTTGTGTTCTCATGTTTGTTTTGACAGAAATGCCATGTCAAGAACAAGGATATCAGGAAGTTTCTTGATGGTATCTATGTTAGCGAGAGGGCAACCATCAATACCGAGGAATGAAGGCTGTATTTTTCTTATGTGATTTTGTTGAAGTAGTTTACTTTAATCTTATGGATTCCGGTAGTTTTCCTAATGTTGCAAATTTCATGGACAACCTCAAAATCTTGTTTCACCTTGGATCGATAATGTTTTGTTTTGCGAATTATATTTCGTTAGATTTTTGGTGATTTTTATATTTAAATGTTTGGTATGGTTATTAATGCTTACTTATTGGGACAAATATGCTGTGCGGTGCTCAGTTTATTAGCCTTGTTATTTATATGACTTGCCAAATATTTTGATAGAATAGAAATGGTCAAATGGGTTTGATACACCACCTGTGTACAAAGAAAGCCAATTGCTCTGGAATGTATCTCAAAGTATAAGTTCTCTGAAGAATTTGGCATCTTGCACTTCCCTTAATCAATTTTATGGTTATCCATCATTGGCTCCTGATATTAATTGGTTTTGTACTCTTGCGTCAAGACTCTGGTTTGGGTTTGCTCATATAAAGTCGGCACAACTCTAATGCTTCTTTAGCGAATGTGGTTCATTAAGATGATTGATTTGTCTGTCCTATCAATTCCAAATGATTGAATAGGAGTGATTTCTGGCCCGAAAGTTTAGGGATGTCAAATTTGATTCCGCAAATAAGTGTATTAATTTTATGCGATTTGCTAATAAGGTGCCTGGTGCTGGTGGTCTATAACAAACGCCATAAAGATCCAAAATGACATTTGTGGTGCCAAATTCTAAGGACATCACATGCTTGGACCCATGTCATCTTAATCATTCATAACATGACTATTCTATAAGATTGAGATGATATGCATTTGTGTAGATAAGAAGTGATTCTTCTGGTTGTAACTTGTTCCAATCAATTATCTTAACTTGTGTGCTTTTGTATTTACTTGCTTATGGACACTATCTGTCTATCTTCATTCATCACCGAACTCTTCTTTCTTGTATAGCTTCACTGTAGTAAATCAAATCCAAACTCTTTCAATAATGAGTTGCTTCAACTGGTTGCTCTATTTAGCTGCTGCTTTGGCCGTAATACGCAACGAGCTTCTGGTTGATTCAGCTAGTGACAAGAAGCACCACAGCGGACCAGTTGTTAATGTGACCAAGCACCTCATGTTCCCAGATTTCAACCTCTCCTACAACCCCCGAATCTTGAACGATGTAAAGCTCTTAGGCAGTGCCAAGCTTGCTTCAAAAACCAGTGCTATACAAATCCCCGACGGGTCTTATGTCACTGAACTCAGACACCAAGCCGGCCGAGCCATCTACTCTTCTTCAATCCGACTCCTGGACCCTCACACCGAAACCCCTGCCTCTTTCGAAACAACCTTCTCTTTTCAATTCCACAATGCCTCTTCATCTTCTCCTGAACGAATCCAAACTACTCAAAGCGGTGGTTATGGTAATGGCGGCAGTGGACTAGCCTTCGTCATCGTCCCGGATGAGTTCACAGTTGGCAGACCTGGTGCTTGGCTTGCCATGCTCAACGATGCTTGTGAAGATGACTACAAGGTCATAGCAATCGAATTCGACACACGTTTGAATCCAGAGTTTGGAGACCCTAATGATAACCATGTAGGTATCAACTTGGGGACTATTATCTCCACTGAAACAATCAACGCTTCTGATGTTGGTGTCTTCCTCAACGACGGTTCAGTCCACCGAGCTTGGATCAGCTACAACGGCTCACGCCGTTGGATGGAAATTCGTTTGGGATCAGACGACGGAAGTTACCCTTCAAAGCCAGTCTTCTCCGGATCTCTTGACCTCTCACCGTTTCTAAATGAGTACATGTTCGTTGGATTTTCGGCTTCCACAGGCAATCACACCCAAATCCACAGCGTGCTTTCTTGGAACTTCACTTCTGTTAGTCAAGCTTTTCTTCGTGTGCCGTCAATGGAGACATGTGAGAGCAAGATTGTTGTTACTGAAAACTCTCGTGCTGAGCCTCCCGGCACGTTCTTGATATTTATAGCTGTGCTGGCACTTGCTATAGCTGTTATGCTTAGCCTTTACTATAACAGCAAGCGTAGAAGTGCAAATTCGGATAGTGCTAGTATAGTGTTGCCGGAGAAGAAGCAGAGACCGAGGCCTCCAAACAAGCCTAGAAGCTTCACAATCTCGGAGATTTCATTGGCGACTAGGTCTTTCGGAGAGCTAGAGATACTTGGAGGTGGATCAAAAGGTGTGTGCTACCGAGGGAAGCTTTCGAATGGATGTCAAGTGGCAGTGAAGCGGTTTTCGCCTCAGTTTCTGAACTCGCAAGGGTTGGATAGGAGGAGATTGTTGAAGGAAATCAAGGGGATTAGCAGGTTTCCATTAGAGGTTGGTGTCAGGACAAGAAAGAGACTATGGTTCTGTATGAGTTTTTCTCCAATGGAAGCCTTGATAAGTGGCTGTTTGGTGTTGGTGTTCTTCCGTGGACTCGGAGGTTCAAGGTTGTGAGAGATGTGGCTGAAGCACTCAGTTACTTGCACTCCAATCAATTGGCGCACAAGAACTTGAAGACCACCAATGTCTTTCTTGATGTTAGTTTCCGGGCTGTTCTAGGAGACTTTGGGTTTGTGCTATGTGGAGCAGAGTCGAGAAGGTTTGAATCGACGGTGAGTCAAAGCGCGGATGTGTTTGAATTCGGTCTCTTTGTGTTGGAAGTGGTGGGAGGGAGGAAGAGGTTGGAGGCAGAGTTGGGTGAATTGGAGGAGAGGGACTTGCTGGACTTCACCTGGAGAATGCATGAAATTGGTGAAATGAGGAGGGTTGTGGATAAGAGAATGGGTGCAGTGATCAATTTGGATCAAGCAATTAGGGTTTTAGAGATTGGATTGCTTTGCACACTGAATGCGAGCAAAGGGAGGCCTAGTATGGAGCAAGTTGTGGAGTTTCTTTGCATGGAGAGGCCAATCCCTGAGTTGCCACAGACTCGACCTGTTGCTTTGTTCCCCTACAACAGCACCAATGCTCTTTGTACAGGTTATTCTTGTGCTCCTTTCAAATGAAGGACTGAATCGATCTTCTTTGGCCTTTTTATAGATTTTAGTGAGTATATATATGTGTGTATGGATTGCAATGATAGATGTACTTCATTTCCAGACATTCTCATTCAACTTCTCCATAGAACTATGGTTGTGTTGAAACAAGACACTGGTCTTAAATGAAGCATGGTATGGACATATAATAAAATGTGGTTTAGCGTCTGGGGCTGATAATAACCGCACCCAAACTACATCCGGTTTCAATTCTTCAAAATTGTAAATTTTCATCAATAGTTGGTTTGAGAGTCTATCACTATCTCATATTTTAAGTAAGATCTTTAAAACTCCATCAAGGGGAAACTTTTGAACAAAATTTTAAGCAATTAAGGGCTTGAATACACAATCTATCTCATCTTTGAACCTTCTTCTTTACTCGATTTGTGAAAAAAAAAAAAAAACCCAAAACTGTCCAAATATGTCAACATTGTGAAATTGGCCGATTTCAATATGAAAATCTAGGCAACTGATGCAGTGAGTGAGGTTTGCAATTCGGGCACAAAACTCAAACAAATGACTTTGAGTCCAATCCTAATCTCGTAACCCCTTGAGCCCCAAAAAAGAAATGTTATATGTTACATCAATATACCGATATTTAAGTAGACTTGGTTTGATACAGAGACAGACTAATTCCGATACAGAGTAGTTCCAAAACTACAGTCTACCTTTGAGTCGAATTAATCCACTTAATATATTAGCACATTGATGTACCATATACGAATCATTGAAATTAAACTAATTTACCGAAAAGGATAAAAATAAAAATGTTCCAAAAACAAAAACGTCTCATAGGCCAAGGCCCAATACAAATGCTAAGATAAAAAATTTCCGGTAACTTGCCCGGTAATACAAAATTCTCAAGGAAAGAAACTATGTGTGGGCAACACGCCAGATTCATGACCCTCTCCTGAAAATGTCACGTTTAAAACCCATTTCTCTTCTCTCTCTGCAAATCTAAAACCCTAGAGAGAGAGAGACCCTTCGTCTTCTTGCTCTCTACGAAACCCCACACAGAGACCTCTCCCAATTTCCACAAAGATGAACAACCTCATCAAGCTAAGCTCCCTCAACGCCTTGAGATCCCTCCGCCATTCTCAGCCGTCGGCGACGGCGACTGCGGCTCTCCGGACCCTCACCACCTGCTCGTCGCCCCTCGGCAACCGCTCGGTCGTGCCCGCTCCGTCTTCCTCGATCGTTCCCGGCGCGCAGAGTTTGCTCGGCGTTCGACATTTCCGTGGCAGCATCAACAGCGATTCCAAGTAATTTCGATTTCTCAAGTTTCTTTTTATAGGTTTCTGTGGATTGTTAGGGTTTAGGGTTTTAGAAGTAACTCGTTTGGTTAGTGTAGTCAAGCATTGACTCTAGCCTCTATGAATTGTTTGGGTTTAGGGTTTATGTGTAGAAACAATGAGATTGCTGCTTCAATTTAACTGTGGAATTTGAATTGTGCGTGAATGTATGGTTATTTTTACTAGTATTGTGTTGATGGATTTATGGGTGGGTTGGTGTGATATGAGCGAGTTCTTGACCGTGTTGTTTTGGGGGTTTATGTGTAGGAACCATGAGATTGCTCCACCAATCAACTGGGGAATTCGGATTGTGCCGGAACGTATGGCTTTTGTGATTGAGCGGTTTGGGAAGTACCACACGACTCTGCAGTCTGGGATCCATTTTCTGATTCCGTTTGTCGACAGAATTGCTTTCGTGCATTCGTTGAAGGAGGAGGTCTTTAATGTGCCAGACCAGGCAGCTATCACCCAAGACAATGTCAGGATTCAGGTTGATGGGGTTATTTACCTCAAGGTAATATCACATTATTGAACTTGGTTTCGTGTGGCTTGGATAGGTTGTTTACTGGGTCACGGAGTGTTTTTTTTTGTTTTTGTGGTGTTGTTGCAGATTGAGGACCCCCACCTGGCCTCCTATGGATCTGTGCGTCCTTTTGATGCAGCTATTCAGCTTGCTCAGGGGATCATGCGTACTGCAATTGCGAAACTTACTCTTGACAATGCATTCAAGGAAAGAGAAAACCTCAATGATGAGATAGTGGTACGTTTATCTTCTTTCTCTCGTGATGATAGTCTGTGATTTGTTGCTGGTATTAAGAAAATGTTTGATGAAGATAGTAGCAGTAGGGTGTGTGAATCACTCTCGACAACCCATTGCAAAAAGATAGTTGCTCAATAATGAGATAGTGGTAGATCTATCTGCTTCCTTGCATCTCATTAACCCTGCCACTTTTGAATATATCTGTCTATATTTGTTTACTCATTGGCCCAAAAGTTTTTGTCCTGTATTTTGATAATCTGCTGGGCAAGAAATCAGGGTAAATATGCCTTCTCTACTTTATTCCAGTTTGATGTTCAATATTAGTCTTTCTAAGATTGTTTCCTTGTAAGCTCACCTAATATATTATTTTGTAGAGGGTAGTCAACGAAGCTGCAACAGCATATGGCTTGAGGTGCATCCGATATGTGATAAGTAAGACATCTTTTTTGCAAGTATTTCATTAGGACATATTTTCATAATTTCATTATGTCTGTGAGAAATCTTTGTGTAACCGCTTAAATTGACATACTTGTTTAGGGGACATAACTCCTCCTCTTGCGGTGAGGCAATCTATGGAAATGCAAGCAGATGCAGAACGCAAAAAGAGAGTTAAAATTCTTGTGTCTGAAGGTAAGAAACCATATGTTTGTTTGAATTCTAGTTATATATACAAGGTTCGCTAAGTATCAAGACAAATTCACTGAAATTGACTAATCTTTCTCAGGTGAAAGGGATGCCGCCATTAACCAAGCAGAAGGGGAGAGGCGTGCTGCATTTTTAGCTGCAGAAGGTAGCTACATTTCCTATGTAATTTAGTTCCAGTAGTTTGAAATATTGTGTGGATGAATTTGATGTTGATGTTCCTTTAATTGGATGAATTTGGTACTTGTAAATTCTACTGTTGACTTTTCCATTCTTTATTTCGTTCTTTTATAGGAGAACTTGCTAAAGCAGATGCAGCTTCTAAAGGAATTTCCCTTGTATCAAAGAGTCTTATGGAAGCTGGGGGTATAGAGGTGAGGTTCTTCACTCCCTGTATTATCAATAAAAGTCTTGGAGGTTGCAAAGTGTTTCTATGAGTGTTCCTTCCTTAAGTGTTTGATTTGGCATATGCACGTAGTCTTGGTACTTGTTTCTAGACTGCAGAGGCTGTCCTTTTAGTGCTGTAAATGTAAAAGCAATTTATTCATACGATCAAGCCTGGGAATGCAATTATGTGTCTGCAACTCTTTCTTTTACCTCTTTTGACTGTATGCAGTGTTAATGCCTGTTGGATGGTATGTTATTGGAACATTTTTTTCTTCTTCATAATTAGTTTCGGATCTTCAGTTTCATACTATTTAGCTTTGCACCTTTCATACAAGTGCTTTTGTTATCCAACACAGTTCCATCATTACTAAGCTGTAACAGCATATGGTTTCCCCTCATGCCTTTTGTGAAATAGGCCAAAAAGTTAACTGGCAAGAATATTAATGGACTTTATCTTCTTTATAAGCTAAAGCTTCTAAATCATGATTCTTCTTTCTGTTGCGCCATGTTTCAATGTGTTAAATTCTTCAAGAATCAGTAAATTTTAAAACGGGCCAGTTATTCATTAATGTCTTATCGAGTGAAAAGAAAAATGTATGTAGTATATATTAAAATTTGAATTTTTATAAGCAATGATCATGTGGGCTTTTCTTATTTAGTCTGACGTCTTGTGGTGTACAGACTTGTGAAAATCATATTTGTATGGATGGAAGAAGAAACTAATGGTCTGATTTGATTTGCAGGCTGCTGGTTTGAAAGTCGCTGAGCAGTATGTCATAGCATTCGGAAATCTGGCGAAACAGGTGAGAACAGGAGCATTGAAATTTTTGTGTATGCTGTGTTTATATATGCTCAAGTGATTAATAAAATAGCCTGCCTTTTAATCTGTCTCTTATACCTTTTCTCCAGGGCACCTCAACAGTGTTTCTTCCCAATGATGCTACTGGTGTCTCCTCCATGATTTCTCAAGCCATTTCTCTTTATAAAAGGTTGGGTGGGGATCCAACCACTGGATCAACTGGAGGCTTTAAGGCTGATACTCCCTCGAAAGAATCTCAGCATGCAACCAAGCTGATTGAGGAAACAGTTGATGGAGATAAGGCTTCAAAGTTTTCCCTTCAAAACCAGAAGGTGCCTGATGAACTTGGGTTTTCTCTTCAAAACCGCAAGTAGAATAGAGGTGAATTTTCTCAATATCACAATCAGAGCAGTTTTGAGTCTTCACAGCAGACTTGTCACTTTAATATGAGCTGTAATTAACTACAAGGTATTACATCTTTGCTATGTCAGAGATACAGGCTAATCCAGTGATTGAACTCTTTGTTTGGGTTGGTTCAGCAATGATATTAATTCTCTGATCATTTAGGTGAATGGTGGCTTTACTTGATTACTAATTACAAGTAATGCAATTGAGTGAGATTTTGCTTTTCGGTACATCTTTTGCAGTTCGAAAATAAACAATTCAGAGTTCTTTAGCTGCCGTTTGGTAAGAATTTGCAAAACAGTTTCAACTTTTAAGTAACAAAATTATAGAGTTTGGATGTAAAGTTTTATAGAAAAAAAAATTTGGAAATGAAAAATGTCAGAAAATAGGTTAATTTTTATGGTATTCTTTTGCAACTGCAATAGGTTAATTCTATACAATAAACCGGTAAAGTTTACCGGTTTATTGTAGCGCGATTCCGTTGGGTGTTGTCATAGTAACTGGGCCGTGAAAAAGTAAAAGTACTGGAGCCCAAAACAAAATGGACTCGTCAGTAAATCCAGTTGGGAGGTTCAATATACACGACTACACAATTCACTTTGATTTCTGACGTTGATATCAACCACATTTTCTCTCTCTGTGAAAACCCTATTAACCAAAACCGAAAGACGCCGTTTTCTTCTTCCATCTTCTTCTTCATCAAGATGTCTGAATTCAGCCCTGGAAATAGACCCATCGATTTACAACAGAAGATTTTAATGAAATCGGTAATGGCAGATGGTGAGTTTTCAAATTCCCCCGTTTCAGATACCTCTGGAAAGGGGTTTGTGTTCCGATATTGTTTCAAATTCCCCCGTTTCAGATACCTGAATAGGATCTGGAAACGGTGGGCCTTGCCCAAGTACAGCGGCACCAAGCAAGGCCCACCTCACCGACCTCACTTCTCAGCCTGTGTGCTCGTCGATGGCTTCACTTTCAATACTAAAACGGTGCTGAACTGTGCTGCGGGGTTGGCATTGACCATAACAGAAGCGGTATTTGGTATAGGGCCAGTAGTTAAGAGCTAGCCACAAGTGGAGTGGATGAGGCTTTAGGGTTTAGGGCATTGTAGTAGCTATTGAAGAGACGGGGTTTTAGATCTTCTGCAGATTTTCAGCGTTGGAAGAGGAGCTGGGATTTGAAAGAACTCACTATGGGGTGTCGCCTGGGAAAAGAAGACGACTAAGGACGTACTCAATTACTTGCATTGGATGCATTCAAAAGCCTATAATATATAATATACACTAGGGGAATGAGCTTGACTGATCGATACAAATTGGCAATGCATTTCAGGTACTGAGTTCTGTCTACTTAAGAATTCCTTTGTAATGCATGAATTGTTAGAAAGTGATTCATACTAATATAACATTTCAAAATTACATTTTTTTTCTTTTCTGGTTTTCTCTTCAATTTCTAATATAATGCGCGTCTGTTTGTCATATATTTCAACTCAGTGAATAGATTAAGACACGTCTTTAACTAGTTTCTTTCACCAAAAACATCTAGCACCAGCTTTGTTTCTGTTCTCCTGTTCTTGTCTCAAGCCAATGGACTTACACTTCAAGTTTCTCTATAAAGTATTTTCCGGTTGTCATAAACTCTCTGCTGTGAAATTTTGCTTATGGGTTAAACCTATTCCAGATTAACACTGGCATACTGATTCTCGGTCTTGCAAGACAAGTTTCCCAATGGTATTAATGTCCTTTCTTTATTCTTTGGGATAGGTGGAGTAGAAGTAGCCCTTGGTATCATTGTTTGGGATCCATATGAAGAGTCTAGTGGAAGCAAACATCGTGAAGTGTTGGTGGGAGCAAACAAAGCAGACTGGGAATTTGATTTTCCTTGCTGATTTAAATGAGTTGGATGCTGACCGATTGGAACAGTTTGTGTTCATTCGGTGGATTTGATCTTGTAGTTGGTGGGATCCCCTGCAATAATCCAACAGCCAGTATTCACAAAGTTTATTTGCGGATTGTAGGTGAGACTTCTACTCAGAATTTCAACAGCTACAGCTTCTGATGATGCATAATTTCTAAAATGGTACCTCCTTTTAATTCCTTAAGGCTTAATCTGGTTATGTGGTTAATCAAAGGTTTGGCTTTTTTGTAGTTGTCGGATATCATAGAACAAGACTCCGTGCAGATGCAGTAAAACTCCATTGTGCAGATGACTCTCAAAATTGCCATTATTCCTCAAGGTACTTGCAAAGTGCTTCATACGAATCAATGGACTTCATTGATATCTTCTTTCCCTCTTTATTTTTTGGGGTGTGTCTGTGTCTGTCCAAAGACATCACCATGTATTGCTTAAATGATTCATTTCACAAATGGAGTAATTTTTCATTTGGAGCTAGTGGAGTTTTTCTCTTGGTAAATAAATTGTGATTTAGTATAGGCATTTAGAACCCACCTACGCTCATTCCTGTTGCTAGTATAGCTTCCATGACTTCTGAGTCAATTTAAGCATCACTGTTCTGTTATATGCTGATATGTTTACATGTTGTTATAAGCTTCTTTCTAGTGTTCTTGAAAACACTTTTCTGGTGTTTATCTAATTCTTTTTTGCATTGCAGACGTAATTGAAAAATGATCATGCTTTGAGAATGACTTCATCTTACTGTGTTTGATTGGCTAGGTTACTTCCACAACAAAGAAACAAGTGATTGTCTCCAACTGTAAGTTGCGTATTATTGCAATGGAGTTCCTTCACCTACTAAACTAGCAGTCTTGGCTTCTGGTAGTAACAATTGTTGTGTAATTTAGTTGACAATTCTGCTCTAATCTAGTTCCACTACTGTGTTTAAAAGTGGAATAAGACTTTTCTAGTTATATCCAACGAACTTCTCCTTTCAGTTTAATTGCTACATCTTTTCGTAGACCAGCATTGCTGTCTTCTATTTGAGTATTATCAATTCTTTCCAAACGTCCAATAAAAGGAGGTTGATTTTTTGCTTGATCTCCTTCATCAATATCTGTTGTGAAGTTATGGTGGCTTGGATTTCAGTTCCACCAGTCCGAAAAATGCTATCACGTAATTAGAAACGAATGTCACGTGTGATCAATATCCTCTAGTTTTCTAGCCTTCTAGCATTGCCTTCTATATTTACTCCTACTCCGGTCATTAGGAACCGGAAACTTTCCAATAATAATTTTCAACAAACCTACACGAAAACAATCGAATTCTGTAGAATAAATATCATGCATTGCAGCCGGCCGGCCTGCAATTCCTTGAGCTAATAATGTTGCCAGCAAAAGAAAACAATTAAACTTGTGATTACGCAAAAACAAGAACTTCATCATGGTGACCTAAGTATCCATTCTTAATAACTAATTAGTCAAGCTCTTAATTTGGCCTATTATAATTCTATCCTATGTTGGCCTGCAATGGAAATATAATCCAAGTTACTTAGAGTCAAGAACCGGTGGGTCTGCCTAGTATAATAGGACACATAAACCTTTCTATTCTCATGAGTCCCTACTCCTTTATTACTAATACCCCCGTCGCGATCAATCCGAAAAGAGGGTGTCAAAAAACAATACCTATCGCTGTAAAAGCACATAATTTATGCAGTAAAAATTTTGGATTTGGATTTGGTGTGTCTGTTATGGTCTGGCTTTGTTATTTTGTTTGGGAACAAGATCCGGCTCCACATGAATAGAATATTCAGGATTCCATTCCACCTCTAACACACCGTGACTGATTCCTTCTTCTTCGTTATTTTATATTGCTCATCCGGATTGATCCTCACGGGCTTCATCGATATATACTCCGGCTTTGCCATAAGCTGAAAATCACTCAGACCCAGCTGTGTTCTTGTAAAGCCTGGAATCCAAAATTGTACTCCTCTATGTGATTTGTCTTCTCTCATGTTTTTTGGTTTTTAAGAGTCAACCTTTGCCTACAATTCCACTCAGTCTCTAACTCTTTGCCAAGTTTGGTCCCCATATAGCGCTCCATTTTCCACTATTTGGTCCAAAGTACGAAAGTTGCAATCTTTTTTGCCTCTATCACTAACCAAAACCAACCAACCAACCAGAGCTGTGGATTAGTTTGAATATTTTCTTCACTCCCCAACAATATCTTCCATTGAAGTTTTGATCTTGGCGTGATGGGTTTCGAAGGAGCTGACGATTTGGACAAGGAGGGCCAGACACTGCCGCCCCAGTCGAAATTCCGGTACAACTCGCCTCTGGTGCAAGTCGGTCTCATCGGGTTGGTCTGCTTCTGCTGCCCCGGAATGTTCAACGCCCTCTCCGGCATGGGCGGCGGAGGCCAGGTCGACCCCACCGCCTCCAACAACGCCTCCACCGCCCTCTACACCACCTTCGCCGTCTTTGGCATCCTCGGCGGCGGCATCTACAACATCCTCGGCCCCCGCCTCACTCTCCTATCCGCCTGCTCCACCTACGTCCTCTACGCCGGCTCCTTCCTCTACTACAACCACCACAAGCACCAGGCCTTCGCCATCACCGCCGGCGCCATCCTCGGAGTCGGCGCCGGCCTCCTCTGGGCCTGCCAGGGCGCCATCATGACGTCATACCCGCCCCCTAATCGCAAGGGGACGTACATCTCCATCTTCTGGAGTATCTTCAACATGGGTGGTGTCATTGGTGGCTTGATTCCATTTGTGCTCAACTATCACAGAAGTGAGGCTGCTTCTGTGAATGATGCAACTTACATCGGCTTCATGGTGTTCATGTCAGTCGGGACCATTCTGTCCCTGGCTATCTTGCCGCCGAGTAAGGTGGTCCGTGACGACGGGACCAAGTGTACTAATATTCAGTACTCGAATGTCACGACTGAGGCGATCGAGATTGTGAAGCTGTTTTTGAATTGGAAGATGCTGCTTATTATCCCTGCTGCCTTTTCTAGCAACTTTTTCTACACTTACCAGTTCAATAATGTGAATAGTGTGATGTTCAATTTGAGGACTAGGGGTTTGAACAATGTGTTCTACTGGGGTGCACAGATGATTGGGTCGATTGGGATTGGTTACATTATGGATTTCAGCTTCAAGAGCAGGAGGACGAGGGGATTTTTCGGGATTGTAGTGGTGGCTGTTCTTAGCACTGCCATTTGGGCCGGTGGACTTGCTAACCAGGTAGGGTACAGTCGCGGCAAGAAGCCAGAGAAGTTGGATTTCAAGGACTCGGGTTCTGATTTCGCAGGACCGTTTGTGTTGTACTTTAGTTTCGGGTTGCTGGATGCCATGTTCCAGAGCCTTGTTTACTGGGTCATTGGAGCCTTGGCTAATGATTCTGAAATTCTAAGCAGGTATGACATAATGACTCATATTTATTTCTGTGCACATAGTGATAGAGTAGAGTAGTATCAAGTAAATAGCATGATATAGTATCAGAGTTTGTGAATTTGATGTGAACAACTTTTGTGCATGTGTTACAGGTATGTTGGATTCTATAAAGGAGTGCAGAGTGCTGGAGGAGCTATTGCTTGGCAAGTTGATGCTCGCAATGTCTCGTTCATCGGTCAATTGATTATGAATTGGGTTTTTACGAGTGTGAGCTATCCGTTGTTGATTATTCTGGTCTTGTTTGCTGTGAAGAATGAGGGTGAAGAAGAGGAAATTACCAAGGGCAAGGAGGTTGCGCCTGGCTCGACCAAGGAGGTTGCTTAGCTTAATAAGTGATTCAGATAAATTCTTTGGAATTGTCTTTTGTATTTGCTCCCACTTTTAAAAGGTGTTTGCCATCATGTTTACAAGTATTGAAATTGATGAAGTTATCCACTTTTATACACATAAATGGAAGTTTAATTTGGTTGATCACAAATCTGTGCTTTTAGTTCAAGAACAGATTCCAAGGTTTTCACCTCAGAATTGGTCTCTATCTCTGGGTTTATCTTCTAGAGAGGGTTAAACACCAGAGTCCTTGTTTATTGTTAACTTTGCTTGCTGCATTCACTGCCTTTGCTGTGACCTATTCTTCTTTTAAATTCCATTCGTCTACATTTCAATAATAAACCAGATAAAGAGGCATTGCTCACGTATTTTATAAGCTTAGGCTGTGTAGGCTGATCTCTGTTTCCTATTAGTTTTAGGACATCATCGTTCGTGGCGCATGTCTGGAGGGTTACGAGATTTCTTGGTGAAAGACGAACAAATCCTTTCCAGTATCTAATATTTCAAGATTAGAAATACAAAACTATGAAAGAACAGATTGTCTTGTAATTATCCTTAATGGCGTTTGTCCTGATTGCTTGCAATCAACCTAAATATAAGCAATTTGTGCAGCCTAATCAATCAATTATCAGCTTAAATGCATGACAGATCTTATTCTTAAACCTTAATAAACGAGACTATAATGAATAATATAGATTACACATACATCTAATTAATTTTTTCTTATTAATTGCATGGTTAATTGAGTCCCAAAAGTTTGAATACAAATTAGTGCATACAAGAAATGATCATTTGCCCCCTGCACTTTTCTCATGTTCATTCATGGGATACAATTGATATAGATCGGAAGTTGTGAATCATACTTTGACAAGGAGCTCTTCCTTCTTGTCCTCTGAGGTGGCCGGAGGAGCAGTCTTGGGTTCTTCTTGTGCTTCCTTTTTCTCCTTCTCCTCCTCCTTTTTGGTCTCCTTGACAGCCTCAACGTATATGATCTCACCTTCCTTGGCAGCGACCTCGACTTCAACTGTCTCCCCTTTCGGGTTCTCTACCACAATAGATTCTCCGGGAAGTACGAGCACGGGCACGGCCTCAGCGGCTTTTGTTTCCTTCTTTTCGTCCTCATCGGGCTTCGAGAGATCTACCAAAGGTGCTTCATCCTTACTCTTATCATCTGATCCGCTGCTGTCCTTCTTATCATCATCAGCAGTGGTCTCAGCCTTGGCGGCAACGGTCTCCTCGGCCTTGACGGGCTCCTCAACCGGAGCAGCGTCGGGGTTGGTTTCCGTCAACTCCTTAGGTTTGCTCGCACAGCCTCCCATGGTTATTGATCAAGAGTATGGGAAGAATGCGCGAGGGTCTTTGGTATGAGCAGAAGCAGGAGGGGCTTATTGAGGCTGTGGGAGATATGGGCATGAGGTTGATATATAGGTGAAGAGGGGAGAGCATGTTTAGGAGAAATTGAAGGTGGAATCAGCCTGGCATTCCTTTTCAAATGGACAGCCACAATTTTGCCGCGCCTTCATTACCAGGAAACACAAAAGAGTTCGTTAATTATGGCAGTTATGTTCATTCTTTCCGAATATTGTGCCTGGCCCATCACCGATGTTTGTTGTCTTCTTATACCACAAGATTTAGACCAACAACCACAAAACAAAATTAGTGTATATATTAACTTCGTTCCAATGGTGGAAAAGATATACATAAAAGCATTTTGATATCTCTTGAGAAATTTTGTATCAAATATCTTTAACATATCGACTTCAAATTCACTCAAATTTGTATTAAATATAAAGTATCGTTAATTAATGAAGCTGATATAGTTCACTTAAATCTGTATTAAACATAAAGTTCTATCCAAATCTGCCAATAACCATATGGTCAAACTACATAGGTTTTTATTCGTAAATTGAGAGAGTCTAATTATTGTTGGTATATAAGAAATTTTATAAACAGAACTTTATGCAAATCATTTTTCTTTTTCATTTCTCAAAAGAAGTGTTTTAAAGTATTAAAACTCTGAAGTTGAGAACCGTTTAGATTAGTAATTATTTGCTGTGTGTCTGACAGAATAAGTTAATCTAACGGCTCATAATTTGAGAGTTTCAATACTTCAAAACACTGTAAAACACATACATCATCTAGTAATGAAAGAGAAATGAATCTGTCAAATACTTTTTTAGACACAATATAAAGAGTTTGTTAGTTCATTGTTTTTCAAATTTATTTTTGGTAAATGAGAATATGCTGTTAATATTCCTTTAAAAGGATGATAATATATGGTCAAGAGTGTATAAAAATGCCAATAAATTCCTCATGATTACAAGTTTTTTCTTAATTAGTGAGGTAAAATCGAGCAAAAAAGGAAATGATTTGGTGGACATAAATCACATAATCGTATAATCCATGAGATATAATTACTAGTTGTAAATAAAATTATTAACTAATAAATGCTAACACAAAATGCGGGAAAGAAGGCCAATCGTTCACTGCTCAAAATACTTATACGACGGCGTCCGGCGACAACTAAGGCATTGCGCGTCAACCAAGTGTCTGATCCTACTTTCCAACATTAGGGATTCTTCAACCTCCTCCTTTATCTATTTTTTTGCTTCGGATTATAGTCAAAACCAAGCATCATTAACCTGGGGGTAAAAGTCAATTCGATCAGAACCTGAAACAACACCTGACCTGACCTAATTTGGAGAAATTCTCTCAAATTTGGGGAAGGTTCAGGGGACGAAGAACAACAAGGGTTTTCATGATCTTCCCTTAAGTTTAGATTTCGGGGAAGAGTTTTGAGAGAGATAAGGATTTGGTGCAACTCCATCGAAAAAAGGTGCAAGAATATTGATACAATTAGAGAACTCGCCTTCAATGGAGCTCCACTTCCTTAAGTCCCCAATCTCTCTCATTATACCTATACTCTTCACCGCCTTCATCCTCGGTTGCTTCCCCACCGTCCGATCCGAGCAGGAAGATAGTTTCATCAAACTGCCCTCGGAGTCTCAACCAGCTGATGTATGTCCCGCCCAGACTACGTCACCCGTTCACGCCCTCTCGTGTCCAGTCAATTGCTTTCGACCGGACCCCGTATGCGGCGTGAACGGTGTGACATACTGGTGTGGCTGCCAGGAGGCACAATGTGCCGGGGTTGAAGTGGCCAAGTTGGGATTTTGCGAGGTGGGAAATGGGGGTGCGGCTCCTCTATCTGCGCAGGCCTTGCTTTTGGTGCACATTGTGTGGCTTATCGTCCTCGGATTCTCGGTTTTGTTTGGACTTTTCTAATTCATCCATCTGGTTTTGTTGTTGGTTCAGATTACAGGTTTTGTCCATCTAGCTTTTGCATGAAGGATGAATCACAGCTCTGTATTTTTCCTTTTTTGTTGCTTTTTGGGTTATTTGATATGGCAACCCTTTCTTGCTGCACCATTGTAATAACTTATGCAAGAAAGATATCTAAAGGTTATAATTGGTTGAAGTCGTAGGAGGGACCTTTCTTCATTTCAATAGTTAGGTACATTCCTTGTACATTCACCATACATTATTAAGAAGTTTGAGATTGGATGCTTAAAAATCATAGTATTGGTGGAATTGTGAAGAATTCCTTAATGTTCAAAAAGTTTGAATTTGTGTCAACGAATAAGAAAATAAAGGAGGTCAAATGAACGCTAAATTAGCAAGATAAATGTAAAGAAACAACAAACACTAGTATTAATTCTTTCTAACCCGACGTTTAAAATAACATGTTTATTTACTTGAACTGAGTATGAGAACAAATTTCAAGTAATTTCCACTATATTAGTAACTCATACAAATTTAAATGTAGAATCATGACAATTAGTTTGTAATATCAATCGCAACTAGCTGCATTCCTATTAAGATTCATAAGTAAACTATCTAATGAGAACAACTTTTCTCATTCATTAGTAAATAATAGGATTAATTTCAGTTTACCTACTTGAACTTTAGGTCAATATTCATGTTAGTCCCTATTCTTCTAATTTCATCAAGATTACCCCTGCACTCTCAATTTTAATCAGCCGTGTCCAATTCTCGAACCTCCATCCAAATATTCCGTCAATTAATGACGTGGCAGCATATAGAATTACTCAATTCCTATAATACCCCTTGTCAAACTAAATGAAAAAAAAAAAAATCTGTTTCTTCAATTTTCTCAGCTCACCCATCTCTCCACTCTTGACATCTCTGAAAACTCCTTCAGCCCAATCCCATCCTCCATTTCCTCCCTTTCTTACCTCCAAATCTTGACTTTGCAATCCAACTTGTTCTCCTGCTCACTCACTCCATCCATCACTAAGCTCAAGTCTTTGGATCCCTACACATTTCTCAAACTTCCTTAATAGGATATTTCTCCCAAACTCTCCGAGTTCTTAATTTAATTATACAACTTGAGAAGGCTCGATTTCTCCCAAAATCTGAAGTCAACTCACAATCTGGGCCCTTATCGAAATCGTCTTTCGACGGGTTGACTCAGTTGGAGGTGGTGGAACCACCATTAGCATCTGCACACATCCAGAAAACCAACAACACCCAGAAACCCAATTCCTCATAAATTCAGAAACCATGGCTGAGAGTGGTTCATCTCGATTCCAAAAACCCTTGCAACCCACAAATCCCAATAGCATTGAAGCATCAACAACAGCCACCCTAGACATTATAATCAGCCAAACCCCATCAAATTCTGCCTCAAACCCACCAATTCCATCCCCTCAACCTCCCTGCCAGTTGGTTCAAATCTCATCCCCACCCCTCCCTCCTCTACCCAACATCTCTCTCCCTCAATTTGTGGCCGAGTCGCTCTCTATTGACGGCTCTGATTTCGTGATTCCGTACGGCCTCAATCTCTGACAGAGACCCAAATTTGAGGAGGCGATGCTATAGAAATTGAAATAGGATTTGAAGGTGTTACCAGAGATTAGGGGGATGGAGGAGTTTGATGAGAATCCGGTGGAGGGATTCGGTGCGGCTCTGCTCGCAAGGGACGAGGAATCGGCAAGAACACAAATGAAGATGTTGGTGTTATGGAGTCGTAGAAGAACTGAGAAATGGTGGATTTGGTGAGTGAAGAACTGAGAAAATTTAAGAAAAATATTAGTTTTTTTTTTTCATTTAGGTTTGAAGAGGGGTACTATAGGAATTTAATAAGTTTGTCTCCTACCACGTCATCATTTGACTGAAGATTTGGATGGAGTTTTGAGAATTGGACACGGCTGATTAAAATTGAGAATGCAGGGGTAATCTTGATGAAATTAAAAGAATAGGGACTAACATGAATATTGACCTAAAGTTCAAGTAGGTAAACTGAAATTAATCCTAAATAATATTTAAATTTGTCTCATACTCTTAAATTTCATCATTTCATGTAAATAACCTTGTATCAGAAATTTGACCGTCACTTTCCTAAAATTCTAAATTCTAACCACCTGGTGTGGTAAGGTTGGTTGAGATGCCTATCACAGAACTCCCCACATCTAGCGTTCGTGTCCAAAATCCCACCAATTTGTGACCAGCATGTTTGAGGGGCATTCATATTCGTGTGCCTGTGCCAAGAGATTAGTCTGATTTTGCTAAAATACCCTCGTGGATCTCGATCCCAATATTAACTGTGCTCATATAACCGAAGTTAATGCTACCTCATCTTGATCAAAATAGAATGAGCTTCCCTAAAATTTTAAATTCTAGCGGGTTCGGCCCACCCGGCCCAATAACACCGGACGGCTAGTCAGCTAGGCCACATGTTGCCTAGTCTGTTTATCATCAACAGTTTGAACTTTGAAGCCATCATCAATACATGGAGCGAATAATCCCGGCAAGTCGTAACCGTCTCTAACCGACTCCGATCAGCACAGAAACCAAGAAATGCTCTCCTCCGCCGCCGCTCTATTCGGCAACCCCATCTCCCTCACTCTCACTCCTCCTCCTCCTCCTCTCACTCTCTCTCTTCACTTCAAGAACCGCGCTTTCCTCACTCGCTTCTCAATCTCAGCCAACCATGACTCTACCAAGTCACAGGTCCATCTCGACAGTCTTAGAGTTTTGGAATGGGATAAGCTCTGCGATTCCGTCGCCGGCTTCGCTCGTACTCCGTTAGGCCGCGAAGCCACCAAGGTAGTTAGTTACTAGTTACAACTTTTAACACTAATCGTCCTCTAAATCTTCTTCGTCTCCGCTTTGATTGATTTTGTTACTGAATCGATAGGCAAAGCTATGGTGTTTGAGCCAGACCTACGAAGAAAGCTTGAGGCTTCTGGACGAAACCAATGCGGCGGTTGAGATGCTCAAGCACGGCGCTTGCAATTTGGATTTTGGCGGTGTCAGAGTCGTTTTGGTAATCATGTTAAATTGAGTGGATTTTGTTGATTTTCGAAACACTTAATGATCTTGAGAGATTTTGTGTGTATGTGAAGGTGGAATCTGCTATACAACGTGCTCGGAGGAGCTCAGCGGTGGAAGGAATCGAAGCGGTTGCTGTGATGGAGCTGCTGCAGTACGCAGAGCATTTGCAGAGCAATCTGAAAGGTGCAATCAAGGAAGATGCGGAGTGGTACAGGCGATTTATGCCTCTTTCGGAAGTGGTGAGTGTAAGCTTGAGAGTTAAGTTATGTGCTAATGGCAATTGGGTGTTGACATTGTGTGTTTTGAGTGGATTCAATTGTTTGTGCAGATAATGGGATTTGTGGTAAACCGATCACTAGCTAAGCTGATACAGCAAGTTATAGATGAAGACGGCCGTGTTAAAGACTCTGCGGTTTGTTACTGATAATGCTTTTGTACTGGAATATAACTCTTTAGGTTGCAGTCATTTGTTTTTAGAAGTTTTAAGTCCTTTCTAACTGAGTGATTCACGATTTTAGAGTCCAAACCTGAAACGTTTACGCAATCAAGTTCGGACGCTTGAGAAAAAGGTAAAATTCTTGTTTTGAAGAATTCATTTCAGTAATCCAATTATGAATATTTGAGTGTATAGATAAGAAAACGGCAATATATTGCAGCCATCAGCCTTGGAACTTCAGTCAACGCTTATGGCATAACCTAAATAACTGATTCACATATCCCATTATCTTTCTTATTGGCTCACACAAGGAAAACATGTGCTTATTGCAAACAATGAATCCACATTTCTGACTTTTTTACCACCACCACGTATGTGCTGTGGTGATTTCATATACATTATTGAACGAAGCATGTCATTGTAAGTAGGTACAGTTATGCAGACCATAGATTGTAAGTAGGCACATCACCACATGATACAGAAGCATTTAGGCTTTGAGTCTGAAAATATCATTTGTAATCATTCTTATTCACAACTTAGTTTCTAACTCTGATCCACTCTTTTCAGATATATCAGTTAATGGACAGCCTAGTCCGGAATGACAAGAGTGAAACACCACTTCTGGTAAGAATCACAAATCAAAGATGTTCCTTTAGAACCTGAAAAAAAGAAAAAGAAAAATTTAATTTATGCTATCAATCACTGGTTCAGGAAGTGAGTACCGTTGATGGAAGGTGGTGCATAAAATCCAGTGCTAATGAAATGACAAGTTTTAAGGGTCTACTGTTGCCCAGGTCTGTAAAGTTTGTTATATAACCTGGATCACCTCTAACCATGCAAAGTATTTCTCTTGATTGTTTACTGGTCTAGGTCAAATTATCTTGTCTCCATTTAATGGAATCTTAGGTGAGTTTTTCAACCCTGAGAGTGATATAATGTTATAGTGGTTCAGGCAAAGGAAGCATTGTTGAGCCATTATCTGCTGTCCCTCTGAATGATGAGTTACAACAAACAAGGGCACTAGTATCAGAGGCTGAGGCAGAGGTTCTCTCTATGTTAACAGAAAAGGTTTCTGGCCTTATGTGGTAATTATTTTTTTTGTGTCTATATAAGTATCATCTGTTCGCCCTTCTTATGTTCATTTGGTTTATCATACAGATGCAAATGGATCTTGACAATATTGAACAGCTATTAAACAGTATTATTGAACTGGATGTGGTAGGTTGTTGAGGATTTCTTCTTTCTCAGCTCTCTCTCTCAACTACTTATCTGATTGTGTTAATAGCTTACATTGCATTCTTAACTTGTAGGTGAATGCCCGAGCAACTTATGGCCTAGCATATGGAGGAACATGTCCCAATATATTTCTCCCAGGAGGTCATAGTTCTTCTGCTAGTGATGCCTACTTTTCAGGGAACAAACATCCACAGGCATCCTATTCCAAACAAAGTGAATGGGTGTTGTATCTGCCGAAAGCTCATCATCCTTTATTAATGCAACAGCATAGAAAAAATTTAAAGAAGGCCAGGAAGGATTCCAAGAATGTTACTCTGGTAATTATGCAATATCTATGATTTGTTGTCCCTTTATTATTGGTAGTTTTCTGGTTTAAACCCAGTTCTGATTAATGATTCAGGATATATAATTTTGGATTGAAATTCAATTGTTAAATTTAGTCTGTTCTTTTGATAGTGTGGTCAACTGGTCATATTTCTTGCACAGAGGGAATTGCATTTAGGTGATTATGACTTTCTGAAAGCAATTATTACCTTTTTGAATAACAAGTATGGCACCTGTAGGTAATGTCATGACAAAAGCACACTGCAAGAAGAGGAGAACATATAGCATATCATCTTAGAATTCAAGCTAATTCCAAATTTCATATTTTTTGGGAAGATAATTTTGAATTCTATAGCTTGAACATTCATAATTATCACCTGCCTCAACTCTCAGTATGCATCATAAAATTACGATCAGATATTCTGTTTCTAAATTATGCCATCTCTATTTGGCAGGTTCACCCAGTTCCAGTTGATTTTTTTATCTCACAGAAAACTCGAGTTTTGGTTATCACTGGCCCTAATACGGGGGGAAAAACCATTGGCCTGAAGACTGTAGGATTAGCAGCTATGATGGCAAAATCAGGTTGAACATCCTAAGTGTTCATTTGGCTCGTGGAATATTCTAGTAGTCTCAGTGTCTCACAATCAAATGAACATTATCTTTATATTGATAATCGAGTTGAATAAAGAATATACAGACTAAAAATGTTGATTACAAATGCAGCTTCCAACACCATCTTCAAGTTTCCTGGCTTATGACCATTTCTCTATTATACTGCAGGTCTTCATGTTTTATGTTCTGAGTCGGTACAAATCCCTTGGTTTGATTCAGTGTTTGCTGACATTGGTGATGAACAATCCCTGTCTCAATCTCTGTCCACCTTCTCGGGACACCTAAAACATATAAGCGTAAGAAAAGTATTTCTAACTTGCTTTTAAAAAAAACTTTTGATGCTAAACATGACAGAGTTTACATGTGCAATAATTAAAAACTTGATAGACTAGAAAAGTTCAGTTAAATACTTTCTTGTCTGATCAGTGAAGACCTATATACATATCTGATATGAAAACCTTTTAAGCAGAACCTTTCTTACATCTTGTAGGACATACAATCGCAGTCAACAAGTTGTTCACTCGTGCTACTAGATGAGGTGCGGTTAAACTGTCTTTTTGACATACAATGATTTAATAATATATTACCAGGAAGATAAAAGAGAAACAAAACTTAAGTTATACTTACAGGGATTACACAACTCCTTTTGTTATTAGGTCGGTGCGGGAACAAATCCTCTTGAAGGAGCAGCGCTGGGGATGTCACTATTGGAATCTTTTGCTGAAACTGGTGCTTTGTTGACAATTGCCACAACACATCATGGTGAACTCAAAACCCTGAAATACAGGTAACTGGCATACAAGTTAAAGGTTTAACTGTTGCAATAGTAATGACAGTTTAGTTCAGTTTGTGTTGAGTTAATTTAAATAATGGTTGTTGTTAGGCTTATGGTCACAGTTGCTCTCCTTGTGGTTTATGGAGTCAATTGTTTGTGTAGTTGAAAATCTACATAACCCTTTGGAATATCTTCCCCTTCTACAAGTCTGGGTTTGTGTCAATGACATTTTTTCTTTGACAGCAATGACGCCTTTGAAAATGCATGTATGGAGTTTGATGAAGTGAACTTAAAGCCAACTTACAGAATTCTCTGGGGAGTACCAGGTATATATTCTGAATACTGCATATGCATGAGGTTAAACTGGGTTCTCTTTTCTGTTACGATGTCAAATACTTTTGTAAAAATCTCGTCATCTCACTTTTATTCATTAGGAAGCCAGTAGTCATTGGTGTCCCACTAATGCTATACTACCCTCTAGATCATAAAAATATGTTGCTTAATAATGATTCAAGAATGCAATGTATTCTGCAGGGCGTTCAAATGCGATCAATATAGCTGAAAGGTTAGGACTACCTGGTAAAGTAGTTGATAATGCCCGAGAACTATATGGTGCAGCTAGTGCAGGGATAGATGAGGTAACATGTATAGCTAACATACCTCTTTATCTTGTTCTTAGTAATTAAAAAAAGAAAACAATAATAGAAAAAAGAAAAAAAAAAGGCGGCCCTGTATGTATGAAACAGTGCAAGAACGCTAGAATGGTGTTCACATTTCCTATTGTCCACTCAAAGAAATGATCTGCTGATCTTTTTCTCACATTCTTGCATTTACATATGTGAGATATCAAGCTTTTTTTGTATTTCAATGCAGGTTATAGTTGATATGGAACGGTTAAAGCAGGAGTATCAAGAGCTTTTATATGAAGCACAGAATCATCTGATGTAAGAATCTGCTTCCCAGTTTTGATATTCTCGAGTAAACAGAAGTCCTATGGTCTTTCGGAAGGAAAACAAATCTTATAAATAGAATAAAAATTATTAAATAAAAGGATAACAGACATCATTTCATGACATCCAAGTAGATAATCAATGCAAATTTTTCAGTAATTAATATGCTCTCTCACTGAAGGTATGTCATTTCCAAATATGAACTCTAGCTTTCAACTATTGTGTTCATATATGTTATATTTGTACTTATAGGATCTCAAGAGAGTTGCATGAGAAACTGTTGGTTGCCAAAAGGAAGATTATGGAACATGGTAATGATCAAAGATTTAGGCAAATGCGAGAAATATCTGAGGCTGCTGCAATGGCACGATCTATTCTTCACAAAAAAGCTCGGAAGCAACGCGAATCTGCAATTCAATCTCTGCAGCCTACTTTGGAGCGAAAAAGACAGCTTGCATTGGCAACAAAAACAACTGATAATGGTGAGAATTCAACCACAAAAAGAAGGGTATCCTCTTCTGAAGATGTTAAAAAATCGCCATCAGGTAAATGAACCAATGAGAACTTTTTGAGATTAATTAGATTGTCATATCTCTTTGAGAAACCGACTGAGTTTCTACCAAGTTAAGAAGTTCTTTAACTATTATTAAGTAGACTCACCTCGTATGTTTCAGATAAGTTTGAGCTTCCCAAGGTTGGCAATATGGTGTTTGTTTCTTCGCTTGGAAAGAAGGCCACAGTTTTGAGAGTGGAGCCATCTAAGGAAGAAATTTTGGTTCAAGCTGGTAACATAAAGATGAAACTGAAACTAGGTGACATCAAGAGGTGACTGGTAGGAATAGTTGTTACATGTAAATGTCATCGATGATGTAAATGAAAAGGATTACTGCCTAGTGCCTGCATAAGCACACATTAATGGGTGAGCATTTTCTGCTTCAGTTACAGCTCATTTACTGACAGCTCTTGATTTTGTTACAAGGAAAATATAATCTCGGGATTTATGGACGTTTGAAACACCATGATGCAGGATTTTTGTCAAGTGTTGCCATATGTTGAATACCATCATCTGTGGTGCAGTCGGGAAAGAGAGAAGGCTAAAACATCCAAAGCATCAGGAAAATATGTACAGAGCTCAGTGATTCTTATTAACTCCCAAGAAGTATGCTGATTTTAGGCCCAAGGCAGACAGATCGGAAGGCCGAAAGGGAGAGAGAGACACAGAAAATTAGGAATTTTTTTGTCAACTTGATAGCTTGTAATGAATCCCAGCAATAAGGTGGTGTGGTTAAAACTTAAAACCCACGTGAACCTCATAAATTTCTTTGGAAAATGGCTAAAAGTTAATGTCATGACTCGTGAAGAATGGGACATGGAACTGAAAGAACGCTGCATTTCTGGCCTTTGTTATTTTGGTTTGGGAAATCGCATCTTCTTGTTGACTTTAGTGCTCGTAAACCGTGAGAACTAGATCAAGCCAAGTATTGCATCCTTTCTTATTCATTCATTTTCTGGGGTAGTTTTCACTCTCTGAACTCTATTAACTGTGGCAATTAAACCCTTTTGCTTTCTTGGTGCTAAGCTTTCAACCCTTTCGTCTATATTCGTTTAGTCGCACTATTAACGCTGAACTGCTGAGAAACTGAAACTTTCATGTGCTTTGATCTTTTTTAGGTGACTACGATGTTTCAAGCATAATAATGGTTCGTATAGAATATGCTGAACCTTTCTCTTTGCTAGTTTGCTGCTCTAGAATGTATGGGAAAAGATGCCTTCTTTATTAAACCAAAACGATTTCACTGCACCAACTGAGGATTTCCCTGCCGGAATAACAAGAATGAACAAGGCAACAAAGATTCACCACACCGGCTGAAGAATCCCTATTACACATACAATGACAAAACCCAACAAACTGAAGTTGTTAGTAGTACCTTTCATTCCGTATCGGAATAAGAAGAAAGAAGAAATGAAGAGTGATCAAGGCAACAAAGATTCGAGACAGCGGCTGAAGATTCCCTATTACATACGATGCCAAAACCCTACAAACAGAACACCAAGGAATAAGAAATAAGAAGTAGCTTTTATTTTGATCAAATATCTTTGCTATTCAATTCAACTTGTGTTGAATATGAACAGCTACATCTTTGCTTTTCACTAGTGGGTAATTTTTGACACTATTATATTAGTAACATTACATATGCTAATCGAAATGTTTATGAGCTAGCTAGCTAGAGCTTTACACCCCTTGTTCTTCATCCTTGGTGATGATGCTATGTTCCTCATCGTCAACCCCAACAACCCACCCAAATTGGAAAGTGACGTCGAGGAAATAGAGCATGCCAACCAAAACAAAGCAGGACACGAACATCGGTATGGGACCAAAGATCCACAAGAACAGAGGGAACGAAAAGTAGAAGGCTCGGAGACCCAAAGACCAGAAGTAGCTGCCTCTGTTCACAGTGTTTGCCACATACTCTGTTGTCAAATTGTGATGCTTCAGATGCGGTGACATCTTCTTGAACGGCGCGTTGATCAGCATGCTTGCATGGCTGTAGTACCTTATGGACTGCACATTGAACAAGAAAGCCACCAAGAAACAGACCAAAATGGAAAAGTATTTGATTGAGTATCCCATCTCGCTTGTGTTCCCGTAAACGAAAACCGACGCGCTTCGATCTTTGTTTACACTACTCATCAACACAGCAATGAGAGAGCTGAGCATGATCGCCGTAGAGGCCAAAAGGGTTGATGCCATTATGTTGTTTCGAAGCGTCTGCACCGCAAGAACACCATTTTTGGACGTGTCCTGCATTGCAATACAAATTTAGCATTTCCGGAAATGAACACATAGATTTCGATATTATGGATCAATATCATACGATCGAGTTTGATTACCTCCATCATGGCGCGCACCCATAAACTGCGATTGATGCAATTGATGCCGATGACAGTGCTGTTGGGTTGGGTTTTGATTCGGTAGAGGAGCCAGAGATGGTATCCCACCATGACTAGGAGGCCTGCTGGGACCAAAATGTAATCAAGATCTTTTCTCTCCATGTTTTGCAATATCAAAAGGGCCTTTCAGATTTCTTGTTCTTGAACAAAGGAGGCGAGAGAAGAGAGACAGAGGGGGAGTCCAAGTGTAATACGGGTGTTATAGTTTTTTTTTTTTTTTTTTTTTTGAGAAGGGGTGTTATAGTTTGTTTGAGTGATCGTGTACTGTGTACTATTTATAGGAAACGTAAAGGAGTTTTTTTTATTTTGGTCTGAATGTGGAGAATTTTATAACGACACAAAACGTATCTTTTTAGAAAAAGATAAAAATCATATTTTTCAGACTCACCTAAAACAAAATCTGATTTGTTGTTAATTATGTAAATAGTTGTAACTTGTAAGTCTCATAATTTGTGAGTGTGCCCCCTAGAATTAGTAATGAGATCGCACATTATGATGTATCTATCTTCTTAGAAGAGGAGAAAATTAATTTCTAGATTCACCTAGATAAAATCCGATTGTTGTTAATTATGTAATAGTTGTAAGTCTTGTACTTTAAATGTATCTCAAGATTTTATAATGAGTGAGACCGTCTATTGTGTGATGAAAGCAACGATGAATTAAAGTTTTCCGCAAGTTGTTCATGAGGTGAGCCTGTCTCCACCTTGGTTGAGAGTAGTACTCAGTAGGTACTATATAGTTAAGGAGATGTCCTCTTTTTTCATTTGGATTATCCGAATAAGGTTAAGGCCCCATGTTACCGTTCACTTGATTTTATATGTATTAGGTATCTTAACGTTGACAAACTATACATGGGGATTCAAACGTGATTCATACGTGGAATTGGACGCATTAAGCTTAGCGACTCCCAACTAGGCCACCACTGAGCTCACCAAACATCCCCATTACTTTCTTGGTTGATTAAATTGCAGCACAAATTATATACAGTGAAATAGATTTTTGCGCACACCTTGGACATGAACAATGACTTGTTGGGAAACAGCCTCCGTTAATTTTGTTCGTGAAAATCATCATCATTATTATAAGGAAAGAATAAAGATTATACAAACTTCCGTACGAAATGCGTGTCATGAAAATGTGTCAATTCATTGGAACAGTAGTTAGTCAAGTAATCACCCTTAGATATAAATCTATTGATAGAAAAACAAAACAGCTCACCTTTGGAAACAGTTTAGCTGCAGAAAGAGATTTTCACGACTCTGCTAAGCATCTTAAGCGTTTGAATATGTGATCACATCTTGGAATTAAGAAATTTACAGAGCTCTCACCCACCAATCGCTTTGGACAGAGCCCCATGTTATGCACATTTCGATATCAGGTAGGCGCAGGAAGTGATATTTAACTTCTGATACGCTTAAGCCCAACTTTTGTTGACGTCAACCATAACTAACGCAAGTAGTTTATGCCCATCTAATGGCAAAAGCACATGTCTGGTGTACACTGGGAAGAAAAGATTCTTAAGGTCGACCCTTCAACCAGAAAGTTCGTACGGATTCGAAATAACATGAATGTTGACAGCAAACTGTCAGTTCTTCAAGGGGTTAGGCAGAGATGTAATAAACAAAAAGCAGCTCTAGCTTGATTCACAAGAAAGAAGGTTTCGATTGGATGCTGTGAATCTGTAAATAGTTGCTAAACAAAAAGAATTTTGGCACGTGTTAGTTAATCACTGAGTTGCTAAACAAAAAGAATTTTGGTACTTGCTAGTCAACCACTGAGTTTATATGGGATACACCTACTGCCCCCCCACTTAGTAAAGAACAGAAACCAGAAAGAACATATTCCGAAATAACTAATCTCCTGTATCCAATCCACCTCCTTATTCTGTCTTCAAGACATCTCATAACTATTTGGACGCATATTCCTGTAAGCTTCCTTTCTTTAAAGCTTTTCCAACCTTCCAGGATTATACAAGGCCAAGATTTGGCTGAACACAAGACATCAAGCCACCAATGGTGCCACGAACAGGAGCCAGTGAGGCTAACTAATTTCCTGCAAGATGCTTAAAACGAATGAATTCCTTTTCCAGATAAAATGATTTAAAAACAAAAAAACAAGGTTGTGTCTAGTTTATGCCCTTACTGATACAGGACATCATTTTTAAGTATTCCACTCCCTTTGCAGACCCAAAATTGAAAGCCTCTATGAATAAACAGACATTTTTATAAACTCACAATACCAACAGCCATTAGTGACCTCTGGTTGTGATCCACTAGAAGCACATTGTTATCCTACAGTAACAAGTGAATAGATTATGCTTCATCAAACAACTAGTGTACTTATACCAGCTGCCAAAATAGCCCACACAACAGAAGGGGCATCAAGATACAGGCCAGAGTACTTGCCATCTGAATTCGGTATGTCACCACATATGCAGTAAAACTTTAGTGCTCCAAGCCTTTGATCTTATCAAGATAGAACTGCATCTTTTGAGTATCTTGAGCTGAAAGAATAGATCCAACCACAAGTTTGTGCTGCTCAAATTTTAATTCATCACACTTCAAGGCAGCTGTTTTACAAGCTCTGATACTTCCTGATAAAAGGAAAAGAAAGAGGGGAATCATACAAAGGTTTCTTTAGCGGATGAAAAATTCGAAAAGGAAGACAGTAACATTGCTGATTCACTTTGTTATGGTAATGAGGATTCACTGTATTTCTTAAAGATCTGCCACTAAAGCTAAGCATAACAATTTATTTAAGAACTAAGCACTACAGTATAAGGAATAAAACCAAAGAGTCATAACAAATCATAGTAAAATATCGTGCACTGACAACAATTTTCCTATTTGATGTGAAAACTTCTTGCATCTAAGTGTGCATGACTTTTCACATGTTATTCTTGAAATATATGAAAGTGACTAATAGCCAAGTGCACTGGCTTAGCTATATCTTATTTTATTCTTCTTAAAGGGCCCATAGCCATTAGGAGGAAACTACAAGGCATCATCAGCATATCATAAGAGTTACTCTATTGAGGTTGTTTAACTCACCACTTAAGTCCAACAAATTAAAAATCACCGGGCAATCAGCAATACTCCTGACCATGGTAATAGCAGACCATACTTTTTGATGGTCCTCCCTCGAAGCTCTTATGATACAAAGCCTTGTAATCTCATTGACATACTTCACTGCAAATTACATTATGGAACACAACACAATAGTCATTTTCACCTTGAAATTAAAGAGAAAATTCCTATACAACAAATAACAAAGTAATTATCATTAGCAAATATTACTTACCTTGGAACGATCCAAGTGAAGAAGCCAGACCACACTCCCCAAAGTTCACAAGAATGCTATCTTTGATGGCTTTTGTAACATTATATGTGGTAATGATAACAGGATCTTTCTTTGCAAGTTCTTTATTCGGATCCAAGATAACCTCCAATGTCATATACCTATTTTTAAATCCCACCATGATCCTTTACCTGTTCACAACACATCATTTGGTATATCAAATATAAAAAGGAACATTCAGCAGCAAAACTATCATATGAAGCTACTCTAAACTGGGTTTGTAAATCCCAAATGTAAAAGACTAGTTAAGAAGCTGAAACATGCTTCGCATTGATCCAAACAATGTCGCAGCATGTTTCAGATATGAGTTGTAAGAATAGTTGTTGACAAACACAGAATATCAATAACAGGAAATTTATTTACACAGATAAATAAGCTGTGGAATATATATATATATATAAAAAGCTACATTTGCTGCAGCACCATCTCAAACAGAAATCTGTATTCTTATATTACTTCAATGATTTTCTTTGTGACCAAAAATAAGTTTTTTTCTTTATCTTGGAGGTATATATTATTACAATACTTACATACAAAAAGAGGACAAACTATTTCTATGGACACTGTACAAAGGATTCTGCTGCAGTCTTCGGACAGCAGTAGCAGGTCATGCATTAACAAAAACGACAGTGGTTGTACATGCTTTTCTCCATTCACTCTATCCTATGCTAACTCCAAAGCAAAGAATAAGCAGAATGTCTCCTTATTCACAATTGAGAGAAGTAGGCTTTTCAAGGTGTAGAATTTACTGGGATCCCTTGTCGTAGAGGTGAGCTAGGCTGGTCCATATTTGAACTTTGATTCATACATCCACACCTCTACCTCAACCACCAAAAGAGATATAGTATCACTATTCCAACTTTTATTCATCACTTGTAATACAATCACGAATGTAGATTACTAAACCCTCAATTAAAGACAGACAAACTCCATTTGATTGAAACAAATGGCAGCATAGATAGAGCTTAATCAAGTCCCCTATTCTTCAACCTCAATGTAACTATGATCTTAAAGAATTTAAAAAATTTCCCGGTGATGGCCAACACCAACCAAAAGGGAAAATCTTTACACTCTTCCTTCTTTCATAACATTAAGCCATTTGCATTTGGTTTGAAAATCCATGCTTAAGACCAAGCCTGTGCGATTATTCAAAACATCACACCATAGATCATCAATTTTATATTCCAACAAAACATTTCAACAGATAGAAATCAAGAAATTGCAGCCCATCCTTACAATGTGCTATAAGGGTAGAAAACCAAACTTAGCTAATAGAGAAGAAGATTTGATAAAGTTAATGACTTTGAACTAAGGCAATGTTTGGGTAGGGGATTTGGAGGTTCCAAGGGACTTCAAGGTGATGGGATTTCAAGATGAAGGGATTATGGGATGATGGGATCTTGAAGTGAAGGGATATAAGTGATGGATTATACAAATGACTTGTTTGGGTAATTTTTTTTAGTAAAGGGATTTAATTATGGGATTTTGCAAATATTTTTATTTTTGACAAAATTAATCTTCTTTTTTATTTTGCTATGAAATTACTTGGGTGAATTGCATTTTTTTAACTAAATAAATGTAAAGACAAAACATTTGAGATTGCACACCATAAACTTTGCAACAGTGTTGCTTAGAGGTACCGTTTCATTTTGGGATCCTAATCAAACCTTAGGTTGGTTCCATAAGGTGAAATGCAGCAAGGATCTTCATTGTTTCTCACTCTGAAATCCAATACCAGCAAGCCATGATACAACTTCTTTGATAAAGGGTCTCTGCCTGGGATTGGGATCTAGGCATTTACAGGCAACATCAAGTACCTCCAGAAGCTGCTTCTCATGATCCTTATTCCAGATGCACAGATATAATGGTAAAGCCAACGGTTGAAGTGTTACTGACAATTATAAAGGCAAGTATGAAGTACATCCATAAGACATTTCCAATTCATAACACTATTTTCTGGTGAGAGTAGAACACACAGAAAAAAGTAGGTCAATAGACCATTAATCATATAATATTTGGATGCTATAGTCTAAACTCTCATGACCAAATTCTAACCCTCCTATGCTTTATCTACTGAAAACCTGAACGTGGTGTGTAAATGGCAAGGTCAGGCCACCCAAACGCTGTTTTAATTACAAAGGTCAGGCCACTTTTCAAACCCATATAGCTCTCTAGATTCCCATTGCTCTGGACCTCCAAACCCGGATTCGAATTCAACCCATGTTCTGATGAATCCACCACATTGTCCCCAAAATCACTATAATTCACAATAGGCTGTCCTACCCAATATTGCTCTAATAACCTCCTGCCCTATGGACATAAGGACTTCAAGATTCCTTCAACCACTGCTTCACAGAGCTAGTCGAAGTGGGCAACACCATTTTGCTACATAAATCAGTCTAATCATATCCACTATCAAAATTCGATCACAGTGATATGCAATATATCATCAAGACAATCCAAATTTCTGAGATGCAACTCATCACAAGCTTGGTGTATATAATTCCAAATCTAAAATCATAAGAAATCAGGTACCTTGATTGGAAGATTTTCCTTCAATTTTGCAAAACCCAATCAAAATCCGAGACAGAGGAACAGTGTGTTCGTGAAATTCTTCAACCCTGATGGGTATTAAGGAAATCGAATTGGGAGTGAATCTGGAACAAAACCCTATAATAGAAACAGAAAACGAAAGCCCATAGAGGAGATAGAACATAGAGATTAGCTAGGGAGGAAGACGAGAGGCATAAGGAAATCGCGAGGTTTGCACCGTCGCCGAGAATTTCATGAGGTGGAATCAAAAGAAGGTTTCAAAATCCTTGAAGCAGAAAAGAGAGAAATCCAAACCTGATAGCTGGAATTGAGATTCAGCCTGAGATTTCAAAACCCTAATTCAGCTCGCAAAAGAGGGAAGAAGGAGTAGTCGGGTCGGTAAAGTGGTTACTGGTATAGTCCAAAAGCCCAAAGGAGATTGAAATATCCAAATGCGGAATTGGGCCGAGAATCTAGGCCCAACGTAAATAACGGTGAGAGCTAGACGTGGCAAGTAGTGGTACGCGTAGAAAAGTCAGAACGGAAGAAGAGGGAGAGCGTTTTTTGAATCGTTAAAAAAGTGAGAGAGACCCGTTATGCGTGGGGACAGAGGGGAGCACGTGACCGGTCCGTGTCACACTCACTCCTGCTGTGTCCACACACAGTTTTCTAGGCCCGAAAAACTTTGAAATATCTTCAGTACAGCAGCCGTGCCACGTGTATGCTGCAGCCGCCCAATAAAAAAACAGAACTCAATTTTTTTATGCCCAAAACACCCTACACTCACCTCCTGCACATGCTCGTACTGGCCAATTATAGCATACACGTGGCACGGCGGACGTACTGAAGACGCGCTCTGGAAAAATTAATATAAAAGAAAAAGGGGATAATACTTGGATTATCCACTTTTGTAGGTGAAACCCTTTTAAAAAGTCAAGTCCCACATGGAAATCGGGTCATTTTATAATAGGAGACGAGGAATTTACCCGCAATTTCACTTGTATTTCATTTGGGACCTTGGCGTTTAGCGAGGATTTGGGTTGGGTTGGTTGGGCTTTGGATTTGTTAGTATCCAGTAAACAATCGTCAGTACTACAACGTCAACTACCCCCTCGTAATATACCCCACTTTCTCTCACTCTCTCTATCTATAAATACCTACCCCCACCCCTCACGTTTTCTTTGTTAGTTTGTAAGGAATTTTGGATTAGAGAGAGAGAGAGAGAGAGAGTTTGAGTTTTTTGAGAGCGAAGGAGAGAGAAGGCGGAGTTGGTGGTGGCGGTGAGCTCGGATTCTGTAGCTTGGTTGCGTCGTCGGAGCACAAGTAAGTCTTTCTCTCTCTCTCGGTTCTATGTTTTCCGGTATTTCTCGTCTTTGAGCTTTGGTAGTGCTTTTGGAATTTTGGATTGTTGCGGAAAAAAGTGTACGAATGTTGTTTCTACGTTCATACGTTCATGCATGTTTCAGATCTGATGAAGAAAAGTTTGTGTTGCTTTGAATTGTTTGATGTAAATAATAGGAGTTAGGAATTATAGCTAGTGTGCTCTGTTATGCGGATGAGCATGAGCGGAAGTGTTTGGTTTCTGAACGAAACCGAATTTTTCAGCTACATGTTTGTGAAGGAGCTTCGTGTTTTCGTTTAGAAATGAGATTGAGTTTTTGTGTGATGTAGGAGAGATGTATGTGTGAATAATGTTTTGCGTTTAGATTGACGATCCGGAGATATATGAATAGAAAAGTAATTGTTAGGTTGTAGGATGGAAGAAATTGGGGCTTTGTAGTAATAATATGCCAGAATCTAGTTATTAGATAGAAAATTTGGTATGTAGTGCAGAGAATAGTGTTGGGATCTGTAGAGTCTAAGAGGCAAAGACCTCCGACTGTGGAAATTGACTTTTTGAGCTGATCAATTCGCAGTTGCAATGGAGGTCAATGGGAAATCTGTGGTAGCAGCACCTGCTAATGTTATTTTTCTGTCGACAATTTTGGGACGGGATGGGTCAATGTCTGTTCATAAGTGTGACTGGAAGTGTCAGAATGAGCATGTCTGTGGGAATATGTATCGCTGCAAGGTGACTGGACTCACTCACATCTGTGACAAGAATTGCAACCAGAGGATTCTGTATGATAACCATAGCTCTCTTTGCCGGGCAAGCGGGAAGGTTTTCCCCCTTACACCAGTAGAGGAACAGGCAGTGAGAGGGGTCCGGAGGAAGCTTGAGTCAGAGGCCCCTGCTGCTGCAGACAATTGTTCCTTTAAGCGCAGACGGGATGCACAGCTCCATCCTTCTCCTTTCGAGAGATCCTTCACTACTGCCAGTCTGATCTGCAGCAAAGTTGGAGATGGCATGGACTTGAGCTAGAGAAATATAAGATAAATAAATGACTCTTATGCTTACCTTAATCTTGTTCCTTTGAAATCTTTTCTTATTTTCTTATTATGGAACAAATATTGATGATGAACTTGATGAGTACTTAAGTGGTGGACCTAATGTGTCCTGCCCGTCTGTAGGAACTATCTATATTTGTAGTCCCTGTTTACTGCAATTTAACTCTTCCATTAGCTTGACATTGCAAGGGGGTGAATCGGGGGGCTTTTAACTGCTTTCTTGTATTTAATGTTCCATCTTGCTTACTTTACTGGTCTGGATTCTGGGTTTATATTTGGTACAGTGTACATTCAGGTTATTGTTGTTTGTATAACTTATTTCATGGTTGGACTCTGACTTGTAATTGTAATCCCATTAATTCTGCCTACCCAACTCCCAATATCTTATTCAATTTGGATCTTTTTGTGACGATTGTGTTACAAAAGGCAATTCATTATATGTAACTAAAGTTTATTTTATTCAGTACTATCATGGATTTTGCATTGTTATCTGGTGCGATGTAATGCTTTGTTTTTCTTCTCTGTCTAGTTTATTACAGGTTACAGATAAATGATCAGGTTTCCATTCCTTTATTTGTTTCATTCATCTTATATTTTTCTTTTAGTCCGTTTATTTTGATTTATCGATCTGAATTCAGTGTCGCTTTTGCAGGGCTTGAATCATGTGCTATGAAGGAATGATAAACTATGCTTGTTTATATGTAGAAATTTTATGATCTGGCTTCTAATGATGTTCTTTTCCTTTTCTCATGCAGGTAATTGTATCGCTGCTTGGAGAAGAAAGCTTTTCTTAATGATGCTGATGAACCTACCTGCCTGTTCTAAGCATACATTGTACGACGGATTGCATCTTGATTCACGAAGATGTAGTTAGGTCAGTCAAGCTGTTGAATTCAAGGGCTAGTTATGTAGCCTGTTCTAAGCATACATTGTACGACAGATTGCATCTTGATTCACGAAGATGTAGTTAGGTCAGTCAAGATGTTGAATTCAAGGGCTAGTTATGTAGAGCAATATGATGCAACATGGTAACTCATCAATGCCTTCTACCTTTGCTGGTTGTCTCTCTCCATGACTGGCTCCGGGATAATGACTTCAATTTGGCTTGTGCAAGTCTTCAGTTGCACAGAAATGCATCAAAAGTTGAAACTAGACAGAATGTAGCGATATGCCCAAAAGGTTATTCTAGAGGAAATTGCACGTCTTAAAATGGTGGAAAGCCTTGTTGTGTCTTGTACATTTGCTCATGGTGCCAAGATTCTTTTATTACTTTGGCTTGATCAATTTGTATACATTGTAATTCACAGAATTCTTTCAGCTTCAGCACTGGTATGCTGTTCATTTTTCATAAATATAATGGATATCAGTCAGAATTTGTGTTTCCTGGTAGCTTTTCCTTTATGTTCGAGTCTGTTATTACTCTATGATCACTTCTTATAACTTGTAAGTAGCACAATATATGAGCACTGATTTTGTGCATTGCAACTCCTAAATCAGTCACTGATTGTTTCTAGTGCTGGGGGTTGGTGAACAACACCCTAATCACAAGTTGTATCAAAGTTTGGCAAGTATCAAATGATGTCCTTGAATACTTGGTTCTTACCTAACCCACTACAATTTCATTTCCCTTACAAATTCATGAAAAAAACTGGATGAAGGTCACAAATCACAAATGGAGAAAAGGTTTAAACAAAAAAATTGGTTCAACAACTTACCGACAAAGTTTCGTCCGCCACTACATTTCATCGGCAAAAGGTTTAAATTAAAAATTTGTGGAACACTTTCTCCAACGACAAATTCATTAGCACTGCTTCAATTTTTTTAATTTTTAAATGTTCTCAAGTTTGTATGTGATTCTAAGGTTATAAAATGATAGTGACCCGATCGTGATTCTATTGAGAAAGAAACAGAGCATTTAATTTCCATGTTGTATATCTCGTATTTGTGAAAGAAAGGAATTGCTTCTCAAAATTGGCCTTCCAAGAGAAACAAAATACTAAACCCAAAAAGGTCATCTTGCGGCTAAGAGTTTCTGCACACCAACGTAACCCCTTTGGATTTGTATGCACACAACTCCTTCCCTCTTAGATTCTTCAAGATACAAATATGCTCACATAGTCACATATATATTGATCATTTCCTGCCATCATCAACTCCTTTTCTTCAAAATCAACTCCACCTGAAAATCTATAATGTCATCTCAAACTTTCCCATGTTTCGTTTTCCTCCTCTTTTCCATTTCCTTCTATTCAGCTGACTCCTCCATATTCTCCATCACAAACAACTGTCCATATACCATCTGGCCTGGCACATTATCCGGTTCTGGCACGCCTCCGCTTCCGACGACCGGGTTTCAGCTGTACTCGGGACAGAGTGCAAGAATTGATTCTGTTCCGGGATGGTCAGGGCGTATATGGGCTAGAACTGGGTGCACATTCAATGAGCTGGGAGTCGGAACATGTCAAACAGGTGACTGTGGAGGAAGGCTAGAATGTGATGGCAATGGTGCCACCCCACCTGCTTCACTCTTTGAAATAACCCTTGGCAAGGGCAATGACAAAGATTTCTACGATGTCAGCATTGTTGATGGATACAATCTGCCTCTTGTTGCCACCCCTCGCGGCGTCTATGGTGCGTGCAACGCCACCGGATGTGTCTCGGATATCAACAAAGGTACCTAACAGTTATTTGCCCCCTACATAGTTGTACATACAAGCTAGCTAGTTTACTTGGTCACCAAATGAATGCTTTAGTTTTTGAAATGAAACAGGTTGTCCGAAAGAGCTTCAGGTGGTGGGAGGCGAAAATGAAGGGAATGTGATTGGATGCAAGAGTGCCTGCGACACATTCGGTTTGGATCAGTATTGCTGCAGTGGACAGTTTGCTAACCCAACAACATGCCAGCCCTCCTCTTATTCAACCATTTTCAAGCGAGCTTGTCCCAGAGCTTACAGCTATGCTTTTGATGATGGCACAAGCACTTTTACATGCAAGGCTTTTGAATATGCCATTGTTTTCTGCCCCAACAGCAAAGGGTATGCTTTTATTTTCCATCCCCTTCCTGTAGCTAATGATCACCAAAGAACCGAGTTTTGTTTCTAAAATGAAAACAATTTGTGATGCAGGCCGAGTGAATCGAATAGCACGTTGGCACCTCCAAGATTTGAAGTGCCTGGCACTGGGAAGGTTGTGCGGGTGGCTTCCTCCTCAGACATGCTTTTACCAATTCCGTCGCTATTCTTTCTTCTCATCCTGAACAAAGTCTTTTGAGACTTGAAAAGCAATACTGCAATTTGCCAACAAGAACCTCACAAGTGCCAACAAGAAAATTAGTAAAGAGTGAATCAAGGGCAAGGGAACGTACAGAAACATCGATAGACAAAAAACTGAAATTTTTATTTAGAAGAGAATTTTAGTGTGATACAAATATTCGATGAAGGCAGGCACAGTAAGGTTCCTTGTAATGTAGTCAATTACTAGACTACTAAAATGTAAAGTGAATCCAAGCAATGCAGAAGAATGTAAATCACTAGGTTGTATTAGCCAACCTACAATACAAACTTGCATCTAATCAGGAACAATGGCCTCTATATGTTAAACTTTCACTAAATACTCCAACAACTAACTCCTATGATCCCGTACAAGATATTATAAACAAAACTGTATCATTTTTTGTTCTTGGGCTTCTTGGAAACTTGAGTTTTCTTTCTTGCTTTCTTTGGTGGCTGTGGCTTCCCTCCTGCAGGCTTATCTCTCTTCTTTACAACCCTCTGTATACAGATACACGGATATGATATAAATAAAATAAGCAGGCTGAATCAATTCATCATAGATACTTCGAATCACTGAAGGTTCATTTACCCCAGCAATAGAAAAAGAAAAAAGAAATCTTAAGGTTGAGAAACATACCGATGCTTTGTCAGCTTTCCCTTTGGTTGTCCCATTGGTTTGTTCTTCAGTATCCTCATTCTTATCAGTTTGATGAGGAGTTGCTTTAGGAACTTTGTCAGCCTCATCTTCGGAATCAAATAAGAAACCCTCTAGTGTTCCTATTCATTTAAAATATCAAAATAATACAATGTTAAGGAAATATTAACTGTTTCAGAAACTATCAGTACAGATAAAACAAACTAAAAAGTAGAATTCACAAGTCTCAACCTTCAACCATTGTTTCAGCTTCATATGTTTCTGGTTTCAGCTGAATGAAGTCATTCATGATAGCTTCTATCTGTTCAAGTAATAAACAATTCAGAGTAGAATTAACATCCTTGATAAAGTTCCCATCTTGCCTCTAACATAACAGTAACATAATTGTTAACCAACCTTTGCCTCGGACGGTCCAAAGCTAACCTGAAAAGGAAGAGGTAGTGTCATGTCACAGAAATATAATGATTAGTCTGAACTCTGAAGTGTTAAAATTGATTTCATGAGTAAAGATGAGCAAGAACTCTAACCTCCACAAAGCACGAATAAATAATTAAGGACTGATACCCAATGTTAAAATTTCTAAATGGAGACGAAAAACTTACAACACAAAATGTCCTGGAAGGAACTATCGTTGTTTTGTAAATGGTTCCTGTGATGTTAACCAAAAATAAACCAGTCAGATGGAAGCCACTTATACAGAAACATGCAGACCAACAAGTTATACAGACAAGGCTTAACAACAACATGACAAAAACAGAGATGAAAAGAGGCATAGAATATGACACCAATATCAGAGAGCCAAAGTATATTGACTATTGAGTGAGACAAAAGAACTCTACATTCTTTTCTCAAAATCATTTAACAGGTCCATCATCAGTTCTTGGTTTTTCTTCCTTACACAGTGCACAAAAACTTGTGGAACCTTAAGGCAACATTGCGTCTATCATAAAGAGATGATCAAATAGTAAAGTAGAGGCATAATGGATCATCAATTCATCATTAATGCAAGAACCAGGTTAATTTGAACAAAGCGTACCTTTTAAATCTAAGCACATCTCGCTATGCCCAGATCTAGAATCTGAAACTACTACCCGTCCTACAGCACCCATATCACCACTCAAATCTATGGAGTCCTTTTCACACTCAACAAGTGCCTGCACAAATAGCAAAGCTTTTAGTTAATCACAGGCTCCCCCTTTTCTTTCTCTCAGAGAGAAAACAAAACACACTGCACCAGCACCCCTCAGTAATGAGACATGCACTAGTTTTTTGAGATTTTTGTAAAGTACTTGGATGATGAGGCAAGCAAACAGCAGAAGTCAAATTATTTCAGCTAACATTCTTAACATCTCACAGCTCACTTGTTTGTTCAACTTTTTCATAAACTTTTATAAGGAACAATAACTTGCCAACTACATATTACCCTCCCAACATATTAACTGTAGCTGTAACTCATTCTGACTGAGAGACTTTGAAAAAGTTTCAAGTGAAGGAACATTGAAACAACACCCTTTACCCAAGTTATTCAGTGCTGTACCTTTGTACGATGGACTTTCTCAGAGAGCACCAACGGCAATGTTGAGGTGGATACCTGTAAATTACATATAACTTAATCAACTCATTTGCAAAAGATTATGTAGGCAATTTTTAGTGCTTCTATAGATTATACTTACACGTGGTTCAATCTGCTTGTCAGAAGCTTCTTTCTCTGCCACTTCCACATCGCCACAAATTCCTGCACCGTTATCAGATCATATACTATATGCATATAAAACAAATATGAAAAGAAAAAATGTAAAAGAAGTAGGATTTGTAGTCTTATCCGCTATAAAAATGTCAAACTATCTGTTAAGTTCTATTGAACTTCATTACTGGTTTTATTCCTTAATTTGACTAGGAAAACTTGTATATCACTATATCTACACTTTATCAGAGCCATCCAGCCAGGTCCATGGAAGTCGGATTTACCAGCAGATCCCCAATTCATACCTTCTTTTTCTTTGCTATCTATCTTTTTCTTCTCTTTCTTGGGTGACTGGCCTTTTCCTTTTGGACTTTTCTTCAAAGATTTTCCTTTTGTAGCCTGTTTAGATGGAGACTCTCCACTACTGCCCATAAGATCTGCATCCTCACTGTTACCTATTGATTGCAGTTGAGACGTTTTAAGGTCAGAAGATTCTCCATCATGGATACCATCCTCTCTGGGAGGACTGTTTTCAGGATCAGAATCTGATGACAACGCCAAAACTGAATCATTCGGTTCCTGTCAAGCATAATAGTTTTCTTGACATTAGCATCAATAATGATAGCATGTATGGTACAAATTGAAGCACACAATACTGACAAATTCCACTCAGCCAATGCTTTTTAAACAAAAGACTATCAGTTTTGATTGCGAAAAACTATGGTTATAGACACTAGAAATGATAGCATGATATTGAAATGATGATCAAAACTGTCATTAAAAAGCAATGCAAGGCATCATCCACCAAAATATAAAAACAAGAGGAATCTGATAATGCTTACATGAGTCTTTGAAGGCTTCTCAACAACGGTCCTTGTTTTACCTTCTCTCTTCTTGGATCCGTCTGACTTCTTCTTTTTCTGGGGTATATCTTCTTCTAATTTTTCCCCTCGTTTCGGAGACTTGCCTTTCAATCTCTTATCAGATGGAGACCCTGCAACACTTTTCCCAAGAAATTTACCGATAACTTCATCATCATCATCTTCATCGAATCCAGATGATTTATGAGGAGATAGTTCTGGGCCATCACTGTTATCCTCCCCCGAATTAAGTCCATTCAATGAAGACTCAGAATCTGAGGACAATGACAGTACTGACTCAGTTTTTGGGACCTGAAAAAAAAAAAAAAAAAAAACACACAGTAAACATACCCTTACACACTCGGCATCCAAAATAACTCAACAAACGTTTAACCAAAACACAAACCTGCAAACTACAAAGAAATTACAACCCAATAAAATGCCTAATCTAGTAAGTAATCTTGACCAGTAATATCCTCCAACAATCAAAGTATGCAACTTTTACCCCAAAATAGACAAAAGAATGATTCTTCTTACCTGAAAAGTGCGCAGCCAATCCGGAGACCCCTCCCTGCTCATCCCAGCTACTTCAAAGCACTATACTTTGATTCCAAGACCAAAACCCAAAATTGCCTTTGTCCTTCCCACACCTTGAATCATAATAAAGCTTCAATCTTTTACTCCAATTCACAACAATATCATGCAGGTGAAAATTGCATGCAAATATGAGTGTGCCCAGACGGCGTTTGTGATAATGCAAAGTACAGATTAGACCAGGCAAAACGGATCTGAAATTTAAATTCAGTGAATTGAAGAGGAGGGAGGGAGTACCGGAATAGAGAGGCCGATGCGAAAAGGCTCCTGCTTTGCTTGAATTTCTTGGCTCTTTGAAAGAATTGACTGACTATTAACTATTTCACTTACCCACCAAATAAAAATAAAAACGCGGGACTTACGAAAGTGGGTTTTGGTGTTTCTCCCGGCTATTTATTGGTCACTGTGTTTGTGCTTTTGCCCTATTGTCTCTATGCTCCTAATTCTTATTAATTTAGCACTAACCTTACCTTCCTGATTTATTTTGTTTAAATCACATGTCTTTGAGATGTGATTTCTCATGGGGACTTGTAAACTTCAAAATTGTTCAATGAGTTCAGGCAATTTAATAACTAGATACTTCAATTCAATTATCTTGATAACGAAACTCGATAACATTTTTACAAAAATATCATCATGTATTGAGGAAGAGTGTAAAAATTTTAATTCGATAGTATTGAGTGATTAGTAAATACAGTATCACTTGATATATAGTATTGAGTGAAATGTAATGCTAAATGCAACATCACCCAATAAAGTATTGAGCGAAATCTGATTACTGAGTAAACTAATAAGATTAAGATACTAATAACAAATTTCCATCGCACGATATCAAATGCATCAAAAACATTAATCAATCCTCTTTTTTTTTTTTTTTTTTTTTCTCAATCAAATACGAAGGAAATCAGATTTAGCTATGGCAAGAGGCAACTGTAGGGGGTACTGACCTTTCGGAAGGGGTTAGCCTAGCCGTAGGTCAGTGTAGGACTCAAAAAGTTAGGAGAGGTTGAATTTACATATTATTAGAATAGAATAAAAAACCAAGGAGCCCTCGTTATCCATAGAAAACACACTCCGCCCTACTAGTATATACTCTCTACTACAAAACCAAGAAGAAGTAGAAGAAAGAAGCCCCAAATTTGATTTGAGGTCAAATAAAAAATGGAACAAGGAAATCGAGGCACCATGGTCTCCATGCTTCCCCAGCAGAACCAAAACCCTATAGAGCAGTTGCAGGCTCGCTTCAAGCACCTCGAGCATGGCTTTCGCGCCTGGCTCTCCAAGCAGTCCGTCCCCGTCGAGGCCGCCATCGTCACCGTCACCAGCGGCGCTCAGGGCGCCGCTATCGGCGGCATCATGGGTACTCTCACCGGCGACATCTCCTCCACCCTCCCCACTCCTCCGCCTCAGGCCGGCGGCCTCAACCCCCAGACCATGGCCTCCTTCAAGCAAGCTCAGGTTCTTTTATCTCTCTATTGTCATTTTCTGCTTCAATTTTGGAATTGAGATTACAAATTAGGGCTTTGCAGAGGTAAAGATTGTTACTTTGGTGTTTAATTGTGACCTAGTTATGGGAATTGAGTTGAATTAGGTGGAATTGTGTTGATATGTAACAAGGTGTTTGCTTTATAGGCTCTTGCTGGGGGTCCATTGATACAAGCTCGGAACTTTGCTGTGATGACGGGTGTCAATGCTGGGATATCTTGTGTTATGAGGAGACTGAGAGGAAAGGAGGATGTCGAGTCGAGGTGAGCTCATTGTTCACTTTTATGACATGTCAAATGAATTGGGTTTAGGGTTTTTGAATCTAAGTGTGATTTTTATTCTCTGATTGCTTTAGTGAAGTATTTTAGGCAAGGACTGTCGCTAATGATCATGTTGAATGGTTTGAATAACATAGTTGTCTATTTGTTGATGGGAACTGTTTTCTAGCACAACTCTGGTATGTGCATTTGGGGCGTCCTTGTGACTCTGTCAAATAATGAGTTAGATAATCGGAGTGTTTGGTTTGAAGCAGTCACTATTTGCCTTTGCGTGTGTATATGTGTATCACCATTTCTCTCATTATAGATACATGTTTTGTTATAGCTTGATGCCTAGGAGCCTTTTATTATCTTATCATTCTTATGAGTGTTGATAACATATTGAGGTTGATCTTTTTCCTGTCAAATGTAAACATTCTCTGCATTCCTTTTTTGGCAATGTATAGTAGAAAAGATATTCATTAAACAGTGTTCTATTTTTCTTCTTATGTGCTCAATCCACTCCGTTCTCCAGTAAATCACATCTCAGGGGAAAGAAACGGACTTTAAAATTCTGTCTTGATGAATAAACTCTCAGACAGAATTCTTTAGCGGTTAGTTATCTGGTTAATGCAGTGAGGGTTAGTTCTGATTTCTGGGCTGTTTGGCCCAGTCGAGGCCGTGCCACCACTCCCCAGGATTTCATTATCCCCTCAACAGTTTGTTTGTTTTTTATGTTCTCAGGAGGTCTTCCATATTTGTGCCTTCTTACCTTTTATCTTTCCAGTGAAAAAGTATATTTTTTTCTTCTACAGATATACTATCCTTCAACCGTCATATTTTCTTCCATTTTGATTATTACTGCAATGACAAGTATTATAGCTTTTATTTTAAGTCCAATATTGTTGGTCTTGATTTTTGGCTACATTTTTCCCGTGTACTGCAGCATGGTGGCTGCTTTTGGTTCAGGAGCCCTGTTTTCATTGGTGAGTGGTTTTGGTGGCCCCAATCAAGCACAGAATGCACTTACTTCGGGACTTTTCTTTGCACTTGTTCAAGGCGGACTTTTCAAGGTGAGCCTCAAGTATATTTATCATTTCAATAGTAGCTGAAGAGTAAAGAATGTTTATTTGGTGTCCTTAGCTACACATAATTGATGTTAAAACTTAAGCTTGGGGACACATCAATACAAACATGTCATTTTGAAGACAAGAGACTGCTGAAATTGTAGAACTAACATGTTTTGAACTTATAACATCAAATATCACTGAATCTTAAGTGAGACACATCTTAGGTAGTACTTCTTTACTGCATGTCTATTTGCATGAGGTATAAGGGTTTCTAAGTTTGAAATTTATTTTAGTGAGCTGGCGATTTATATGCTCGCTCTAAAAACACTTTTCACATTGTTGTACAGTTGGGACAAAAGTTTTCCAAAGTACCATCTGCAGATAAAGATGTTTACTATTCTAAAACAAGAAGCATGTTGAGTAACCTTGGCCTCGATCAGTATGAGAAGAATTTCAAGAAAGGCTTGCTAACAGACTACACTTTGCCTCTGCTGAATGATAGGTAAGTAGCAGGATTTTCAAGTTCTTTATCACTCACAAGTCATTCATATGCCCCTTATCTATAAAGTATAAATCATGTTACTTGTAAATGCTTCTAATGGCTTCCTGTTTGCTGTGTTGTTTCAGTGCTCTTAAGGAGGTGAGAATCCCTCCCGGACCAAGGCTTCTCATTCTTGATCACATTCAGAGGTCTGACTCATGCTCCCATAAACAATTATACTGCCGCTTGAAACTTATGTTTATCTCAGTTATGACGAATATTTTGTTTCAGGGACCCAGAGTTTCAAGAGAAGCGGAAATATTAGTAGTTGAACAGCCTATTGGGTCATTAAGGTTGCCATGCCTTCCAAAGAAGAACGTGTTTATCCAGTTGAAAAACTTTAGAGTAAGGGAGATATGTTTTCGAGTTGAGATAATATCATTTTATTATTAGCTTTAACCTTTACATTTTGCTAGTAAGTAATGATTTGCATATTTTGGTTTTTATGGCGCTCTCAAAAGTTCACGAGTTGCTTACCACCAAGTTTGAAACGGAATCCATTCAATTGCATAGTTTGGAATTTGAATAACAGATCGCAATAGTGTTAGTGTTGAACTGTTGATGATGATATGGGGCATAAATCTTGAGATTATACACCTCTTTCTCCAAGTAGACTGAAATGTCAGAAGAAAAAACAAATAGCTAGTGTTCGTAAATAAATATGTAGAAAACGACTTCTTAAGACAACCTGGTAGTTATGACCAAAAAAAAAAATAACCTGGTAGTTGAAACTTTGCTTTGAAATTATCGTGGGAAAATATCTAAATAATTCCGTCAGTGTGGTTCATAAACCGTTTTTTTTTTTTTTTTCCGGCTACTGTGCTACATATGACAAAAGCAAAATGTTCTACAGATGCGGATTAAATTCGTCGGCAAAACTGGCATATACAATTTTATTCACTTGGGCCGACGACCGGCAATTGACTCTCACACTATATACAGAGATAATTGACTCTCACACTTACGTCGATAAAAAGTGACGTACATATATATATATATATTTTTTTTGTGAGCACTTTAAGCGACGAAATTTCTTCAGCTAATGTGTCATTTGTTTATTTTAGCAAGTACTTAAACTTAAGTTTGGTGCCCTTAGCTATACATAATTGATGGTCAAACTTAAGCCTGGGGACTTTTCACTAAAATGTATGCTTTTAATCATTTACCATAACCGTTCTGTGGAGCGTAGAAGAGAAGGCATATGGTATGAACTTTTTAATTTTTTTTTCCTTTTATTTCTATGAAAATATGGTATGAACAATGATATTCGTATATATATTGGTCTCATTACGTGTAGTCAGTTTTGTTTCATAAGGTTACACATGGGCTGTATAGTCTTTGTGGTATAATATTGAGAAATGAGAGATGCAGCTTCTCCTTCACATGTTCTCCAACTCTGTCGTTTTTGTGGGGTTGCATATGCTCCAATCCAGATCCAGAAATTGCTACAGATGGAAGATAAAAGTTTGTTCCAAATTCCCAACTTTGGTTTCTCACCGTCTATTTTCATTTTCAGTTAAAACTGCTGTAATTCCTCTGCTTCCCTACTGCAATATTGAATATTGTTTCTCCATTGCTTTATGGCCGAGGATGATCTTTGTTACTAATGAGTAATCGTTTTCGATCTTCTATACTCATAAAGTCAATGAGTTAGTTTCAAGGTGCTTCGTAGACGTCATTAGATTAGATGGGCTTCAAATCAAAACTCCAAAGTCTAATTGCTTTATAACCTCCCATTCTCTTACTTGCTCTATGCTCTTTGGTTAACGAATAATATAATCACCACCCACCCAAATAGACATGAAAAAAGATGCTATAATTCTACATCTCTTGACTTCTTTCACGAGTTTATTGGGTGGAAACTGTCACATACAAGCCCTCCACGACCAACTTTTATCATCCCCTATGATATGCTGAATTAATCACCAAGAGCATTTTTACTTAATTGGCTAATTGCTATATGCTTGTGCTATGTAACTATCATGAAGTAACATACAAGATCATCTCACGATCTTCCATTGATTGATTAGATAGACGTCTACATTTTAGGTGAATCACTAAAGTCAAATTTACGATTTCACGTGTACGTAAAAATGCTTCTATCTACTACACCCACTATCATTACATAACATGTTATAAATTTTTTGACTTTGTCAAGGGAAACCCAAAGGCTTCCTAGGCCCAATATAAACTCCTTCGGCGCATGTGAAATGCTCCTTCGGCGCATGTGAAATGCTCCTTCGGCGCATGTGAAATGCTCCAACTGTGCATTGCAGCACAGTACCTAGCCACTTTGACAGCTTCGGGGTTCGAACCTAGGTTGGGAAGCACACCCAACAAGGCAAGAACCACTAGGCCACTTTCAGTGGTTAACATGTTATAAATTATTCATCAATCATATCCTACGTGTTTCCTTTTCTTTCACGGCTTCAATATTAAATACAAAAACTCTCCGTCATTTAACTTCTCCGTTTATTTCACCGGTCGGCCAAACTCCGGCCAAAACACCTACACCAGGAATTTATATTCAGATCGATCAAAAAAACTTAACAGAGACTTGGGAGAGAAAGAAACAAGAAAACATAGCACAATTTATTAAACTCCTCTCTACAAATATATATAATTATTTGTTTCTTCTTTTTCTGAATGAAAAAGAAGACGCATGGATCAACAAACAAAACCGAAACCGCTTCCTATAAATATTCTTAATTTCTACAACAACAAACCCTACATACACTGACCAGTCACAAAAAACATTACTTGGCCGGAGATCATCTGAAACCAAACATTAACTACCACCAAACAAACGGAATATTCGCTTCTCATTTGGCGGCGAATTCTAATGGAAGAGAAACGGCGGCTGACTGGAGGAGACGCTGTGCCTGAGAAAGCTGGTTCATAAGGGATAGAATCCTCGCGTGATCTGAACGCGCCTGATCGACGGCCTCCGCCTCTAGCTCACCGAGCTGTGAGCATAGCCTCTCCTCCGCCTCCTCTGCCACTCTGAGCCTCTCAAACGTCTTCTGTAACTCGGCCTTCATCCTCTCCTCTCTCTCCTGGCTCTTCCTGAGCTCTCTCTCCAGCTCTTCGTTTCTCTTCTTCAGCGACTTGTCGTCTTCCACCTGAGGAACTTGCTTCGTCACCGCCATTGAAACTAGCGTAGTGTTTATTCTGAATTTCTAATAAGATTATAGAAGAAAGAAAGAAAGAATAAGGTTGTAATGGAGGAGCAGATTAATTTGTAGAACCGTGTAGGTTAGGAGAAGGAAGGGCTTTGTTTATATAGGCCAAAAAGGTAGGTTGTCCAGGTTCAATGAATCTAGGGATGGTAATGAAATTGTGATTCTGGTTACGTATTTGCGTCTGTCATTGAAACTCAATTTTCCCTCATTAAATTTCCACATCCAACTCTTGCTTTGGCGCATTCATTATCAAATTCAACAAACAATAAATCTCAATTCAAGAGTTAAGAGTCAAGACTTGAAAATATTGTTCATTTGGACGGCTACATGCCTACATACACATTGGATTCATACAATGGTATGGAACAAGTCAAGAAGTTTATCAAAATGTCTAGAGTTGGACATCTTTATACCACGTACGACTTACTAAATTAAAATCATACGCTAAAAAATATATCATCTCTAATTTAGAATGTCAAATATAACGCTGATCGTTGAATTGAATGTTATTTGCTACTCCCTCAATAACCAAACTTGTGTTTGCATAATTTGGTATAGAAATTATTAAGGGTAATTAAAGCAAGTCCCCACAGGGGATAGGCATATTTGATATGATTGAGATATTGCTTGGCCTCTATTTGCTGAATACGTGAAAAATCGTTGGTGATAAATTGAGGGGTGAAAGATCGTACTTGGCTCATTGAGGTCCCAGAAGGCACCACGCTAGTATAGTGTAGTTGGGGTGTGTCACAATCACACAATAATGTCACAACAAAAAATGTCCTTGGATTCCTGGAAAATCCATCAACAATAGAACAAAAATATTTTCATAATTACTTTTACTCCTTTTTGGTTTTAGTTTTTACCCCGAAATCTTAAATTTTCCTACTCTTATCTTCAATTATGTGGATCTAATATACGTATATGTGACGATGACCTTTAATTTTATCTATGATGCTTGGCCGTGGAGGTTTTGTGTCTATTTCAATATCCTTTTGGGGGGGACTAAGCTAAAGCTACGTCTATGTCGACTAAGACTCCCATTTCTCTTTTGGACCAACGTTTATTAGCTTTTTTAATTGTGACAAAGAAGGGCCTATCAAAAGAAAAGGAAGAACGGTGAAAAATACAAAAGCTAAAGGTAATGCATGGAATGATGGAACATGGACCAGGCGTTTAGTTAGTACTTAGTACTCAAACGATGAGATTTTTATTGCAATCCAAAATTCCAAATAAGTGATACAATTGGTGAATCGTGACTGAAGTGCACCAATAAATGGAATTGAGTGGAAATTAAAGGTGAATTTGTGAAGGAACTAGTCATATTATTTCTATATGGGTCTTCTATTGGGCAAGGCCCAGAAATTGAAATGCACAATGGGCTTATTGAACTCTCGACCGAACTAATAGAGTTCATGGATCCAGCTCCTTTTTCCTTTCTTTGATCAGAAATGGTTCCAGTTTAGCTTCAGGCATATGATGATCAACATGGGATGTTTAGAACTACTCTCACGATAGATTCTAGTCGCAAATAAAGACTCACAACATGTAAACTTGTAAGTTCTAAGTACTAAGCTTAATTTGTAGAAATAATATTAAGCATCGAAAATCATATGAAAATGTGTTTGTCGCGAAAAAAATCCTATCGGAGAATAAGATTGTAACACTGAAGTTATGATGCCTCCTTAACAAGTTTTTCTTTGATGAATGTGTGAAACTTATTCAATAAGTCATATAACAATAGGGTCAAATTGCAACCTCCGAGTGAAACTTATTCTCGTACAAAAAGTGAAGTCTCTTAGGATTCTTAGAATTTATTTGGTTTACGACAAAAGAAAAAAGAAAAAAAAAACCGAAACTTATGTATTTGGACCATTATAAATCAAAGTGATGCTGTTGATTTAAATAAATAAATTTTCATAATCATTATCTTCTCCACTCAGTCCATTACGATGACACAGCTTAAAACAAATGATTGAGTCTGTTTTTATATTGAACATTGTACAACGTTTACTTGAACAAAACTGCGCAAGAGAGAGTTGCGTGGGCTGTTTGTGCTCTACGCAATCGTTGTTGTTGCTGTTGGCTTTGGCATTGCTGCAACACCCACATCGATTTTTGTTCTTCTTATCTTTTCAGTAAGTTTCATTCCATATAACTATGTCTTTCTCCGTTTGCAAGATCATATTGGATTATCAATCTCGCATTTTTAGTTAAGATCTGATTGTATTGACATGGGTTTTTCCTAATTTCGTTATCTTCTTATGCTTGATCGGTTACTTTCTAAAGTACATGGGTGATTCATTGCATGGTTTGTATATTAGATATTGGATTTTGGTTTTTGTGGGTCATTTGATTTATGCTCAATCTCTGTTTACAGAGTTCTAGCTGCCCAGGTTGGTTTCTAGCATCATCATCATCGTCAAGATCAATTCTTGAATTTATATAGGTTCAGAAAGCTGCTTCCTTGAAACGGGTTTTTTATTTGTCAATGTTGGGTTGGTGGCACGCGTCGAATAGTAGTGTTGTTTACTGCAAGAGCAGCACTTTATCAGAATTTGATATTGCCGTGTTTAGTTGATTTGGCAAAGGAGTTGTCTTTGTGGGTTTGGATTGATTCTGACTGATGTGCATGCTGCATAAGAGGGATAGAGAGTCTAAGAGGGAGTTTTGTAGTTTTAAGAAGTATGGATTTTCAGAACAGTTATCAGCCCGAATCAGGGAAATTGGAACAGATTGTTTCCCAATTTCTTCTGAAAAGCTTGCATATTATTTTGGACTCTAGGGTACCTTCTCTTCACCCGCATGATCGCAGTGGGGAGCTTTCATTGAATTCTCGGGTGAGGAAGAGTGACAAATGGTTCAACTTAGTACTAGGGGACCGTCCTGCAGCTCTTGAGAATTTGAACTTTTGGCACAGAAATGTGATGGATCCGATGATAATCGACATCATACTTGTTCATGCGGGGTCTAATTCTTCATCAGTTGACAATCTGTTTGGGAATTCGGGGGCTGGTCCATCTGTTGAAACAATCATTGAGAGGTGGGTTGTTCAGTATGAAACTCCTAGGGTTGTGGCTAATCAAACTGGTGACAGTTTAGCATACAAGAAGACATATAAGAAGTCAATTGTACTTTTACGTGCTCTTTATTCGTATATGAGGCTTCTCCCAGCTTATAGGATCTTTAGACAGCTAAGTACATCTCGTCAGACTTATGATTTTGATATCATTTACAAGGTGTCTTCACTAAGAGATCCCTTCTCAAGGGCGGAGGAGGAAATGATGCAGGAGTTCAGTTTTGCTCCTGTAGAGGCCAATCCTGGCCGCCTTTCTTTGTCTGTGACTTATCGTAAAATGCTGTCTGATTTCAATCTTGAGCCTTCAACACCTATGCCAGCAAAGATAATTACAGATTATGTTGGTAGTCCTGCTACTGACCCCTTGAGGTCTTTCCCCTCATCAGTGAGGGGTGATCGCCCAACTTCCTTTCCATTGGGAAAAGTACAACCTTCATCTGCCGGACCATTTCAGCGTCCACACAGCTGGACAAGCGGCTTCCATAGGCCACCTCATGTTGGACAGTATAAACCTGTAGTTGGATCTCCACCTGCATATCGTGCATCCCCTATGTCCCATGATGTTGGATCTCCTCCTATTGATACATATACTAACAGAGTTCAAAACTATAGAATTCCAAGTCATTCAAAGACTCCTAGTTATGATGAGTATCAGCTTTCACCTCCATTTTCAGCATCTCCATCCCCATCTCCACCAACATACTTGTCTAGTGGCAGTTTTGGTCCTATGCAAACACGAATTCGTTCAGAAACTGCCCCCGTAAGCATCCCTAATCCAATGGGGGGTAAGGGCTCCAGATACCTTTCTCCCAATTTTTCTGATCCAAGTAGAAATTCCCTTCCTCCTTTATCTCCGAGAAGCACAAGAAATGAACCTTCCTCACAAGAGTCTCCATCTGGAATAAGGGCATTTAGAAAACTAGACGGTTCAAGGGCTGGAGATATGCACCCTGGTTTTCAAAAGGTAGCCTTGAATTTTCTGGTTTAAAAGCTTGTTTGCTCCATGTAGTCTTGAAGTTAGCTGTGTATTTCATGGCTTGTTAGTAAGACCATTTATTATTTTATTTATAGGTGAAAGACAGCAGAGATGATTCGGGCCGGTTCTCAGGATTGTTGTCCTCCAGTGGCTCACCACGCGTTGGTTTTTCTAGAAGCTCCAGTAGATTATCTTTTCAAGATGATATGGATGATTGTGAGTTCTCATGCCCTTTCGATGTGGATGATGTTGACACAACCGACTTTCACGCCAGGTACATAAAATTAACCTTGTTTTAATTATATGTAGTAGACTAGTAGTAGACCACCTTCAGCTTGTAAACATTTTTCATACCAGTAATGGTATTATCTATTTCCTTCATAATTGTTTTGGCTACTTCTCTGCATGCCTTTATTTTTTTCAAACATTATCAGATACGATTACGGGCTTCTTGAATTGCTGGGTTAGTGAGTGATAATGAATACTTGCCAGAGTTGCCGAATAGTAAAATAGTCTGAATCCTAGCTTTTAAGATGGACAAGGAACCAGCAAAAAGCATGATATGGTTGGGTTAAGTTCACCATCAGTTGCTAGGGGTGTCTGTGCTTTCTGGTTTATATGCTGCTAAATTCCTTTTTCAAAATATTAAACTAAGAATCCTAGTTTTTGCATGGGACAAAGTGGAAAAAGATGGTCATAGTATTTGACAGGTTCTTTTGCTTTGTATCGATTCGAATCATTATGTTAGGCACTTGTTCTCTGCACTTCTTTGAATCTTAATCTACATATACCCTTGGATCTGACTTTACATTCAGTATCAAGCTCTGTGTTACTTATGTTTCTTTATCCACATTTTGGGTGAACAGTCAAAATGATGGCAAAAAAGCTTCAGAGTTTACTTCCCAGTCATTGCCAATAGGTAGAAAGTCACCAGGTGCTGCTGTTGGCGTTCTTGTTCACATGCTAAGAACAGCTCCGCCCCTGCGCCAAGATTCAAGCTGTTACTCTTCTGACTCCATGAAGCCTGAACACGAGGAAGGAGTTACTACAGCTTCTGGTTTCTTTATGCCTCGAAAGACATCTGATGCCCTGGAGGAGCTCAGAAGTTACAGAGAAATGAAAGACCTTCTAATTTCAAAGAGTGGAATGAGGGTGCTCACCAAAGAAGAGGCATAATAGACATGATTAGTTACTCTTTGTGAGGAAGCTTTGAATTGAACACACACTTTCCTTTTGAATGCTCAGATTGGAGGACTAACACTGTATATATCATCACTGAAAGTTAAGATTAGTTACTGTTATGAGACCAATTAGTGTACTAGTAGACTTTGCTGACCATTACTGTTTCAAAAAAAGTTTGTAGTGATCTGCATCCAGATAAGTAATTCTAAAGGGGGTATTTATTCTCCTAAAAAGGTCAAATCTAAAGTATTTGCAGTTGGGAAGGGGTGACTTTAAAAATTCATAACAAAAAATTGGATCGAGATTTTTTAGTTCTGTCAGTTTGAGAAGTGCTCAAAAATCATGATTTAATAGTGAAAAAAATAAGAACTGCGATTTTCACCAAAAAAGGAAAAAAACCGTGTGTTATAATCCATAATTTTGGATGAAAAATGAGTTTTTGACAAAAAAAATCAATGTGGGAGAAAACTACGGGGTTGGACCTTCATAGCCTCGCTCATTTTCAATCCCCCTTATGTTTGGGCTTACTGTGCATGTTTAGCCTTAAAGGGAAATGCCCAATGATAATCAGTACAAGCCCAATGAGACTTAATTATTGAAGCCCATTATTGCGGATTCGGGTTTGGCTTGACCCGAAACGAAAGAGGAATGCCCAGTACATAAACGCAATTCAAATTACCAGAGATTTTGAATGATTTGGGCAATTGGGTTTTGATCGCATGAGTGCTATGGATTCTTCTTCTTCTTCTTCGTCTTGTTGCCCCTTCTGTAATCTCACAGTTCCATCCTCACAACTTGAACGGTAATGCTTGCAAAAAGTTCAGACCTTTTTTTTTTTTTTTTTTTTTTTCTACAAGAATCAGAACTTAACTTTTTGTATAGAAAGTTTAAGCCTTTAGTGGTTATGTGTGTGTAATTTATATGAAATTGAATTGCAGGCATGCCAATAGTCACTTTGAGGTTGAAGATGAGCAACTGGCTATGGACTTGGAGTTTGCCCAGCAACTTGCTTTGGAACCTTCTTCTCCACCATCCATGGTACTCCTTAGTTTTGCTTTCCCCATCAGTTTTCTTGTATTGCTAGCCCTATTCAATACATTAAGAAAGAATGGTATCATAAAAGTTATATGCTTGCAGTGATTACTGGGATGTATGTGCTGAAAGATTAGATTTTCATATGTTAATATGCGACTATGAATTGGTTTTTAGAATGATTGTGTTTGATGTTTTGGGTTGTTTTTAATGAGAAAGAAAGGATTTTTCGTCATTTTTATAAGGGCGAAGAAGAACATCCATGTTTGTCTACTGTTCTTGTTTGATAATGGAATTTGAAGCTTAGTCCAGTAACTAATTAGTTTCATACGGGTATATGTTCAGAATAATCAAACAATCAGAGACTTGCCATTGGCAAGATTTCATGGACAATGTAGCATGGAGGAAAGTATCTCCTGCCTGGCTGCTTTACAGACTAGAACCACTTTCCATGAAATTGAAGGTGGTGTGATGGCTCTGCTGAGAGAGTGTTTGGAGTTAGAACCTAGAGATACAACGACTTTTTTGTGTGGTTATACAGATCATATTCAGAGCATTCGATCTGAGGATTCTGGGTGGGGTTGTGGGTGGCGTAACATCCAAATGCTTAGCTCCCATTTGCTTATGCAAAGGCAAGAGACTCGAGAAGTTTTGTTTGGTGGTGCAGGATTTGTTCCTGATATCCCATCACTCCAAAGATGGCTTGAGATTGCTTGGGAAAAGGGATTTGATGCAGCTGGCTCTGATCAGTTTGCTAACAAAATTTATGGCTTGAAAAGATGGATTGGAACAACTGAATGTGCTGCTATTTTCCGTTCTTTTGGGCTGCGAGCAAGGATAGTGGATTTTGGTCCTAAGGAACTCGAACCATATTATCCTTCTCTTCCTGGTTCAAGGCTTGGGGAAGAGGTCAAGAGAATACATAATGGTGGGAAGAGGAAAGCAATTCAGGTTTGTGGACCGATGGATAGATATTTGCCAGAAAGGAGTCATGATATTAACCAAGCGAGTTCCAGTTGCCGTGAAAAGTCGAGTTGTTCTACTAGCCATATAGGTGATTCTTGGGGTAGGAAAAGTAATTATAATTCGGGAAATAAGTTTTCAAAGAAAAGCAAGGGTCATCAGGTTCTCATGGATTGGATCTGGAATTACTTTAATGATGGTAACGTTACCAAAACCGGCAATCACCGGGTCATTGTTAGTGACAAAACGTAAGTTTCTCTATCCCAGTAATGCATTGTTTGAACATCTTTTACATAAATGTTTTATGTTGTGCCCTAATATGTAGAGAGTTTCTTTGAGCAGACCCTTGTACTTTCAACATGATGGGCATTCGAGAACCATTGTTGGGATTCAAGTCAAAAATCAACATAACGGGATGCAGCAACACACTCTCTTAATTTTGGACCCTGGTCATGTAATCTTCTGTCCCTTATGAAATCTGTGTAGCATCTTACCTTTAGCATGTGTGTTTTAAAGTTGATTACTAAACTCAATTACTTTTGACTTTTCTGCCACATGATTACAGAGAACGGCAGACCTGGAAAGATCTCTGAAGGAAAAGAGAGGATGGCAGAAGTTTATAAAAAGAGGAGTTCACACACTGAGAAAGCCACAGTACCAGGTAATGGCTAATGACACATAACATGTTTCTTTGGTTTTATTGCTCTTTAGGATTGGGCTTGATGTAATGATTTTGTTTCAGTTGTGTTATATTGATCCTGGCATTTCAAGTGGAGATGAAGTGGAGTTGCTCAAGACTGTAGATAGTGTTTTTCTTGAACTCTAGAGGACCCTGTTCAACATTATGACTTGTCAGTGGCTATGCTATTGTTAGATTTGAAATCAATGCATGATAAAAGAGAATTTGGGTATCTGAAGAATGAAAGTTCACTGTTCTAAGGCTTTTTTCCCTCCCTTAAAGAGAAAGTGCAGACTCTGAAGCTCCCGCAGAAGGTTGCACGCTATGTGCCGAGCTCTTCTTGATCAATGATCTTGACTGCTGAGGGTTGATTTTGTGGAAAGGCCTCAATGTTCAAGTACTTTGTATGTGCAAGAGGAACAGAAAGTTGGTGATACACTCCTATTCTACTCTTCAGCTGCTAGGCAGCTCAGATCTTTTGTCAGCTCTTAATCTGGGGTATCTTGGTTAAATTATGTGAGCTACCATAATTTACTTTGATGCGAGTTTATTCTCTTGTATACTGACTTTGTAACTGTGAACAACTTTATTCATTTATCAATATATAGGAAAATGTTCTTCTACTCAACAGTTTATTCTGTCATTAAGCCACCTCTATTTTAGTGACAAACTACTACTACTATACTATTACATTAGGCTTCAAAGGACATTATAGGCCTAAGGCTTTTCTAAGTTCCCTTGGTGTTTGCGCATTTCAATATGTTACTCTTCTCCCATGCTCTGTATCTGATATAATCTTGAATAAACTCCCTCAGATGCTGTTATTAGGGTTGAGTGGGATCCCATCTCCACAATCTCACCTTTGTCCATGACAACAATGATATCCGACTTTATTATTGTGGAAAGCCTATGTGCAACTGTAATCTGTGTGGTTTTTGACAGCAGGCCCCCATTCTTTTTCAAATTTATCGCTTCCAATGCACTCACCACAGATTTCTCAGATTCAGCATCAAGGGCACTTGTTGCTTCATCCAGAAGCAAAATTGCAGGCCTCTTTAGCAGTGTTCTAGCTATGGCTATTCTTTGCTTTTGTCCTCCTGAAAGTTGGCATCCCTTCTCCCCAACAACTGTTTCATATCCATCAGGCAAATTACTTATGAACTCATCAATGTTTGCTTCCTTTGATACCTCCACAATCTCAGTTTCAGAAGCACTTTCGTTCCCGTAGCAGATATTGTGTCTGATTGAGGAGCTAAAAAGAAGAGGCTCTTGTTGCACCAACCCTATTTGTGTTCTCAGCCATCTCAAATTGTATTCCCTTATCTCCTTTCCATCAATGAGTATCTTACCTTTCAAGGGATCATAAAATCTTAGCAGAAGGGCCAGAACTGAAGATTTTCCAGCTCCACTTGGACCGACAAGAGCCACCTTTTTACCAGCTTCAATTTGTACACTGAAGTTGTTCAGGATAGTTACTTCTGGTCTCAAAGGGTAATTAAACTCAACGTTTTGAAATTCAATGTTCCCTTTGATTCTGTCCCGATTTGAAGTTTCTGGTGTAGATGGATCTATTTCAGTTTTGCGGTCAAGGGTCTCGAATGCAGGAGTGAGCACATTGATGGCAGAAATGACAGTGGGAATCAATGTCCACAATTCTGTGATTGAAGGTACTGTGAGAGAGAAAATCTGGTATGATCTTATGCCATCTTTGAAGCTCGATTGATTTTTATGAACCAAAACTGTTGTGTACCACAATGCCACAGCATGTGCAATGTTCCATAAGCAAAGAGAAACTCCCTGAATTATGCCATACTTGATACTTTCTTTCCTGCTCATTCTCTTGGGTGTTTCCAGAGATATTTCGGCTTTTTTGAGTATATGATCTTCATGGCAAAACGACGCAACGGTTCTTATGTTTTGTGCAGACTCAGAAGCAAGAGAAACAAGTTCATTATGTGCAGCAGCTGAGTCTCCTGCAAAACCCTTGGCAGACTTGGCTTGAATGAGACCGCCAATGAAGTGGCAAGGCATCACAGCCCAAGCTACCAACCCCATTCTCCAGTTGACAACCATGCTCACAATGGTTGCAATCAGTATGGAGGAGATGCACTGAACAATGACAGACATCCGGTCAGCAATTACCAGTTTAACCATTGAAGTGTCATTGATGATCCTTGAGGTGAGCTGTCCAATGCCATTCTCAGGGTTCTCATACCATCCGATTTCATTGCGTAGCACACCTGCAAGATATTATTGTTAATGTTTAGATTTTTATTTGTAATACCTTCTTGAAGAAGAAACGTTCCATTACTGACATGGATACATGAGATGATGAAACAGTAGTGCGTGTGTGTGTGTGTGTGTGTACCTGAATAGAGAGCACGTCTCAGGTTTGTCATGGCCTTCTCTCCAACCATTCCAAAGAAGTAATGTTGCAAGGTGTGAGAGAACAATGAAATGAATCCAATTAGAGCGAAGGTGATTGAATATTTTGAGACTTTTCTTTTAGCATCTGGGTGGTAGTATGCTACTCCTATTGTTATAATGTAATACCCAAAGACAGGTTTTGATATGCCAGAGAAAGCTGCTGCAAAAGAACCAATAGCAATCTTTACGAGTTCTCTCGTTTTCAAGCCAAACCAGATTCTGAAGAATATGGCTTGTTTTCTTATTTCCTCTTCGTCTTGCTTGGGAGGCTGATTAGGATACTGGTCGCTGTGGGGCTCCTTAGCTCGTGTTATCTGTTCAGGTGAGTTCTTTAGGTGGATGCTTTCATGTTCTTCAGAGGGACCATCTTCTCTGTTAAGTCATTCAGTCAACAATGAATTCTGGTTACGTATCTCCATGAGGAATTGAGGATACATACAGTAGATATTTTAAGTGTAATTTACCTCGACTCATGAACTGGGTTGAGGTTCTGCATGTTAAATAAGTTGTTGTAGAATTTGCTGCTTTCAAGTAAGCTCCGGTGAGTTCCTGTTTCTGAAACTTGTCCATTTTCCACAACCGCAATAATATCTGCATTAACAATAGTTGATAGTCTGTGTGCTATCAAGATGACTGTCCTTCCTTGCATAGCCTTGTCAAGTGCTTCTTGAACCACCTTCTCAGATTCTGAGTCAAGAGCACTTGTTGCCTCATCAAGCAGAAGAATAGGAGGATTCTTGAGAATGGCTCTTGCTATGGCGATTCTCTGCTTCTGGCCTCCAGATAACTGGACTCCCCTTTGTCCTACCTGTACCGCATTTCAGACAAGGTGTAAGGTGTACAAATTATTATAAAACTTGTATTAACAGATTGTCACTCCGCCTTGGTGAGGGTGGAGGAGTTGAGAAGCTGACCTCTGTGGAGTACTGATCTGGAAGTTGAGATATGAAAGTGTGTGCATTTGCCATCACTGATGCTTTCTGGATCTCTACATCTTCTGCATCCATCTTACCGACTTTCATGTTGTCCGCAATGGTGCCTGCAAACAGTGATGGTTCCTGCGAAACAGCTCCTATGTTTTTCCTCAGGAATTTCAAGTCAAGATCCTTGATGTTGTGGTTGTCAATCAGAATCTCCCCTGAAGATGAAAGTTTAAGGCATATGGGAGAAGTAAATTGCCTATGTGTCGAGAAGTTGAAGATTGTGGTATATACAAACCTTTTGGCGGATCATAGAATCTTGCGACTAGTGAGATGATAGTACTCTTTCCACAGCCACTGCTGCCCACAAAGGCTACAGTTTTTCCTGCTGGGATTGACAATGAAAAGCCTTGAAGGATGGCTCTGTCAGGCCGGGAAGGGTAGGAAAAGTAAACATCATGTATGTCAATGTTGCCGTAAATCTTGTCAAGTTCCTTCCCTGGTGAATCATAACTTATAGCTGGCTTTCTATTGATCACCTTGAAAACTTCAGTTCCTGCAGCCTTTGCTTGATTGAAGACTTGCATGTCTGGCGCAGCATAAGTGAGTGATCTGAAATTCATACAAATTAGCTGATGACTTGTGAGCTTATATAGAAACTTTCTGATCTTTTCCTACCAGTTTGGAACTAATTTGTTGCTTACATGGCTCCAAAGAGAATGCTCATGACAGCGGCTATAATATCTCCACCGCTTGCCCTCTTGGCAGTGACTACAACAGCACCAACCCAAATGATGATAGCCCAGGAAATGAAGGTCACAGATTGAAGCATTCCTGTTCCAACTCCCTTTACTAGAGCCTCCCCTTTGCTTAGCAAATACTGTTTGGCCATGCAGTTTGAGAAAGATTTGATTGCCGAGTTTTCTCCAACGAATGCATATACTGTTTTGATTTGACATATGGTCTGAGATGCAGGACTATGATCAGTTAGTAAGATGGATGAGTATCAATGCTGTTATTGGAAATTGACATGATTTTACCTGTTCTACCAAAGAGGTAGCTTCCGCCAGGTAAAGCATCCTAGCAGCCGAGACAGTGTTCATCTTCTTAGTATAAGTGGCTCCGATTACAAGAATCAAAGGAACAACGAACAAGGTAAGCAGTGCAACTTCCCAACAGCATATTGCAGCAATCAAAATCCCCGAAAAGAAAGTTGCGAAACTTGACAGAAAATGCCCCAACTGCAAGTGCATCATGAGAAACTTGTAAGTTAAGTAACTAAAGCAAGAATGACTGGTATACAGGTGTATATATTTACCGTCTCTCCGATTGCACTGTGTATGATACTAGTGTGGTTACTAATTCCGGTGATCACTTTTCCACTGGTTAAGTCTGTATCGAAAGCCCCAACCTCCTGGCTGAGCACTGCTCTTAGATATGCTAGTCTTAGACGTGCCACTTGTCTTTCACTTGAATACATCCAGCATCCAACTTCTGCAAAATCCAAAACACCATGGAGGATAATATGTGACTTTCAGCAAACTTGCAGAGCGGTTAAGGAAACTTACCAAGTATTCCAGCCGGAAATGTGGCGAAGGCCATGTACCACACATATGGAATAACCTGAACAAACAAAATACAACAAACCCATGAGCAACTCCTCTCACAAGCAATTAATACTTTTGGAAACTAGTTCTCCGAAAAGTTTACCTTGTTCAGTGCTTTAACCATGGCAGGTGTGTCGTTGATATTGTTCCCAAAAGCATCGAGTGCTCTGCCGAGCAGTAGATATCCAACTGGAAAAGCCATACCATGGACAACAGAACCCAACGTCCCCAATACCATCATAATCCAATCCCATCCGTCGGCATAGCTCAGCAGCTTACTGAATCCTAACGTTCCGGATGAGCTTCCCTTCGTCTCATCATCCTCATCGATTGCTTGTTTCTTCTTTTCCATATTCTGCATGAGTTCTTCGTGGGTTGAGGTTGAACCATTTTGCATGCTAGTGTAGTGTATTACATATTATATAACAACGCACGCGGAGAAATTGTCAAAGGTGTAGGTGCTGCTAGCCAGGCTTTCAGTTAATTTATACATATTATAACGTTTATGAAAACAATAGAGATGGATCAAGGAATATATGAGAATATGCGTGACACAACCGAGAAAAAATGCTTGCTAAAATGGCTTCTTCTTCTTAGCTGCTGCCTCTTGGTGTTTTGGACTGTGATGGCCCTGCGTGCATTAGTGCATAACTGCATTTACAACTGTACAAGGTTACAAACTAATTGAGATATACTAAAGCAGTGTCCACGCAGTGATCGGCAATAATTCATATGTAAAAAATTACCGTAGTACAGATTTTTATATGTTTTCGATATGTTAATTGATAATAAAGTCCTTATCTAATGAGTTATTTAACTAAGATGAATGGAATCTTGGCCGATGATCGGAACGATGCTAGTATATGCTGTGGGACTGGTAGCAGCAAACTGAAGAGGTATTCCAGTAACAAGTGAATATGCGTTGCCTGCAAATGATTCCTTGGGATATAAGTAACAGATGAATCCAATCTTCTTCATTGCCAACAAAGTTGGCAAAAGTGCAGGACTTACAGTTAACCAACTACATTGTATAAGAGACATATCCCAATTTCTATGATCCCATCGCTGATCCTTATGCATTGGCTTGTTTTGTTCCCATGATCTGGAATCTGGAAATTAGTAAGATGAAGAAAACAAAACAATTATTCTTTCTGATGCTGAAATACATTATTAAGATCCCATGCACGTCAAACATCTTAAACGAAGATCTATCAAAAAATACATAATAGAAGGAAAGTCGTTTCACAAAGTACGATGTAGATTGACTTTTTGGTCGATGGATGCAAAATGATACAATCCATTTCAGAACTATGCGATTATGATTTGTATCAACAAAAAACTATGCTATTATGATTTCGGACTTATTTGAAATTGTTTTTGTCAAGACCAAATTTGATTTAAAACACAAGTTTATATAAAAATATATAAATTGGGTTTATGTGGTGCACATTCCACTTAAAACATGTCTCAAGTCTCAACCATCGGAAGTCCAGTCAATACCTTCAAAAGTAACAATTTGCTTATGTAAATGACGTGCAATTTAGGCGTTGAAAATTTTGAGCTTGTTTGAGGACAAGCATAAATTGACAGAAATATAGAGAGAGTAATAATTCAGAGAGAATGGAGATTCATGTGTGTTTATTCATCTCATACAAGAGGGTATTTATAGGAATACATAGCTAGTGTGAAAGCTCTAAGAGAAACTCAATTTGGTAACAATCTTCTCTTGTTGATTGAGGGCTGCAGCTCCACATACTTGCATTTAATGATGAAATCTGCCATGCTTGTTGCCCTTTGGCATAAAGCTTGTCACACAAGTCTCTATACCTATATTATACACTCAAGTACCTTATCTATACACTCAAGTGCCTATTTATACATGATATAGACATTTATACTATGACTCATATATACTACAATATGATTCATGTATACTACAACACTCCCCCTTGGATATTTCATGTTTAATAGCATTGTCTAGGCCGTGCGCTTCGAAATTGCCTCGTTAAAAACCTTGCCAAGTAATAAAACCCTGTGGGAAAAAACAACCTTGGTCGAAGGACAAAAAGAGCACAACGCGCGTTGAGTGTGGAGTATGTTTCTGGATACTCCCCCTGATTTAGACTTCCCCTGAAGATCATGGGAGTTCGGATAACCTTCTTAATCCGATGCTCTTCACATGTTTCTCGAAAGGGGATTTTGGTAACGACTTAGTAAATAAGTCCGCTACATTATCCTCTGATCGGATTTGATTTACTTCAATTTTTAGAAGTGATTGCTGTTGCTGATTGTAAAAGAATTTCGGTGATATATGCTTGGTATTGTCGCCCTTGATGAAACCTAATTTCATTTGCTCAATACAAGCTGCATTATCTTCATAAATGCATGTAGGCTCATTTGTGGTGAACTTCAAACCACAAGTTCCTCGAATGTGTCTATTTATAGACCTTAGCCATATGCATTCACGCACAGCTTCATGTAGAGCAATAATCTCTGCATGATTTGAGGAAGTAGCAACAAGGGTCTGTTTTGTAGATCTCCAAGATATCGCCGTGCTTCCCATGGTAAAGACATAACCTGTTTGGGAGCGACCTTTATGAGGGTCAGAGAGATACCCTGCATCAGCAAATCCCATCAAAACATCATTATCATTTTGATGGAGGGGAGGAGGAGAACGTCGGTCACCATGGACGGTGTCACCGGCGTCTACATTACGGAAGATGGCTTTTTGCCTCTTGGGGTCTAATCCCATGCTTCCGTCTTTTCTTTTCTCTCTGTAGGGATAAAACAAGCCCATATCAATCGTACCTTTTAAGTATCGAAAGATTGTCTTTATGCCAATCCAATGACGGCGTGTTGGCGCAGAACTATGTCGAGCTAACAAGTTCACTGCGAATGAGATATCCGGTCTTGTGCATTGAGCTAAATACAATAATGCGCCTATCGCACTTAGATAGGGTATTTCAGCCTCTAATAAATCTTCGTCCTCATCCCTTGGACGAAACGGATCTTTTGTGGGCTCAAGACTACGGCCGATCATGGGAGTACTTACAGGCTTTGCTTTATCTTCATTAAAGCGCCTTAGTAATTTTTGAGTATATGCTGACTGATGGATCATAATCCCATCACTACGGTGCTCGAGTTCTATTCCGAGGCAAAACCGTGTTTTCCCAAGATCTTTCATCTCAAACTCGGATTTCAAATATTTAGTAGTTTCCTTTAACTCATCTAGAGTTCCAATTAGGTTCATGTCATCGACATAAACTGCTACAATTGCAAATCCGGAACTTGTCTTTTTAATGAACACGCAAGGGCATATTTCATTGTTAACATATCCCTTCCCAATCAAGTAGTCACTTAGACGGTTATACCACATCCGTCCGGATTGTTTCAATCCATATAGTGAGCGTCTTAATCTTATTGAAAACGCGCTCCGTGGTTTAGAGCCACTTGATTTGGGTAATTGAAGTCCATCAGGAACCTTCATATATATCTCTGAATCTAGATCCCCATAGAGATATGCTGTAACCACATCCATAAGCTGCATGTCAAGTTTTTCGGAAACTACCAAACTGACAAGGTAGCGGAACGTTATAACGTCCATTACGGGAGAGTATGTCTCCTCGTAGTCGATTCCAGGGCGTTGTGAGAAACCTTGCGCCACAAGGCGGGCTTTGTATCTAACAACCTCATTTTTCTCATTACGCTTTCTAACAAAGACCCATTTGTGGCCAACAGGCTTTATATTTGGTGGTGTCAGCATTATAGACCCAAATACCTGTCTCTTTGTTAGTGAATCCAATTCAGTCTGGATCGCATCTTTCCATTTAGGCCAATCTGCTCTACGTTGACATTCTTCAACGGAGCGAGGTTCGATATCATCGTATTCTATAATTCCTTTTGCAATATGATATGCAAATGCATCATCAATAGTCATAGAATTTCTATCCATCATCACATGTATACTAGTGTAATTCATGGAGATCTCTCTATTCTCTGGATTTGGTTCTGTCATTGGAGCGTCCCCCAATGATGTCTCTTGGACATAACCATAATCCGGAATATTCTCATGAGATGGATTATTTGTATCGATGATTAATGGATTATTTTGTGCCAAACTCGCTTTCTTCCTTGGGCGAGAATCCATCGAACCTATGGGCCTCCCACGCTTCCTGGCAGGAGCCGTGGGCCTAGCCAATGTGTCACCCATAGAGGGGACGTTGGCGCCATTCTCATGTACTCTTGAGATGGCATTATGTCTTTTAGGGACATCAATCCTTGCAGGTACATTTGCAGCAGGTATGTGTGATCTCGTCACTTTAGCGATATCAGAAAACGCATCAGGCATCGATTCTGCTACGTTCTGAAGATCGAGAATTCTCCGCACTTCTATTTCAGACTGTGCGGTTCGGGGATCAAGATGAGACAAAGTGGGGACAAACCACGACAATTCCTGTCCTTTTTGTTGAACATTAGTGTTCATGTCTCCCCCTAATGACGGGAAGACTGTCTCATCAAAGTGACAATCCGCAAATCTAGCGGTAAATAGATCACCTGTCAAGGGTTCTATGTAGCGGATAATGGTTGGAGAGTCATAGCCAACATAAAGGCCTAATCGTCTTTGAGGACCCATTTTAGTGCGCTGTGGCGGCGCAATTGGCACATAGACTGCACACCCAAATATGCGTAAGTGTGAGACATTTGGCTCATACCCAGTTACCATCTGGGACGCAGAAAAGGGTTGTGTGGCAGTGGGTCTTAGACGAATAAGCACAGCTGCGTGCAATATTGCATAGCCCCAAGCAGAAATAGGGAGATTGGTGCGCATAACCAATGCCCTAGCAACCATTTGAAGTCTTTTAATGGCAGCTTCTGCGAGACCATTTTGGGTATGTACATGAGGGACAGGGTGTTCAACCTCAATCCCAATGGACATGCAATAATCATCAAAAGTCTTTGATGTAAACTCCCCAGCATTGTCAAGACGAATTGACTTAATAGGGTGATCAGGGTGGTGAGCCCTTAACTTAATGATTTGTGCTAGGAGTTTAGCAAATGCAGCATTTCTTGTGGATAAGAGCATGACATGTGACCAACGTGTCGATGCATCAACCAACACCATAAAATATCTAAATGGTCCGCAAGTTGGATGGATAGGTCCACAAATATCACCTTGTATTCTTTGCAAGAATGGTATATTTTCTTTAGTGTCCTTTGCATAGGATGGTCTCAATCCTACTTTTGCTAAAGAGCAAGCTTTGCAAAACGAATGATATGCTTGGGAAGTAATTCTTTGAACCTCTCTTTGGTTCGTACTTCTTTTCGTTTTGAAGAATGGATGGCCGTGTGAAGTTTTTAATATACGGATCATCATATCACGACCTGGATGTCCCAAACGGTCGTGCCAAAGCCTATATGTGTCGGAATCCCATAAATTTTCATTCATGACATGGTTGGATTCAATGACTCTAATAGTGGTTGCGTACAATCCACTAGAGCGGCACATAAGTTTCTCTAATACTCGTGTATTTCCGTAGTTATTAGAGGTGATGCAAAGGAACTCTTGTCCATTCTCACTATGTGTTTCCACATGAAAATCATTGGCTCTTATATCTTTAAAACTCAATAGGGTTCTTCTAGCCCTTGGAGCATATAGAGCTTCGGTGATATTAATATTTGTGCCATTTGGCAACAAAAATTGAGCTGGTCCTCGACCATGAATCAATTGTGATGGTCCTGCCATCGTAGTTACTGAAGTTTGACTAGGCGTCATCCATAAGAATAATTGCCTATGTCGTAATATAGTATGTGTGGTGCCACTATCAAGAAGGCATTCCAATTCTCCCGAAAACATACTGAAAAAATAAAGTTCGGAATATTAACACATGTCCATGACATTGAATGATAATGCGATACTTTATTAATAAGGAAAAAGCCAATGATTACATCAAAGTTTCCAAAGTCTATTCCAAAATAAAATCAAACTTATACAAATTGTAATTGCTCAATCCGTTTGGTAATTCCAATGAAATATGACCAGGGAAGTAGAGAGATGTTGGTGGAGCGAGGCTCGCTTAAATACCCCGATCTCAATTACTTTCCTAGACATCATACTTCATTAGGTACGCCACATGAGAAAGAGTCAATACAATTGTCATTTATTGACTAAGGCACATTTGCCGTTTTATTGGAAAATAGAAAAGACTATTCTAATCAAAGTCTGCGGCATCCTCGTGCTCTTCATTTACAGCTTTGAAGTCTTCTATGGTGAGATTGACATCTTCACCATTTTCTTCTTCAGCAAGGTTGGCTTCTTGCTCCCTTATTTCCCTGTACTCCTTGTAGCGTGCAGCTAGTTGAGTACTTGCCTGGCATTGCTTAAACCAATGCTCGATTGAACCACACCGATGACACACGTCATTGTGGTTGCCTCCCTTGATTTGAGGTGCAGGTGGTGCACGTTGTGGATATTCCCTAGGCGGGTTGTTACTGCTACTACCACGGCGTATGGTGCGACCTCCACGGCCCACAGTGTTACGGCCCATGGTGTTGTTATATCCACCTCTCCCACGTGTGTAGTTACCACCACGTGTGCCCGCACTATAGTTGCGGCTGCCTTCTTTGTTGGGGCGGTTATATGGACCCGTTCGTCCTTCATGTCCCCTGTTATTAGGGTACACATGTCCCCTATTAGTAGGGTACCGCTCCTTGCGCCCTCTCTTGGGTGCATTATAATTCGCCTCACGAACGCTTTTGGTTCCAACAGGCCTTGAATTATAATTCTTTACAAGGATGTTGTCGTGCTTCTCAGCTACCGACAAAAGATTGATGAGCTCATTGAACTTTGTAAGTCGTCCAGCATTATATTCAGTGCGATGCTGCTTTGATAGTATAATTGCTGAGACGGGGAAGGTAGAGAGAGTTTTCTCAATTAGCTCTTCTTCTGTGATAGGTTTTCCACAGAACTTTAGCATGGCCTTTAGGCGAAGAGCTTCTGAATTGTATTCAGAAACAGACTTGAAGTCTGAGAAGCGTATATTGCTCCACTGAACCTTCAAGTCAGGGAGGAGGGAATCTTGGATATTACCAAAGCGCTCTTCTAGCGCTGCCCATAGGTCCTTTGCATCTTTGATGGACATATACTCTAATCTGAGTGCTTTGTCCATATGGCGTCGCATCAAGATAATTGCTTGTGCATGCTTTATGGATGTTCGTTGGAACACAAGGCCCGCACTTGGTGCCTGTATAATGGGCAATATCCCTTTCGATGTGAGATGGTTCTCAACGTCGGTTTTCCAACTATGGTATTCCAAACCTGTTGAGTCAAGGATTTGAAAATCGAGTCTAGGTTCATTCGACATCCTGAAGATAAGAAGAAAAGATATATTAGTTTCGGAGTTTAAACTTCCACGAAAACTAAAATAATCAGATTTCCGAGCTATGCTACCAAGAAATCAATTTCCAAGAATATTTGGATTAGACCTAAACAATGATGTTTAATAGGGTCATAATTCGATGCTCGCGGACGCTCTTAGTCCGAATATTATGAACACTCTTAGTTCATTGATTACGAACGCTCTTAGTTCGTTTAGCGCGAATTTCTATAATTCCGCCTTTTTTTTTTTATTGCAAGTTCCCGAGAAAAAGAAAGAGGAGAAAAATGAATAAAAACTCAAAAACGAGAACTTTTAATAAGCAATACCTCGAAATAGTGTTGTCCGAAATGACCGAAAAGTTGCAGGAAAAGTGTCCCGAAAGTCGCCGGAAAAGTGTCCGGAAAGTTGTCGGAAAAGTGTCCCGAAAGTCGCCGGAAAAGTGTCCGGAAAGTTGTCGGAAAAGTGTTCCGAAAGTCGCCGGAAAAGTGTTCCGAAAGTCGCCGGAAAAGTCGCCGGAAAGTTGTCGGAATCTGTCGGCAGATGCTAGGCAGCAACTCGGCAGCTGCTAGGCAGCAGCTCGGCAGCTGCTAGGCAGCAGCTCGGCAGCTGCTAGGCAGCAGCTCGGCAGCTGCTAGGCAGGTGCTTCGGCAGCTGTTCGGCAGCTGCGCAGCAGGGGCTCGGCAGGGGCTCGGCAGATAAGCTCGGCAGGTCTCGGCAGCTTTCGGCAGGTGCTGTCGACAGCTTTCGGCAGGACTCGGCAGGACTCGCTCGGCAGGTCTCGGCAGCTTCTCGGCAGGTCTCGGCAGGACTCGCTCGGCAGCTCTCGGCAGCTTCTCGGCAGGTCTCGGCAGGACTCGCTCGGCAGCTATCGGCAGCTTCTCGGCAGATCTCGGCAGGACTCGGCAGGGCTTCGACAGCGGTTCGGCAGCGGTTCAATTTTTCCGGTGGCCGGTTCAGGCTGTTTCCGGCCGGTTCTGGCGGTTCTGAAACCGGTTCTGGGCTTCTTGGATCAAGGGCTTTGATATGTGCTAGGGTTTGGAGGTTTTTTGTAGGTTTGGAAAAATGGCTTTAATCGGATTATGAACTTCCTCTATTTTGACAATTTCGATTCTAATTCTAGAGCAATTTCGTGCTGATAACGTGTTTGAGGACAAGCATAAATTGACAGAAATATAGAGAGAGTAATAATTCAGAGAGAATGGAGATTCATGTGTGTTTATTCATCTCATACAAGAGGGTATTTATAGGAATACATAGCTAGTGTGAAAGCTCTAAGAGAAACTCAATTTGGTAACAATCTTCTCTTGTTGATTGAGGGCTGCAGCTCCACATACTTGCATTTAATGATGAAATCTGCCATGCTTGTTGCCCTTTGGCATAAAGCTTGTCACACAAGTCTCTATACCTATATTATACACTCAAGTACCTTATCTATACACTCAAGTGCCTATTTATACATGATATAGACATTTATACTATGACTCATATATACTACAATATGATTCATGTATACTACAACAGAGCTCGATTAAAAAAAATGGGACAAGGTATCTAAATATATGATAGCTTAGGGGTACTCAGGATGTTTTAAGGTGTTACAAGCACTCTAGTTTTAAAAAAAAAACTCGTGTGCTATAACAAGGGGTTTGGCTCAAATCGGACAAATTTGAAGCGAGAGTCAAAACACAAATTTGTTTAAAAATTGAGTATACGAGGCTCATCTAAGTCATTTGAAACGTGTCTCAGCCATGAGAAGTACAGTCAACATCTTAAAACATAACAATCTAGATAGCTAAATGAGGCATATTAGGCGTTGAAATTTTGAGCTCGATTCTCAAAAATGGGATAAAGTATCCAAAGATATGATAGTTTATAGGTACTTATGGTGTTGTAGGGTGTTACTTAATACTGATGCATGAAAAAACTTGATTGATTTAGAAAAGTGAAATTTACCGAAAAGTTCATATGCGATTATGCGGGGTTTAGACATAGCAAGGGTTCCGTTATTTGCAACGTTTTCTGCAAGCTACATGATCTGCTTGCTGGTGTTCTGTTAGTTGCTTACAAGCTCAAGCCCAAGAGAATTTGTTTTACAGTGGCAAAAGGGAGGAGAAAATGCCATTTCATTTTGTTATGATGCATTGATGCCAGACATTCATACCCCATGATCTTCACCATCGTACTTTTCTGGAATGAGGCAACATTTTTCTGTAACAAACTCATTTCCAATAGAGCCATCCCAAGGAATAAGAAGAGGACGCATTGACAAAACACACAAAGAAATCGAATTGAAGTGGACCAAGTTGGGTACATTTGTATTAAATTGGGAGGCATGATAATCAAGGATTAAATGCTTCCGAAGCAATATAAAACTGAAATTCCTACGGGTTTGCAGTACAAAGAAGCCAATAGCACATGGCAGTGCTATATCCCAAAAACTCTGCCAAAAATTTCAGGACCTGAGAAGTGTGGTCTATACCTGCTACTAAAGGAAAGCAAAAGAACCATATTTCCTGAGCAAAGCTTCTACAATTTACAAATGCGAAGTTGCTAAACACAGCTGCGGTATACAATAAACAACACCCCAAGAAAAAGATCAGCCTTCGAGGATGCCACAGAGACACCAGTCTGTAGCTGCGACTGAATATTGAAAGCATCGCCTCCCTGACATTTACAAAAATAGAGGCCTGATGGGGTAATGAGACAAATCTTCGAGAAATCCTCTTCCTATTCACATATTTCTTCTTTAAAGGGGTTCAAGTGTCCCACTTTTTAGTCTCTCCATCCGAGCTTGAAGCCCAGATAATGCCCTTTCATCCATAGGGAGAACCCCACTTTGGAGGGGATTCTCTGATGCCCGATTTATCTGACCAGCGAGTCCCTGATTTTGGTTGTCATTTACATACATTAATGGCCTAGCTTCTGACTCCAGGTTCCCAGAAGCTGCCGCTAGTTGCATGCTTTTCATCCTCTCTCTAATTGCATCTAGTGTCCCACTAGTCACTGCAGTGCCAAGGTGAGTTCTAGGGTAAGGTCATTCAGGTCAACAAGAAAATCCAGAAGCAGCGATGCAGGAGAAAAAAGAAAAGGCACTAACGCAAATTACCTCCACCCATATATCTCTCATTCCTTGGGTCAACTAACGAGTTTTCAACCAGGCCTCTAGCAGTATTGGCATTGTGAAGCCTGTTGTCTTCAGCATATGCCGGTGGAAGATTAAAGCTAGTTGGTTCACTCTTCACATTAAATGATTTTGAATCCATTAAGGAATTTGTGTGTACAGGGGAAAGGGGTGCAAATTCAGGAGAAGAAACAGTAAGAGAAGCTGGGGGAGGAGTAGGCATTGGTACACTTGAAGGTGTCCTTCCAGCTGCTGCATTCTTCTCCATCTGTAAAGAAACATAAATGTAATTAAATTTTGATAACATTATAAAACTAATTTCCAATATAGGAATCATCAATTTGTTTGTGGACAGGAACATTATAGTATAGTGGTAGACTGGTAGTATTGATGAGAATCACCTGTGCTAAACCATCTCTAATATACGTCCGAAAAGCCTCACTGGCATTTTGGAGCTGGGAGAATATATCTACCTGAAATAAAACATAAACAGAATATCTATGCTGAGAAACCAATCAAAAGTCCTGCTTGGAAGCAGAAACTAAACCAAGTTAATAACAGGCTATGAAGAAATCAATTACTCACTTTAGGGTAGAGTTGGGTTATACGATATAGTTCATATAGACCAATGGAGCAAGTCTGCTTGTCACCAATCTTCTTGAAAATGGCAGCAAGTTCTTGCTGAAAGCAAAAGTACAGCCAAAAGAACAATTTTCAGGAAAAATATAATAATATATAATAAAAAAGAAGCGTGTATATAATACAAAGCTGTACAAAAAGAGGTCATGGTGAAGAAAAAACAATAAAAGAATTGACCAATGAGGTTGGTAAAGGTAAACAGTTGCAATACCTTTAATTGTGCATCAGCAGAATGTGTAGCAGAGGAAGGATTATTAGCTGCTGAATCACCCCAATGAGTTTGGCCCCCAGACCCAGTTGATGTCAACATCCTTGCTGCCGCTAGAGTCTGCCCGGTTGTTACAAAAAAGGCAATAAATGATAAACAGGGTCTCATTCCAATAAAAAAAAATTACAAAATACAAAAAAAAAATTCCCCAAATAAATAAAGAAGTTTGTTTCTCAATAAAAAATATATTAAAAAGCATCACAATATAATAATTACCTCAAGATTAAGATCAATGTAAGCAAGAATAATTGGCTGGGGCTTCATGTCTATAGGAACCATAGAAAGGTGACCTTTAATTGCAGCTCCGCGAAGCTTCACAAGCTCATGTAGAACAGTTTTCACCATACGCAATGGTTTGTCATCGGCACCAGCTCTAATATGATTTTGATTTTACAAAAGACAAGAGAGAAGAAATCAATGCATGAACCACAAGAGAGTGGGATTTATAGTTATCATGTGAAGCATACCTTCTCCGGATTTCTTCCATACCCAAGTCTTGAAGGTATAAATGGATACTTTGAAGGATGTGGTCCAGATCAACATCATATATGGTGCTTTGAAGAACCTACCACAGGAGAAAGCATCATATAAGAAAAATCTCCAGATCATCATTTATCCAACGGTGATGGATTTATGTCACACCATGGAACTAGCAACAACAAAAGCAGAACCCGCTAGAGAAAAAAAAGCACATGAACATTCAGATTACAGCAAAATAAACATGGTAAGACCATTTATTTCATCAATGTCCGTATTCTGTTGAAATCCAACAGGCTCTTTCATCTTATATTCCAATCTATCATACTTTTCTTGAAATCTGATTCCGTGGTTAACACCAATTGGCATAGTTCTCATCATCATCTTACAGAAAAAGCTTTAGTCTGTTGGAAAATTAGGGATCAGAGAAATAGATATATGTTTCAGAATGAAATTTCTCAAGTACAGCTAAGCATTTTCCTATTGAATTGCTTCACATAAATTTAGGAAAAGGAGGAAGACTATGATTGATTGTAATACAACGAGTTAAATTAACCGTTCAGATACTGCCTAATAAACATGGTAAGACCATTTATTTCATCTATGTCCGTATTCTGTTGAAATCCAACAGGCTCTTTCATCTTATATTCCAATCTATCATACTTTTCTTGAAATCTGATTCCGTGGTTAACACCAATTGGCATTTCTCATCATCATCTTACAGAAAAAGCTTTAGTCTGTTGAAAAATTAAGGATCAGAGAAACAGATATAAGTTTTCAGAATGAAATTTCTCAAGTACAGCTAAGCATTTTCTTATTGAATTGCTTCACATAAGTTTAGGAAAAGGAGGAAGGCTATGATTACTTGGATTTCAAAGCTTAATTTTAATGGTGCAGTTAATACAAGGCAAGCATCTGCTATATTTATTAAAGCAATGGCAATGCATTATATGTGTGCGTGTGCGTGTGGGACCAAAATATAAGGCCACGCAAACGGATACCTTTGTAAGTTTGATTAAACATTTGACAACCAGATCAGAGAACTTCTGGTTTCTGGCAGCCAACGTTTCATTCGCTGGAGGTGCAGGCCATCTTGAGGGATCTAAAGGACGTAAGAGATTGATAAGAACCACAAAGGACGAAGTGCGGTCGGCATTATCCTGCAGGTACAATCACTAGTTATAACTGATGTAGTAAGTAGACCAAAAATCACTAGGAATGGGAGCAATGCAAAAACAATATCTCCTACCAGAATCTTTAGCATCAAGACATTCAAGGCTTTGAGAAGTTGGCTGCCATCATCCATATGGGGAACCCTCTCATCTAAAAGCCAGAGCAGGAGCTCAGTGATTAGACTATCAAGAGTGCTCTCCTTGACAGCATGTGCAAATCTTTTATTTTGAAATGTCTGACGAACAGTCAAAGATAGTATCGTTAAGCCAAAAAATTCCTGAAGCATGAATGAATTTCCTACAGTTTATTAATTAACTCTCATTTACTCCGACTCCCCATATAATCTCTTTACATGCATTAATAATATGTTCACAATAATTGCATTAATGATATCTTCAGAATAATTGGTAAACTACCTGCATGAGAGTGTTCAGGACATATTTACAGGACCTAGATGAAGCTCCTGTCAAACTGAAGTCAAAAGTCGTTGCTACCTATTCAAAGAACCCCAAAAAAAAAACAAAAACAACAAAGGCTGGTAAATTTCAATTGAAGCCACATTTACAATAACAGCAGGCAACAGCATAAAGGAAAGCACGTGTTATCAAACTGAATTGTTATTGTACTTACCTTCTTTGCTAAGCACGAAACAAGTTTATCTGCATCCTTCACTAGGTCATCCATTGCACTGCCTTCTGGATCACTGGTCGACTGTGCCAACTCATGACACACAACTTTCATTCCTTCAACCGACTGGAACACAAGAATATATGCTCAGAGCATGTTCTTTACTTGAAATAAATGACAAACAAAAGGACATGCAGAAACTGAACCAGCCACAAAGAGAGGTAAAGCAGCCAAAAATAACATCTGACATCGTTGATCACACATAACAAGAAATCATGACAGTGGAAGAAATAGTTACTCGTACTAATGACAACTAAAACATTATATCTTGCACACCTGATCAGGATCCTCAGAAGAAATGATCTCCAAAGCTTCATTCCAGTCTGTTGGGCCATTAACAGCAGCAAATCCACGAGGCATCAGCTGTCTCTCCCTGTGAATCTCAGAATGACCATAATTGCCCCTAAAAGAATGATATTAACATCATTATGCTATATTGAGAACAACTAGTGCATTGGAATAAAATGAAAGGTTAATATAAAATGGGACTGCAAAAGTTGAAATACCTAGCAAGTGTTGGAGCAGCAACAGATCGTGCAACCTCCCCACTCTGCTCTGCTACATCAGACCTAATGGCAAGCAATAAACTCAAGATATAATTGGTGATAGTGGAGGTTCATGCAACTAAATAAAAGTTTCCTCTTCATTGGCATAGATACTTTCTGGTCTATCATGTTCTTTCTAACTGAACTATAAGTGCTACAGAAAATAGTCAAAATTCTCTTACTTCCTTTTGCATGTAAGTTAAAAACTCCTTAGTCCTTATGTACAATTATAATTGAACATTCAAGAATGTAAACACAGGAACTTGAAAATTAGAAGCATGAAATAGCAACAAAACTATGCTTCAAAAAGACACGTCCAAAGCATACCCAATTTCCCTGACAGAACGCCTTAAAGAAGCCCTAGCTTCACCAGGCTTTCCTTCCTTGTTTTTCTCCATATCTTTAACCTAAAAAAAAAATCATGCTGTTAAAAAAAAAATCCTTCCTTGTTTTTCTCCATATCTTTAACCTAGAAACTTAAATTACAGCCAACTATTATATGTAATTTAAAGGCATCAGTATGTACTGACCGTATACTTAAATCTCTCTTCTATCAAGCTTTTCTGAGCACCTGTTAGCTTCCCGACATATCTCCATATGTCCTCCCCTAAGAAGAGTCAATAATTACAATAAAACATATCAGCAACTTATAATTTATTATTTTCAAATTATAGCCAACAAATTTTACAATGGTTACGTGACAACATGACATACCAAGAAGCTTATAACCGGAAGCTAGCGTATTTAGAGCAGCCTTCCTAATTTCATTCTCTCTTTCTGCAGTCAAGCTTGCAACAATTTGCAAAGATTTTAATTGTCCACTTATCTGCTAAGAAAAGTAGGTGTTAATGTCTTATAGCACAACCAAATCATAAGACCCTGCACCATTGTATATAAGACTAACAAGCACGCACAAAGGTAAATACTTTATTTACTTTTACCTCAGCTCCATGATGATCGATCAAATATCCAACAAGTTCAGCACACTCAATTCGTGTCCGGTAGTTCTTAGAACGCAATCCCTCCAAAATATAAGGTAAACTCTTTGCAGCAGTATATGCCTGAACAATTTGTCTGGCCAGCTCCTTCATTTCTTTTCGTACTCCAGAACCATTGTGTCCAAGCTGCCGCATAAAACCATCATTATAACCATGAGTATACATACAGTTTGAGGCTTTTATTAAATGCAGAAACAGTTATTTGTTGCTGAAGTTGAACATATAAAAGAAAAAAGTAACAACCTTCTCCATTAGGCATGGAAGAAGAATTGCTGCTTCTGACTCGGTCAACATGTATCCCTCATCCCTAAACATGTCAAAAAGGTCATGAAGAAATTCCAGCACCTGTGAAACACAACATAGGCAGTTAGTTAGAAAGTAATACACCTACAGACCCTAAAAATTGGAAACCAAAAAAAAAAAAAATGCACAAAAAATACCATACCTTTAACAGGGATGTTGTGTTTGATTTACAAAATTGTAAAACAAACCACCTAAGCAGTATATCCAGAACTTCAATAATTTCCTTTCTAATAGTTGGAAGTGCCTGGCATAGAGACAGAAAATGAATTTTAAAGCTAGGCAATGACATATTTGATATAAATCAAAGAAATTAGAAGTGACAGGAAAATACCTTCTGCAGCATCTCAAGCCCATCTACTTGCTTCTTAAAATCTGTACTAAGAAGCCGCCTATGCAGATCCTCTCTGAAGTACTTCATCATATCATTCTGCATAAAACACAAATGAAAGTACTCAAATTAAATCAATCATCAGGGAATAAACAAGAAATTATTTGGTGAAATCTGTACAAATACAGACCTCAAGATCTTGAATCTGTTCTATTCGTGGCTCTTCAAACTTAAACCTCTTAACCACTATTCTCTCCCTATCCACCTGGAGTTCAAAGATCAATCAGCCACTGACTCACTGTACTCAACATTAGTATAGAAGTTTAAAGTTCAATGCTATTTCCATATATACCTTAACTGAATCTTTAACATTTAGCAAGGCCTGTGACTGGACAGCTATATCTTGGACAGACAGTATTGAACCTGGCCTTGATCCCTTCATTGCAATGGTCCTCTTTGGAATTCATGGATCAATCAATTAATAATCTCATTACAAGTAACAAAAAGTAAATGACCATAAGAAATCAAGAGGGGCATACTGAAGATATGGCTTTCGTTCCAGGCTTTAACACTCCATTGGAAGCAGATTTTCCAACCTTTGGGATGCTTTTGGATGTTGGTCCCATTGATATTGCTTAACAATTCAAAGTTGTTCAGGGGAAACCGTTCAGATTAGTTTGAAGTATCATAAACAAAACATGAGAGATGGCAATCAATATGCACACCTTGTAAAGATCCGGAAGGCTTCAACCGTTCAAGAACAAGAGCTAAAGCTGGCCCTTGAATATCTTTCAAAATTTTCTCAACCTGAGGAATAACCAAATAAAAAAGGTTTCAAATCATATGTCAAATGAAAAGGAAAGAGCAATAGAGGTTCCTAGAACACTTACCGCTTCATGTCCACTAACTCTCAAAATTTCAGCAATGCATGCCTCTGCTGCTTTACGAACATCTGAAGATTTATCCTATAAGAAATAGACATTAAAAAAATTATAGGAGTGGTTGCTGACTTTGTGCATTTATCATAGTATATATGTATGACTGGACATGTGGGGGATCTGATGGATGAATAGGTAGAACCATGAAACAATTAAGCCAAGAACGTCTCATAAAAAATAACTTATTCTCATATAAAATTTACCGTCATAGCAGAGGAAGCTGGTTTCAGAAGATGTACAGCATCATTATAATCACTTAGCACAGAAAGCTGCCTCGTCAACCAGTCAAAAAGATCTTTGCGCCCTTCTGCACCAAGCTTGGTTTCTGTTATAGCTGCCGTGATATAAGGAACCTACAGCAACAACAACAGTCCGTTACGGTACCTGACAGGAAACTAAAATTTCAAAACACAAGTACGACAAACCAGTTACCATTTTATCAAGATTCACAGCAGAGAGCCATGAGTCTAAAGTAGCTAAAGTGCATTCTCTCATATGCTTCTTATTGTCTCCAATACATTTCAAAATATCTGACAGAATGCCCTGCAAGTAACCAATACAAGATATAGTTCAACTATCTCAAGGAAACCAAAACAGATAAGCTACGTCAATATTTCTGATTTTGGAAATAAACAAACCTTGCTCGCCTTTTCAACCGGTGCTCCCATTGCAGATGCAACATTACCAATAGCTGTCAAGGTTGCTGCAACTAGGTTCTTATTGCTGTCATATAATCGTCCCCTTAAGGCACCAAATAACTCCACTGGCAGCAAACAACAAAAAAGGGGAAAAACTAAATGAATAAGGACCATTATGTAGAAGCACTTAAACAATGAGCATGTCAGATTCCCACCGCAACCCCTAAACTCCCAAAACCATGTTTTAAAAAGTAAAATAAAAATTATAAATATAAAAAAAAAAACCCAATTAGTTTGGAAGCACAGTAATACCAAGCATGAAGATACTCTTACCAGTTCCAGTTGGCTGGATGCGCTTATTAGCCTCTTCTAAAATTTTATTTACTGCATCAATTGACTCCAAGCGAACCTTAAAATGAAAAAATGGAAGATTCAATATGGCTCATAATAAAAGATACAGTTCTAAGAACAACTGTCATGCACAGCATAGAGAAATACAAAATGTATAAACAAGACCTTCCAATCAGGGCTCTCCAAATTCTTCAGCAGAGTAGGTGTAATTTTTCCACTAATATCTTCACGTGGAAGACTGTCCAACCCACTAGCAGAAATTGATGAAGTAGATTCTGTTGCTCGAACATTTCTCTTCAGAACCACTGCAGCACCCTAGAAAATGATACAGGCATAAGTTACCCATAAACAAATAACAATGATTATGTAACTTTGACTATCAACTAAACATACCTCAAATGGATTTTTTTCATACTCTGCTTCCAGTGCACTAAGCAGTGCAGGTTTGACATCCGTAAGAAATCCTTTAATATCTGCAAGTTATATATTCTTAGATAAACGATATGAAACTGGATATTATAATATTGAGTGTTCAAACTGAAATGACTAGTCACCTGGACCAACAAACTTATGTGTAACACCCAAAAGTTTTATAGTAGAATTTCTAGTAGCAGCAGCACTGGACTGCAGTCCAGTATCTTTGCAAAAATCAATCAAATCCTGTAAAATATAATACCATATTAACATCCATAACTAAATGACAACTGATTATGATGATGACAGAAAGAGATTCAAAAGTCAAAATAGAACTATTAACACCTTAAGCTTCAAATGTGAGACACCAAAATCTTCAACAGCTGAAACCATCCACAATATTCCCTCGCTAAGAACCTTCGGGTTCTTGTGCTCTTTCATTATTTTGTAAAGCTACAATAAAAAAAAATTAAAAAAAAAAAAAAAAAAAACTATTACTGGAGACCTAAATGAGTCTCAAAAAAAAAAAATACCAAGAGCAATGATGAAAAAAATTAACAACAGAACTTACTCTTTCAAAAATAAATCCTGGACCTATGGCTTCAGAGAAAGAAGTCAGACACTTCATGGCATGAGTCCGAGTCTTGATATCTGCTACCCGCTCGCTTATACCTGTAAAATTGCACAATAAATGCAAGAGCTTGATTAACAGACTGTCCAGTCCACAACAAAATCCACCCGAGGGAGGAGAAGAGAGAGAGAGAGAGAGAGAGAGAGAGAGGGGGGGGGGGGGGGCGCTTCAAGACACTCACCCAGTAGACAAAGTACCACACATTTCTTCGGAAATTTCATTGCAGTGGAGGCTATGTAGGTAATAACTTCAATTACCTGTTGTTGAACCTGCATAACTCAAAATACCAATCTTTAATAGCTTTTCCGCAAAACAGTAACTAAACAAAAAAAAAACTCAAAGAAAAAGATAGTGATAGATCTGTCCAGTAAAATTAAAAAATAAAATACCTGAACATTTTTTTCACTCCAACCAGGGACAGCGCAAAGTAAACGAATTAATAACTCAACAGACTGGTTGATGTCCTGCAAAGCTTCCACTTCTTGTTTAAATGAGGATATGGCTGCAACAAAATCGTATAGCAGTTATAATCACTTTAAACAAAACAAGAATTCTGTACGTTTCAACTTTCATGTCATGTGAATACAAATAAATATCATCACCAACCTTCAAGCCGTTCTTTCCACACAGTGCTCTTCAATTGAGAGATGGTATCCACTTTTATAAGAGAACCTAATCTGCTTTCAATTTCTTCAAGACTCATTTCTGCTGGCTGCAACAATTCACAAAAGAAAGGCAGTCAATGTTACTACGGTAACAAAAAACAAAACAGCACTTCCACCGCAAAAAAAGATAAGATACCTCAACGTCTTCAGGTGGTTCAACTGACTTGGAAGCTTTTGCCTGTACAGTTACTTCCCCTTTCTTACTGCCACCAGATTTTCCAGATCCCACTTTTTGTTTAGCAGGCTATTATCAAGATCATCGTGTCAATCATGAAACAAATAACAAGTCCACTGACAGTTCAAAATAAGTAAGCAAACAAAAGTTTATGAGCTATAAAACTCACAACTGCCTGAACAGGCCTCTTCCCACTAAGCATGCTTGCAGCTGACTTTCGAACAAATGAACTGTCTGAAGTCTGCAAAGAATTGAGAAGACAAACACACCTTCAGGACCACCAAAAAAATATCGAAAAGAAAATAGGAATATAACAATTGAAACAATTCCATCCAATTATCTGGTGACCAGGAAGGATAATTAATAGATGGCATCATAACGACCAAAATGCAGCATGTATAATCATAGACAAGAAACTTGAACCCTAAATTGAAGGCAAGAAACCCACCTCCAGAGAGGCTGCAGTGACACCAGAGCTTTGAACTGTAGTTGGCATATCAAGGTGTACAAAAATGAAGTGAGAAAACATCACATCAAACAAACTTGAATACTAAAAGGAGATAGGTAACCTCTGCAAGTAACAAAACAGAAACACAAACCTGCGCTTGCAGCAGTGGATGTACCACCCTCGGAACCCATAATCATTTCAGAAAGCTTCTTTCTTCTGACATCATCAAGTTTCTCCAGGGACCTCTCCAAAGGCCTCATACCAACCGACTAGAGAAAATGAACATGGTGCAAATGAAAATTATTAATCTCCGTAATTAAGCTTCAAGCCTAAAATTTAAAACATAAACCAGTTTAATGCATTAAAATGCTACCTTAGCTACTGCTGTCAGAGCTGAAAAGGCTGCATCCCTCACTTCTGGGGTTCCATCATTGAGGCACTAAAGAAGTACAGATTGCTTTAGATTTAACCATAATATAATTGTAGACACAACAGAATCAGGTAGTTTACGTGATCCTAAAAAGAAGAAGCTTTCTTCTTCTCAGATGTTTTAAACTACAACTATTTAACTTCTTAAAAACCCAATCCAAAATCAATATAGGCCATGAGGTTAATTTTCAGAACTTTTTGATCAGCTATTAGAACAATAATTAGATGAACAATGTCTTTAAACATGACCAATCCAAATTCCAAAACCACGTGAAGCCCAACAGGAAATCCAAAACATATTCAGAAGTTCTAATTGTTGGATTGTGACATATAACAACAAATTGAAGCACGAATAGAAACGACTTTTAGACCAAAAAAAGCAAGTGAAAACTGAAAAACAAAAAAAACACATCAGACACTCAAGGAAAGATGCACTGACCTCCATAAATATAGGAACATAATCCTTGTGTAACTTTAAAACAACAGCCTTGTTACTTGTTTCAATACAGAATGTCACCCAGTTCAAAGTCGATGATCGTACAAGAGGTACTTTATTTTTAACTGCTGTCTTAACATCTGCAATAAACAGTATGGATGATACATTAGCCACAATATGAAAATAGTTTCACATATTGACAAGACACATACAGTTAATTCTGATAATAGCGGTATCAAGATGCTAAAAATAAAATAGAATACAATAAAAACTAGATGCAAAAACTGATGCATAAGTTGGTGAATATGAAACCTGCCTTCAACAATGTCAACAAGATTTAAGCAGCCAGCTGTATGCATAGCTTGAAGAGTCTGGGTAAGCGCCTCACTCATAGTTGGCTTTTTCTCTTTCAATTTCTCCTATAAAAACAGTAACAAAAAGGTAGGCAATTAATGAACTAGATCTTCTACTCAGTAAAAGATAGTATGCTTTAAGTTGAACTTAATAAGCTAACACATACTGAAAGTAAATTAAAAAGACCGTTTGAACTATATCATTAATACAATAAAAAAGACTACTAAAAACATAAGATATGATTTAAAAGGGTAATGATGCTAGAAGTTAAGCTTTGATACATGCTCAACATATGAGCCAAAATGAGATTTTAAGAAATTAAAATAAATAAACATTAAAAGGACTATCTGGCTAGTTGTGGTTATTGTACTATATGATAAAACCATCTGACCAAAAGTATGCTTAATTTGTAAAAATCCTGTATAGTAGAATTGAATTCTAAATTGAAACATTCAGAGTTAACTTATTACAGTATGCTTCTTCACTGCTGAAGGAAAACACATATAAATAAACTTACAAGTAACCCTGGCAATAGAAAACGCGAACTCCCAGAGAAGTGGGTTCTTAGGCCCTTGGCAAGATTGCCGAGAGCTTGGATAGCTTCAACTGCAACAGCTATGTTCACATCTGTTATAAGCTGCAGGAAAAAGGTAGTCCACTGAGAGACATAGATTGGGGGGGGAGAGAGAGAGAGAGAGTTCTCCTGCACTAAGTAAGCCCTACTGTTCCAGAAGTAAAAAATGAACACAGGACACTGTTGAAGTGAGTGGAAGATGATAATAATTGCTTCAGCTAAAATATAAATAAAAGTACCTTCTTTAATGTCCTACATATTTCGGTGAAGTCACCAGGAGCTATTCTTTTGGTTGAAGCTAGCTTGGTGAGCTCAGCAACAGCCTCCTTTCGCTCTGACCATTTGGATGCTTTCTAGAAACAAGTGAAAAGATTAACGATACTTAGAGGCAGAGAAAGTACATTTGCTGATGAATTTAACACCAAGTTCAAATCCATAGTGGAACAAATATAGCTACATCTTAGGATAGGGAAATGAAACTAACCACTCCATCCCAAAATCCAGACTTATCCAGAGGAGTCAATATATCAACAGGATCAACAAGCTCATATTCATCTATTTCCTGAGGAGCTGAAAATCCAGATACACAACAGACTGTATAAGTAAATGTGCAAAAGGAAAATTCTTACAGAACAACAATTCTTTGAGAAGCCAAATGCAAGAGTCAATCACATACCATCCACTGTAGATTCCTCAGAAAGACCAGGACCAACAACTTCGGATACAACTTCCCTTTCTGGCTCCTTGTCTTGCTCAGATCTAATAAAGAGATATAATAAAACATGTAGCTTAAGTAATAACTCCGCATTGTGGGCTGCACTCAGTTACTGAAACATTTAACAACATATTTTTCACCTGATTTTGCGAGATGGCCTGGCTGTCCCGGTAACATTGACGAGCTCAGACTCCAATTCTTTTTTCTTCAATAAAAGAGAGACAAATATTATTATTCTTTTTCCCATAACAAAAAGATAAAGGTAAACTCAAGGAAATAGGACATACCATCGTATCCCTCATTTTTTCAAACAATATGGATTTTACAGGGTCTTTTCCTATCCAACGGCAAAGCTCAAGAGTAAGTCCTTTAGAAGATGCACGAACATTTTGATCTTGATGGTCAAATAGTTCAGGAAGCATCTTTAAAATCCTTTTCGGAGGAATAATTTTTGAGCCAAATTCACTATTACAAGAAAGGAAAGACACATAATAGTTAGAAAAACAAGTCAATGAATTAATAAATAGATTTGCAGAAAATAAATATCAATCTAAAAACCTTAAGGCTTGAAACATGACATCAATTGCAGGCACAACAGCTTTGGCAACTTTGGCTTTTATTGCTTTCTCCATGGCATCCTACAATAAACCACACCTACGTAAGGTCCCAGATAAATTGTGATCAATCACTACAAATCAAAATGTAATCACGCCAATACAAACCAAACACAGAAAAATGAATTAAAGTTAAACATAAAAAACACTAGAATCCACACTACTAAATCCCTCGCCATACGGATAAACAACTTCCATCCAAGTCTATGTTCGCCTTCCTTCTAGATTTCCCAACCTGTTTTCAATTGCTCAAAGTGACCAGTAAACAACCAATTCTGATATATTGATGCCTGAATTGCTTTTCATAGAACAGTTCGACCCCAATTAAACTCTCTCTTTCTCTCTTCCTTTCTCTCGCTACGAGTAGATACATGTCACATACCACGAAATACTGAACTCCTCTTAAACCATAAGTAGGGGAATTACAATGTCATCACTGTGTTGCATATAAAATGCCTCCTGCTGTCTAATTATAAATAATAAATTCTTCCCATGTCTTTGAGACCTTTATACCAGAGTACCAACATTAAGAAACAACTGCCAGATATAATCCAATTCACGGAAACAACCCCAGCGCTTCACATCTTACTCCTCCTACTACTAAATGCTACATCAACAAGCACTCTATATGTGACACTACTATAAAACATCAAGTTTATCCAATTACCAGAAACAACCCCACAGCTTCGCAACTTACTGCTGCTATAACTAATCCTACATCACACCACATTGCCATTGCAATGTCTTAAACAAAAACACTCTTCAGATAAACAAAAAGAATAACATACCAAGAAAGCGTCCACAGCCTCCAATTCGACCCAAAGCATAAAGGAAGCCTGAGCCTTCTCCACCGTCTTCGGCCTGCCGGTGAGGCATTTCGCAACGATGGTATCGCAAACTTCCTTGCCATACCTGTACCAAAGGAAACACCACTTAAAAAGATTGCAAATTTATACAAACCGCCCTATCAAACTCAACTTCAACAAAAGTTCGCAAACCACTAACCTTCCAGCATCAGCATCAGCCGCTCGTAAATAAGCAATCAATGCATCAAGTGCCTTCTCTTGTACCGGCGAATTGGCATCCGCCAGAGTCTTCCTAAAAAACGAACCTAACCCAAAAAAAAAACCACCAAACGAAAATTAAATCGTGGAAGAACTAGATCGCCGGTAATCAGAACCAGTTTCCCGGTGAATTCCTTACCAAATTCACGGAGACGAGAGTCCTTTGGATCGGTGATGGAGTCGCATAGGGCAGCCAAATCGATGTTGGCTTCATTCCGCACCTTCCAGTTCTTATGGAAAAGCCGATCATCCCACGGCAATTTCTTCGCCTCCTTCAACAGCTTCTCTTCCTCCGACGACATTTCTCAAAAAAAAAAAAAAAAAAAAAAACGGAAACCTTTCTCTCTCGGTTTGCTTCGTACTCGCCGATCTAGGCAAATGTAGATGGAGATGGAGAGAGCAAAGAGTTCAGAGGCGGATCGGGATCCAGTATTTTGTACTGGAAATTTGAAAACGAAACCTAATTCGATTACCAAAAGAGGATTTTAACTATGAGTTTTTAGAGAGAGAGAGAGAGAGAGAGAGGGGAGAGCGCCCATTCGAGGAGAGAGAGAAAATGATGCAGTGTGGCTGTTTAGCTTTATTTGGACGGCAGGCGAGTGCTGCCGTTCGTTCCCAAATATTTCGCTTTGTTTTTTGAAATTTAAACTCTTTAGGTCGTCAAAACGACTGCGTTTGGTGGTTGCGACATGGCGTGTCGGTATGAGAGCGATTGGATTTAAAATAAAAGGCCGGCTTAGCGGGAACTCCACGGCATGGGGGTCCGAGCGCGACGCAGGGGATTATTGTTGGGTGCGTATTATGTCGTTTTCACTTTTTCACGAGCCTCTTAACACGACGCCAGAGCAGAGCGTCTTCATTTTTTTGTTCGATGACAGAGCAGAGCGTCTTCATTGAACCCGTAGATTGTGCGAGTTATGGGCAGTTTCCGCTTTATCCCGATTTGGGCTTTATAAGTTGAAGGCCCATGAAGTCTTAATTTGGACAGGTTGGGTATTGGAAAGGTCTTCACTTTTCACCCTAACTCGCAATTTGGGTTTGAGTGAGACTCAAAAGACAAGGGATTTTTGGAAGAAAAATAGGAAAAGCAGGACCATGAATGAGAATGTGGATAATAATCAGAGCAAATGTCGGAAATATAAGGAGAAACTTGGTGATCAATTGCATTTGTTCCCTTCATCCTGCTATCTTTAATTTTGCATCACTCACACAGTTTTATAAAATGAGTAATTGATAACATATTATTGAAGACGATGACTTGAATGATTTGAAAGGGAAGATCACATTGCGGTAATGTTTATACAAGACGTGATTCTAGGTCATTACTCGGTGAAAAGTATGCAAATGCAATTTTTGTCACTCACCCATAAAGTTCTCTCTTCTTCGCAACCAATGGCCCTCTTGCTCTAGAAAAAGCTATGCCTTCTCTCTTATGATGGTTTGAGGGTGGGCGATTTTTCAGTTTTCTCTACCCTTTTGTAGTGAGTCGCAATTTTGAGGCTTTTATGTCTCTTTATCATTCTCTCTTTCCTTGTTCTAGCCTAATTTCTCACCAAATTTCCATATATACCATCACACCTCCCATCCGCCTTTCAAACACCTCATCGGCTCGCATTCTCCTAATTGTCTTCTTTCCATAACCTCATCTTCATATTTGACCCTTGGAGTCTCGACAAGAATCTATTCACCGAACTCCACACTTGGAAATTATTGTTGTGCCAGCACTCCGCCAAAGTTTGTAGACATTGTTGGATCAGTGGTGTTATGTTGCTTGGTGGTCTCCACCTCCAATATTACATTTACTAAGTTCTTTAGCATAACTATTCCGAGTTTGGAGACATTTGGTATTAGGAAGTGAAGCTTTTGTCAGGCTCATTTTGTTGAGGTTTTGTAGTCATAACCACGGTCACTGGCTTCTAAAAGTGAAGATTCTAGTTTTAGATATAAGGTTGTTTGATTTTTTGAGTTTTCGAGCTTTGATTTTTTATTTTGTATAAGTTTTTTTTTTTTGAAAGGTATTTTGTATAAGCTTTAGATTCTTTATGATTTGTTATAAAGACTCTGGGTCCATAAATCTTGTTCCTTTTGTATTACGTTTGTAATATGTTGGTTCTATATAATGAATGAGTTATCTAACCAAGAAAAAAAAGTCACCCACTCCAGCGCGGGTAAAACGGTTAACACTTCATAATTTGAATCAAATCAATATTAAATGATTATCGATCGCTCAATTGAAATGATATAATAACGACTACTAATCTAATTACTCTCACTGTTGGAAATTTTCGGTCCATATATAGTAAAGTTTTTTTTTTTTTTCTTTCTTTTTTTGAAAAATATGCATTAAAAAAAAAAAGAAAAAAAAGGGGGGTCCAATGTTTAGTTCCGCGCTTGGGCTGGATACCTAAAGTTTCCAGGTGGAGGGATGATATTGCGGATCTTGGTATGCAAGTTGAGTGTATCCACTGTACACGTATATAAAGCCTTTTCTAACACACACACACACACACTCCACCATGCCCTACGCTATATGAACTCCGAACCAAAACCAAGTAACCAACCCACACTGACTCACTGAGCTCGTCGCCGGTCGTCGATAATCTCCGGTAAGTTTATCCTTTCTCTCTCTCTCCAAATTTCCGGTCACCGATTCAGCGTCTCTCTCAATTCCCTCTCCTGATCACTCGAGTTCAATCCAATTTCTTATTGAATTTTTCGTCTTCCTATTTTATCGATGGACTCGCTTCTGCGGAATGCGTTCGATTCTGTATTTGAATGCATTGAAATTTTCTATGTATTGGAGCCTGATACTGATACGATATAGATAGTGTATGGTTTCGTTTCTGTTTAGCTTTTAGTCTCAGAGTGGAGCTAGGGCTAGTTATATGGTTTTCATAGATTTAAGGCTTTAATGGTTTTGTTTATGCATTGGATGTTGCTTTTGGCTGGGTTTAGTTTAGTTCTATCGTTCGTTCATCTATATGAATAATAGTTTGTAATCCCTGATTATGATTTTTTCCTCGTTAGATTGCATATACGGGAGAATTTGTGAGTTCGAGCACAGAGAGATGGCGAACATTGCAATGACTGGTATACTGGAGAAGGTATGATCATTTTCGAGCTTTGGTTTCAGTGATGTCCACTATTATGTGAGTGGCTTCTTCTGCAATATGTATTGAGTTCGACTTTATTTTGCAGATGACGGGGAAGGATAAGGATTATAGATACATGGCAACATCTGATTTGTTGAATGAATTAAACAAAGACAATTTTAAAGCCGATGCTGATCTAGAGATAAAGTTGTCGAATATTATTATTCAGCAACTTGATGATGTTGCCGGCGATGTATCTGGATTGGCTGTCAAATGGTATGATATTTTTATCCGGTTATCCCTGTGCAGAATCAGATATGTTTTCGCTGGTCACCGTGTTTGCCTTTCCTAGTGATTGATTTGTATCTCTTGGTAAATTATACTGCAGTCTTGCTCCATTAGTTAAGAAGGTCAGCGAGCCACGAGTCGTGGAGATGACAAATAAACTTTGTGAGAAATTGCTAAAGGAGAAGGATCAACATCGTGACATTGCCAGCATAGCTATGAAGGCTATTGTTGCAGAAGTTTCTACTCAATCACTTGCACAGTCTATTCTTGTGTCTATTTTACCTCAGTTGATTAAAGGAATTACTGCCCCGGTGAGTTACAAACTTCTTAAGAATCACGCAATAAAACATAGTCAATAACTCCTTTTAATCGTTATGACATTCCATTGCCATATTCAGATGTCTTTTGTTGTTTTCTTACTAATTTGTTGTTCTGCCATGTACCCCAGGGAATGAGCACAGAGATAAAATGTGAATGTCTTGATATCTTATGTGATGTCCTTCATAAGTTTGGCAATCTTATGGCAACCGACCATGAGCTGCTATTAGGTGCTCTCTTGTCTCAGTTGAGTTCCAATCAAGCCAGCGTGAGGAAGAAAACTGTGTCATGCATCGGTAAGATTCACCAGTTTGCTCGATTCCGTCATCTAATATTTTCTTTTTCCTTCTACATTTTTAGTTTTGTCAGAGATAGGGGGATTCTCCACCAGTCACAATCGTCTTCTTTTATTCCTTTTGGTTTCTTAGTTTGTTCTAGTAAATCTTCCATAGTAAATCTTCCATAGATGTATGATTTACTATGATTTACTATGCCGTCATACTAGAGTCCGTCACGGTCACATTTCATATTTAGTGTGAAAAGTTAGACTAGCTGTGTCTCGACTTGTTCCATATTACTGAACTTGACTACTTGTTTTGCCTGTAGCATCACTTGCTTCAAGCTTGTCAGACGATTTGTTGGCAAAGGCCACTGTTGAAGTTGTTCAGAACTTGAGAAATAAAGGCATGAAGTCTGAAATGACTCGTACAAATATTCAGATGATTGGTGCTTTAAGGTGAGCTTTGTGGTACGCAATGTACTTATGTTAGAGGTTAAACTTAATTTTAGTAACTAATTTGATATTATGATGTTCAGTCGTGCTGTTGGCTATCGTTTTGGACCCCATCTTGCTGACACTGTCCCAGTGCTAATTAATTATTGCACAAGTGCATCTGAGAATGATGAAGAGCTTCGTGAGTACAGTTTGCAGGTACTAGTATATATGTAAATTTTCTGATCTTGGTATTTTTCATTTACATTTAAGATTGTATAAAGGTCATCTTGTATCTAAATTGTTGTATTTTGGTGGCAGGCACTAGAAAGTTTTCTGCTTAGGTGTCCCAGGGATATTTCTTCCTATTGTGATGAAATTCTTCATCTTAACTTGGAGTATCTGAGTTACGACCCAAACTTCACTGATAACATGGAAGAAGATACTGATGATGAAACTCTTGAGGAGGAGGAAGATGAGTATGTCTTAAATTTATTTGTGTGTTTAAGCTTGACTTGCTTCTACAAAATAATTTTTTTAATTCGATTGGCTTCTTATATATGCTGTAGTGAGAGTGCGAATGAATATACGGATGATGAAGATGTCAGTTGGAAAGTCCGAAGAGCAGCAGCTAAATGCTTAGCGGCATTAATTGTATCTCGTCCTGAGATGCTTACCAAGCTGTATGAGGAGGTATCTTTGTGTTTGCTGTTTAAACTTCTCATTTATTGTATTGTGAGGATTATAACATTTGGGTTGGCATTTAAACTGTAAATATACTTGGAGGTGTGTTTAGTTTTCTTCATGCTCCCAGTCTCCCATTAATCCTTGATTAATGTTCAATTTTAGCATACATATGGGGTTGCATTTGTGGTTTTGCATGTTGATTTGAAATCATTAAACGTACACTGCTTTTGTGCAGGCTTGTCCAAAATTAATTGAGAGATTTAAAGAGAGGGAAGAAAATGTCAAGGTAAGCCAGAATAGTGGATACTGGATCTTCTTATTATGTTTCCCATGGTGAGTATCTGACATTATTATGCTACAGATGGATGTTTTCAGTACTTTCACCGAGCTCTTGCAGCAAACTGGAAATGTCACAAAGGGTCAGATTGATATTAATGAACAGAGGTAAATTTGCTAAAATCTGAGTGTTAAATTAATGCTGACTTTCTTATCTAGCGTTTGCTTTGTGGTTTTAGACATGTTAACTTTGTTTTTAGTGTTGAGTTATCTAAGTATAGTTCGCCTCTAATATTTGTGGTTCTTATCTAAATAAAAAGGAAAAGTCGAGCTTTTCTTGCTCTCACTTTTTTGTTACTTGAGTTGTATGATTCCCTTCCTTTAAATTACGTGTAATATGATTGATCTCTGATGCCTATGCTAAATTACTGGCATATTATGCAGTCCAAGATGGTTATTGAAGCAAGAAGTGCCAAAGATCGTCAGATCCATTAATAGGCAACTGCGCGAGAAATCTATCAAGACGAAGGTAGGAATCTCTGATGGCCCTTTTGGATTGTGATTTATGTATACTATGAATTCTAACACATAACTCTTTGCAGGTTGGTGCATTTTCTGTATTGAAAGAACTTGTGGTGGTCTTGCCAGATTGCCTGGCAGATCAAATTGGCTCACTCATTCCAGGAATTGAGAAAGCTTTAAGTGTAAGCAAATTTGTCACAAGTTGATAATGTATTTTTTACGTCTATAATTTGTCTCTGACGCTGATCTTTGTAACTTTTTATTTTTTTGGGGATTTCTGTAAATTTCTCCAGGACAAGTCCTCTACCTCCAATTTGAAGATTGAAGCTCTTATATTTACAAGATTGGTGTTGGCTTCACATTCTCCTTCTGTTTTCCATCCTTACATCCAGGTAAGGCAGATATCCAAACTGTTCTCATACTTGTTTAAATAGTAACTACATTGCATTTTGTGTCGGTTTGGTGACATTTTATATTGATCATTGCAGGCTCTCTCTAGTCCTGTTTTATCTGCTGTGGCAGAGCGTTACTACAAAGTCACAGCTGAAGCACTTAGGGTCTGTGGTGAACTTGTCCGTGTTGTTCGCCCAAATATTGAGGTAAATTACTGGAAACTCTTATGCTTAAGGTCCTGTTAAACAACTCTCTAACTAATTGATTTGGTTTTCCTTATAGGGGATTGGTTTTGATTTCAAACCTTATGTTCAACCAATATATAAGGCCATAATGTCACGCTTGACAAACCAAGATCAAGATCAGGTCAGTAAAGTTATTCATAGGTTCTACTGATATCTAATTCCTCATAAATGTTTATCTGTTGTGGCTCATGTCTATTCTTTGGCAGGAGGTAAAAGAATGTGCTATATCTTGCATGGGACTACTTGTGTCGACATTTGGTGACAACCTCAATGCTGAATTACCTGTGTGCCTTCCTGTACTTGTTGATCGGATGGGAAATGAGATCACTCGACTTACAGCTGTGAAGGTGGTTGTTTGCTCACTTTTGTGATTATGTGCTATTTGTTTGCTGTATGTATCCTGATGTCTATTTGGGATTTCTTTTCCTTAGACATCATACATGTGGCTCTACATATTCTACATCTACTGTTTAGTTTTTAAGACCCAGTGTTTTGTTTCCAGGCATTTGCTGTCATTGCTTCTTCCCCATTGCGGATAGACCTGTCTTGTGTTTTGGATCAAGTGATTGCAGAGTTGACTGCATTCTTACGGAAGGTATGGGAATTAGCTTAATTGGATGTTGAAATAAATTTTTTTGCTGACTATTGATTTTTGAAATATGTTGTAACTATCTTTGCCTTCTTGGAGATCAGGCTAATCGGCCTCTAAGGCAGGCAACATTGGGGACCCTGAATTCCCTGATTGTTGCCTATGGCGATAAAATCGGTCCATCAGCTTATGAAGTTATTATTGTTGAACTTGCAACACTGATTAGGTTTTTTCTTCTACCTGATTCAATTTTTGTTATTTTTGTCTTTTTGTTCTTTTTAAAGTCTTGTACGATTGGATTTCTGAACCCTATTTTCCATTCAACACCCATTTCCAGTGATTCAGACTTGCATATGACCGCCCTTGCCCTGGAACTTTGCTGCACCTTGATGGCCGACAGGTCAAGCCCAGTTGTTGGTTTGGCTGTTAGAAATAAAGTTCTTCCGCAAGCGCTGACATTAATTAAAAGCTCACTGCTACAGGGGCAAGCTCTATTGGTAATTGTTTAGTTCTTATTTGTGTTTATTTTGATATAGAGACTTTTCACATGTTTGAGAAAGTTCTTTGTTGGATATTTAGGCTTTGCAAAACTTCTTTGCTTCCTTGGTGTATTCTGCAAATACAAGTTTTGATGCCTTGCTAGACTCTCTTCTATCAAGTGCTAAACCATCTCCTCAGTCTGGTGGGGTTGCAAAACAAGCTCTATATTCAATAGCTCAATGCGTGGCTGTCCTTTGTCTTGCTGCTGGTGATGAGAAATGTTCATCTACAGTGCAAATGCTTACCGAAATTCTCAAACATGACAGCAGTACAAACTCGGTAAGCCCCCAGCACACCACTGATGAAAAAAATGAGACAGCAAGTAGTCTTGAAAAATGGAATGTTATTGTTGGATGCAGACCCTCTACAAGAATAGTTTAAGGACAATTGATTTCAAATTATCTATAATTTTCATGTCACTAGAGTAAAATTGCTTTCTTCTTCTATGATACAGGCTAAGCAGCATCTTGCATTGCTATGTCTTGGGGAGATTGGGAGAAGGAAAGATCTAAGCTCTCATGCCCATATTGAGAATATTGTTATTGAGTCATTTCAGTCTCCTTTCGAGGAGATTAAGTCTGCAGCCTCATATGCTCTTGGCAATATTGCAGTTGGTAACCTATTCAAATATTTGCCTTTTATCTTGGACCAGATTGATAATCAGCAGAAAAAACAGTATCTCTTGCTTCATTCTTTGAAAGAGGTGCGTTATTCTGAACTTCTAAAGCCTGATTATGTTTTCTGATAACTTTTGTTCTGTCGGATTTAAGCTCTCTTTAACCAATTTTGCAGGTCATAGTAAGGCAATCTGTAGATAAAGCTGAGTTTCAGGACAGTAGTGTTGAAAAAATACTAAATTTACTTTTTAATCACTGTGAAAGTGAGGAAGAGGGTGTTCGCAATGTGGTTGCTGAATGTCTGGGTAAAATTGCGCTTATTGAACCTGCAAAACTGGTTCCTGCACTTAAGGTACTTGAGGATTCAATTGCACATATGGTTAAGTGCCCTGTGTCGGTGCATAAGCCTAGGACTAAAGAGTTTCATTTATAAATTTCCTATAGGTGCGGACAACCAGCCCAGCTGCTTTCACAAGAGCTACGGTTGTCATTGCAGTCAAGTATTCAGTAGTGGAGAGGCCAGAGAAGATAGACGAGATCTTATATCCTGAAATCTCATCATTCCTGATGCTTATTAAGGATCATGACCGGGTAAGTCTTATAAGAATGAATTGCTTGAGTTTTAAACATCTCTTAGTTTTCTTTTTCACCTCTATTGCTTCTGTTTTGTGTGTTATTTTATTTTCTTGGTTGGTTGGTGACTGTTTTTTTTTTTTTTTAATGGCCTCATTCAGCATGTCAGGCGTGCAGCTGTGTTGGCTTTAAGTACATTCGCCCATAATAAGCCAAACCTCATCAAGGGGCTTCTGCCAGAATTGTTGCCCCTTCTTTATGATCAGACTGTTATTAAGGTAGGCTGAGTATTTGAAATCCCTTTGTATTGTGGATGATGGATGCTTGACTGCATGAGTATATGACATACAATCCCTGAGATAAGACGATTAGAATTTACAAATGTCAGTTGTATTTATCAGCTGTCATTTAAACTCATGTGATTGGATGTTTGATGCAATACTTTTCTTTTCCACTGCCCATTCATTTTGTTCATCTGTTTTAGAAATGGTCTGGTCTCTTACTAAAATTTTTCTGGGTGCAGAAAGAATTGATCAGGACAGTTGATCTTGGTCCTTTTAAGCACATTGTGGATGATGGGCTTGAGTTAAGGAAGGCTGCATTTGAATGTGTGGACACATTACTAGATAGTTGTCTTGACCAAGTGAATCCTTCATCATTTATTGTTCCTTACCTCAAATCTGGTCTAGATGGTGAGCTTAGTTATTATATTTTTTTCTCGTTTTTGTTTTTTTCCTTCATATTTCTCTTTCTTTTCTTTTCATGCAAATTTGAAGATAGACAGGTAAAATGTGGGTATTTGTTAATTTGTAACATTCCAACTGATTACTATTTATACTTTGCAGATCATTATGATGTTAAGATGCCTTGCCATCTTATCCTATCAAAGCTTGCAGACAAGTGTCCATCAGCTGTACTGGCAGGTTAGTTATCCTATCAAAGATTAAGATCCACTACATCTGTGTTATGTAATATAACTTTTTCCTCTTCAGTATTGGATTCATTGGTGGATCATCTCCAAAAAACCATCAACTTTAAGCCAAAGCAAGATGCTGTAAAGCAAGAAGTAGATCGCAATGAAGACATGATCCGCAGCGCTCTAAGAACAATTGCATCCTTGCATCGTATAAGGTCAGCTCCTTGCTTTTCATCTCAGTCTTGAGGAGTATCAGTATACTGTAAACCTTTGTTAAGTGATACAGAATAGTCTCCTTCCCTCAGTATTTTGCTTTCCATTGTGGCTTTACCTGTATTTTGTTTGACATTGATGAATCATCTAATGCTTGTTATATTTAATATTGTGCAGCGGTGGAGATTGCAGCCTTAAGTTCAAGAACCTTACGAATGAAATATCAAAAACTCCTGCACTCTGGGACAAGTATTGCTCCATCCGAAATGAATGATGGACTAATTGAAACAGGCCTGTGTTCTGCTGCAATTAATGAGAATGATTGTATCATTATTTTACATCTGCGATTTAAGTTTTCGGTAGCATACAAAAAAGAGGGCAAGGCAGTGTAGCCTGTGAATGTGCAATGTGTAAGATGGGTAGGAAAACGAAAGCTGCATGACCAGTTATGGTTTTCTTGTATAGGTTCAAGTCAGTCGGTATTTTTGCCTTTGCAGCATCATTTGGGCCATTTGGTTACATGATCTCACAACCACGCTCCCAATATTATCTTTCCTTTGTTAGGATTGATGAAGTTCAGAATATTTTTGTCTGTGGCGGCAGACTAGTTTAACTACAGAAACTCATGTATTGGTGAACGGTTGATGTAGGTGTGGAATCTACTAGATTTTTGCCATCGAAAAGTCTACTTTTCAATTAATTTTTGATTCATTTCTTTTGCTCCTCCCATGGTGTTGCTGCTATGGATTTGTGGATTCAGGTTCTGCACAGTTGGCAATGCTACTGTTCCAATCCTATTCTGTTGTTGCTATGATTTACGGGTACAGGTTCTACTTCTGGTCGGAGCTGACAATAGACGGTCTTTGTACCAAATTGCCACTTTTAAAAAAAAAAACCAAATATCGGAGGCAATGAAACCCATCTCATACAAGTGAGCTTGCTTGGGTGAGAGTAGTATTAGGATGGGTTACTTCCTGAGAAGGCCTCGTGTTGCAACCTTCTCTGTAGTTCGACTGTTTGGTTTTGGTGATTTTGCTTTGTTACTTGAGTTTAACTGTACCGAAGGCTTATTATTGGAAGAACTTTATGCGAAAGCGATCGTGTCAGTGGAATGCTCCTTATGGTATTATCTGGCCAGGAAAATAACGTACAAACCTGATCAAATACCAGATTACCACATGTTAATTCTATGTGCTAAGGAGGTGAGTGCATCAAAATCAGAGATTAATGTGCATGGATCCCTATATATGCATGTGCAGCTTTGCATGTACCATTAGAACGATTGGCCTCGAATGGAAATGGCACGAAACCAAGAAGAACCATTGGTCATCTTTCTTGGTTCCACGTGATACAAGACCCCTCCTCAACCCTAATGTGCTACGATATCAAGAACAATGGCCAGAAATGTCGCATCTTTACCTACTATTTTGCCATCTTTTAGGGTTCCTTAAGCTTCCCAAGACTATCCAAAATAAAAAAAATGAAATAATCCCAGATCGTCTTCTCCGTACATCGAAACTAATTTATATAATCTGCATTTTTTTTTTATGACAAATTTATAATATACATATAGATCTGCATATAGATCGAAATTTCAGAATATCCAAATCCATCTGAGAATATTATCTCTGGAATTAATCTACATATAGTAAATTTCTTGGTATTTGCTAGAATTTGTGGCTTTGATACCCACACTGTTGTAATTTGATGCGGAACAGTATTAACTTTCAATGTGCATTAACTTTCAACAGTATTATATCTCACTCCCAGAACCCAAGTAGGGTGAAAACTGAAAAGTACCGAAAAAACGGAAACTAGCACATATTTCTAGCGAGTGCTTTCCTATTAAAGAAACTATTCGCTTTCTTCGATTTCATAACTATTGTCTAAAGCGCATGCCAGCCACGCTCAGGTTTCATGTCCTTTGTTTTCGTTCTTGTCATCACACATAAATGCATGCACATAATTCAAATGGAAATAGAAATTACAGCTTGCTTATATATCTATATCCTTTTCTTTTGTTTGCACAGGAAGAGTTAGAACTTGAATGCATAGTCATATGGAGGAAACACCGGGCAGATCAGTCTCCTTCAAAACTCAGCATCAATCAACTAACACAGTGAGAGTGAGTCTGCCACAGACTTTAGCAAAATTTTCGATAAGGAAAACAGTATAGAATTACTACCCTACTTATTCTAAATCTTTCGGGTACTTTGATCAGAACGGAAAGCTGGAGTCTAGGCGCAGAGCAGAGCAATGCTGCTCCTTACAGAGAAAAGAAACATTATCGCCGTCTTCTTCTTCTTCTTGCTGCAGCTCCTTGGGGATTCCACATAGCCCCATCCGTGCCATGGAGTTTCTAAGTCGCTCATGGAGCCCCTCTGCCTATAACTTTCAACAGATGTTTCCATCTAGTGTGAGAGACCTAGTCATGCCTCTGCTTCAAAGCATTGTCTTGCTTCTTGACTCGCAATAGCACTGAAAGTAATGGTTTATTTATGCAGACCAACATGTTCCCTTCACATGAAGAAAAGTTGGATGATGAGTATAGCTTCGAGGGACCAGAAGAAAAGCTAGAGACAGAAGCAATACACTTTGAGTTGCCACCGGAAAGTAGCAGGAGAAGAACTTTTAGCAGCAGCACTAGCAGGGTGGATAACATATGGGTAATCACATATCTCTGGTTCTCTTTTTTCACAGACACATGCATTTTGAACTATAATCATTTAGGAAAATGGTTTTATGTTCTTAGACGAATACAAAGGGATGGTTAGGGGGGGAATCCATAACTAGCTTATTAAGACGGAGCAGAGCCAAGAAGAAAGAGGATGTTCGACTTCAAACAGCAAGCATTCATGCTGCCCTTTCCGTCACACGCTTGGCTGCAGCAATCGCAAGTGTTGCTGCAGCCAAGAGCAGCATAGACTCAGAATCAGAATCAGCACAAGATATTGGCAATCAAGGTACGGTACTTCAATCAAGGAACAACGTAGACGACATTTTTGCTTCTGCAGCAGCTCTGGTTACCACAGTTTGTGCTGAAGCTGCTGAGTCATTGGGGGCGCAGACAATCGATGTTTCTTCTGCCATTAACTCAGGCTGGGCTACCCAAACAACTGGCGACATGATCACACTCACAGCTGATGCTGCAACATGTAAGCTCAAACATATAGTGTTTCCTTCACCAGAACGTATTATATAAAATGCATATTAACACGATGACTTGCCAGGTTTAAGAGGAGTTGCAGCACTCAAAGCAAGAGCCAAGGCCGATGCGTATTTTCCAAGAACCCAAACTTTTCCTCAAGTAAAAGCAGAGCTATCTGTCGTCACTCCTTCTGGTAAGAATACATGGGTAGATTTTCAAATAACTTTGATGTTGCAAGGAAATATCAACACAGGTTCTTATCTTTGCAACCAGGAAGCAAAATATACGGCTGGGCCTCCATATATTCAAAGCATAGTCAGCTCATTTTGAGCCTCCAGAAGAAGCATTTGAGATTCTTAGCCACAACAAAGGAATGTAAGATGAGTTTCTATTGGGTTTTTGGCGTGATTTTGGTTGTTTAGTAGAATTGTGAAGCAAGACTTGTAAACTCTTTGCAGACAAGATTTTGCGTGTGGAGGAGGGAACAAGGGAAGCTCAGGGAAACCTTTCAATCAGCCTAAGGAGCAACAGTGGATACATCAAGCTCTTATTCAAAGATGAAAATCAATCTTTAGTCTGGACGACAAGCATTTCTAGTCTCTTACAGTTGCATTACTGATGCTAAGGAAATATGTGTAGCTTGCAATATCTGTATCTTATATGTAACATGCTGGTGTAAGATATCTAATCTCTCGCAAAACAGAAAACGAGATGTCTCCACAAGAATCAGACAACACAAACAGTTCTCAATGGGACACAAGTACTCACAATACCAAAGATCTAAGCAAAATTGCACATATATTTGATTCTTTCTGAACAGACCAGTTCTCTTGCTAGCAGCTCTACCAGGAGTAAAAACTTTTATACTGATCACCCACAAACTTTATCCACTTTGAACACCTGCCTATCAATATAATACATGTTCCAAAGAAAGACCATACATTTTGTTTCTTAAATGTAATGTAACAAACTACCATAAGGTGATCTTCCACAACTCGGAGTACCTCTTCATTTCTCCTCAAACTCAACATCAATGATCTCCGGCTCTTTCTTTGACGAAGAAGAGCCTCTCCTATCTCTGTTAAAGAAGTCCGGTCCTCCTCCTTTCTTTGGCTGCCACACAGTGTTTCCGCAGCTTTGACATCGAATTACTTGGTTCTTGTAACCAACAAATTGCCTCTTGCAAGCAGGACAAGCCCCCTGTCCAAGTTTTCAGCAAAAAGAACCCTTTAGCCATTTGAACAAATATCTGATAAAACTTACAAACTTCGAATTGCCTAATCCCTAACGAATAGCACAAATTACAATGTCTAAGCCAGGCAAGTAATTATACCTTAATAACAAGGTTATTGGCAACAGCTCCAATGACTAGAGGAGCAGCAAATGGCAGCACCCATGTAGCGAATATCAGACCCCGAAAAAGCCACCCAGATAATGCAAGCCACAGGAAGAAAATCGTCTTCAAAATCATCCAAAAAACAGAACAAAATTAAACATTTGAGCTCAAATTCAACACCTTTACCACAAAATTCAAGGTTAAAACTTTTCTTACCGCAAAGCTTCTCCCAACTGGGGTGTCCAAGAAATCACTAAGCTGCTTCCTGTACTGCAACAACACCAAAAACAATTCAGCACCCAAAACGACGTCGTAGCATACATAATAAACCAAAGCAAGAACAAAGAGAAGAACAAACCCTCGGCAAATTTCTGGCGAAATCCATAGAAAAAGCGCGCCAGCGGGTCCCAATCTCGAAGTCCCTATCAATCTCGCGCGCGCGAATCATGGCGGACTGAGCGAGAGAATCGAGCCGCCGCGAAACGGAGTACTGCCGGTCCAACCGCTCGGCGGTTTTCTTGGCCTCGAACAAGAACCGTTCGAATCCGTCGTTGGCGGACCGCCACGCGTCCTGCCAGGCCTCGCCGGAGGCTATCCGCTTCGCGAAGCCGTCGATGTCGCTGCGCTGAAAGGCCTGGATTTTCGACACCTGGCGGGCTGCCCCGATTGGGATTCGGGCTCTTCCGCCGCTGCTGGCCCGGCCCAGCGGAAGCGGCGCCGCCGCTAGTTGAGGGCATCGGAGATTGGTGGTCGCCATTTTAAGGGCTTCAGAGCCTCACAGGTTGTTATTCTCCGACTTCTTCTTCTTCTTCAGATTAGAGCTGGAGCAAAGCTCGAACCTTGATCAATCAAAAATGTTCTTTGCTGCTCATACAAGACGATAAGTCCCAACTTCTTGCAAGTAAAACGCCGTGTCGTATATTTGTAAACAAGCAATGACGTCATATAAACCTGTGCGATGTGCAGTGTACGTTTGTAAACAAGCAGTCGACAATGTGTCATATAAGACAACTAGTCTCGTACCCGTGCGATACATTCAAACCTAAGTAAGACTCACGGTTATTCTCTAAGTAATTCTTAAGTTACACTTATGGCACGTTTACTTACTTGGAATGGAAAATAATCATGAATCGGAGACAAGTGGAATGGGAGAAGAAATGAATCGGAATTGATTCCGGAGAATGATTCCTAAACCCATCTCCCCCCTTCGTAATCGAATTCCTGAGTATTCAGGAATCGATTCCTGATAAATAGGTGGGACCTACACCGATTCCCATTCCTTCATGTGTTAGTAAACACAGGAATTCTTTTACCTGGAATCATTCCGATTCCTTTATGTGTTAGTAAACACAGGGATATTTTTACTCCGTAATCATTCCATTACATTCCATTCCATTCCAAGTAAGTAAACGTGCCCTTAGGGGGATGTATTCAATTCAGATTTTAAAAGATTTTGTTTGAGTTTTTATAATCCATGAATTTACTTAATCCACGGATTGTTTAAATTCTATATGGACTCTAATTGATTCTAATGGATTGATTTACTAGTATTTATTTAGATTTTGCAAGTCCTTATGATGTTTTTGGTGGGTTAAATTTTTTTTTCTTCTTCTTTAAAAGCAATGGATGTATGGATCCAACTACAATGCTATATCAGTGACAAAAAAGTATATATATATATATATATATATGACAATCTACCATTCTTTATGTTGTGTATTATATGAATAATAAGATAAAACTAATCAACCAAAATGTTACACAAAAAATAAAGTAGTAAACTAATGACATAATTTATTTCATATCTAATTTACAAAAGAAACATGTGTGTATGTAACGGCCTATTCTGGCTTTAGATGAATATATGTATATATATCGGCACCCGGCTTCGGGTTTGTTAAAAAAAAAAAAACATATGTGTATGTATCATCTTCCAGAACTATAGTTATAAAAATAAAAAAATTATTAGATGAGAGCAGAGGCAGAGGCAAAGAAGGATAGTGGGAAAATATGTCTAAGACAAAATGGATGAGTGTCACCTATTGAGAGCTGCTTTTTTTTTTTTTTTTGGTGAAGAGCTTCTTCATTTTTTGAGTGAGAAAGAATCCATCAAAATCTCTTGAGAAGTGGTTGGATTGTTTTTGAGTTTTGATATGTATAAAAAGCACTATAAAATCCTCCAAAATCCAGCATTTAATGAAATCCTTAAAATTCCGTATACTTTTGAATATCTGCAGATTTGAATGGATAATTTTAAATCTTAATTGAATACATCAAGATTTTAAAGGATTGTTTAAAATCTCAATTGAATACCCATAGACTTTCAAAATACAAAAAAATCTTGTAGACTCTTAAATGAATACACCCCCCTTAAAGTTGAGCAAAACTCGAATCTTTATCAATTAAAAATGCTATTTGCTGCTTATAGCCTTATACAAGACAATAATAAGTCCACTTACCCAATTTTAGCCTTATACCCAATTTTAGCCTTATACCCAATTTTAGCTTAAAAATTGCCCACTTACCCAAAACACTCTAAGAGATTGCCCACTTACCCAAACACTCTAAGAGATTATTTCCTAATATCCAATTAAGTATTTTTTAATTCATTTTTATTTATTTTTGGGATAATTTTGCCCTCTCCTTCTTTGTCACTTAGAGAAAGAAGTCATTGGAGACCGGAGTCAAGGTGGCGGACTCCGGCGACTGGTGACCCGTTTCCGGCGACAGGTGAGCGGACTCCGGCGACCGGACTGGTGACCGGATTCCGGGGTCTTAATTTATTGCCCCATAATAATACCCAGTAACCATATTATTGTCCTCCAGTAATCATATTATTGTTCCCTAATACTCATATTATTGCCTCCCAATAATCATATTATTGCCTCCAATAATCATATTATTGCCCTCCAGTGAATTGCATAAACTCCCAAAACCAAAATGAATACACTACAGGCACAATTGATTAATTTATATGCATATTATTGCCCCTCAATACTCATATTATTGCCTCCTAATAATCATATTATTGCCCTGCAATAGACATGTATAACTACTCAATAAAACCTTTTTTTTTTTCATTCTTCTTTCTTCTTTCCTTATAAGCCTTCTGTCAAATTTACCAAAAAACAAAAAATAGGGCCACCCAGAAAAAACCAAGCAGTGGAGACGAAGCTCTTGAACACCCTTTCTAATTGCAAAACCAATCCATTTACTGACAACTTCATGCGGCCATGGTTCCTTATTAAAGTTATAGTCAAATGTGAAAGAGTCTACTTTGTCACCATGGTAACGCTCCAAAAATTGATCCACACGTCTTACAAAGTCTTCATCATCTTTTCTTGGTCGTCTCCGACTTCCGTAAATGTTTGGAACATCAAATACAAGATTGCGCCTTGTTTGTATTGAATTCAACCCAACGTGCTTCAATCCTCAGAAAATCATGCTACTCTCCATTGCATCTCTTAGCGGGAGCAATGAAACTATGGATTCCAGAATGCAATCCGGCAACTCCTCAAACTTACTTCTCTCCTGGTTACAAGATACACTAGTTAATTTTAGGCTTTGATCCATTGCAGCCCGGGACCGGAGATACAATCAAGTTGCTATTTCCGTTATGATCAGTCGCTGGCGAGAGAGACAAAAGCAAATCGAAGACGTACTCAATTCTACTGGCGGTCGTCGACTCCTTCAGAAGGTCCAGCCCGGCCTCGCCGAGCTTCTCAGCGACGAAGACCGTCGGCTTGGCGTCGAGCCTGGCCGCGGAGAGCACGACGACGAGTTTCGACGCAGTGATGGCGAGAGCCGGCGTCGTGGGCGTCCTGCTGGAGGGATGGAGGGAGGGAGGGAGAGAGATCCGGCATCGTTTGGAGAGAGAGAGAGAGAGAGAGAGAGAGAGAGAGAGAGAGAGAGAGAGAGAGAGAGATTGATGAGTTTCAATTTAATCAATAGGGGCAAAACTGACAATAGATTTTAAATTGGGTAAATGAGGTTAAAAAACTCTTAGTGGAGTAAGTGGACAATTTTTAAGCTAAAATTGGGTAAGTGGTCACGGCCCCTATTGATAAAGGGGTGAGAAAAGAAACTTTTGTGTCGGCCACTTATTCAATTTTCTATATTTTTATCTTTCTGTCTTTGAATTTGACCGTATTAACTATTTTAGATGATTTATGAAGGGTCCATCTTCTTATAAGTGAAAGGACGTGTCATTAAGCAGTGGACGACGTGTCGTTAGTATTACATATCTCATAGAGGCCGGAGCTTTCTGGGTTTAGTCAGTGACTGAGATTGAAGCTCTGTAGGAGTCTAGGGTTTAGTTTCGCGATGGAGGACCCGAAAGATGACCCGGCCGTGTTTCTGGATCGCACCTCACGCGCCACCAGAGGGAAGAGGTAATTGATAATTCAATACCTGAGATTATGAGTTTCGATTGGTTCGATCAAATTCAAGAGTGTAACTTTTTCGATGATTTCAGGATGACGAAGTTACTGGATGAAGAAATCGAAGAGGACGAGACGTTCTGGAATCAAGAGGCTCTTAAAGATGTAATCTTCTTCTTTTTTTCTTTTCTTTTCTCTTTTCGAATTTTTGTTCAGTGTAATTTGTAGTGGTGAACACAGTTTGTGATTTATGGATGGAAATTGTGGTAGGAGGAAGAAGATGATAACTATGAAGCAGAGCCTGAAGTTGCTGATGTGTTTGATAGCGATTTCGATGAAGATGTGAGTTCTCTCTTGGACCAGTGCTTACATTTGTTTAGTTTAATTTCGAGTTCTCTAGCATTTCTGTTTTGATTAGAGTTAGGTTAAATTGGTGTAGGAGCCTGACCCGGACGAAGGCGCAGAAGACAATGAGGGAGAGGAAAGGTTAGTGTTTTTGCTTACTCAAAGTGACATTTGGAGTTATTTTAGTTGGAATTTATTGGATTTTGATTTGCAGACGGACGAAGAAGCGGTTGAAATTTCCGGGGAAGCAGCCAAGCAAGAAGAAGAAGATAAAAGTGCTTTCGAAGATAGAAGACAGCTCCAAGAATGAAAAGCCGAAATCTTCTTCTAAAACTGAACAGCATCATCATGATGCTCCTGAGGATGGGGAAGGGGAGAGAAGTGTGAGGAAATCTACGAGAACTGCAGTGGTTGTTAGGCAAGCTGAGAGAGAGGCAAATCGTGCTGCTTTGCAAGCAACCATGAGGGTAAGTGTCGATGGTATTTGGGTGTTGGCTATACTCCAAATTATGATTGTGTTTGTAATGAATATCGATTTTCTGTTACATTAGCCGATAAAGAGAAAAAAGGAAGGCGAAGAGAAGAGGATGAGCCAGGAAGAGATGCTTCTGGAAGCTGCTCAAACAGGTTTGGATTATAGGTCTCAGTATTGATAGTAACTTTTTTATGTGAATTGGGGCTCTACTAGTACTTATTTGAAATTGAGGCTTAAACTGTATACCTATGTATCTTCAGAAATTATCAACTTGAGGAATTTGGAACGTGTTCTAGCAAGGGAGGAAGAAGTTAAGAAGCGAGCAATTGTGCATAAGGCTGTCTATACTGGTCCACAACTACGTTATTTTTCAAAAGATGGTAAGCTTTCTGTCATTAATTTATTCTGATCTGATATTTTCTTTCTTTCAAATATTGCAATTATACCCGGGTTTTCATCATTCTGACAAATATAGTATTCTGATAAAGAAATATCCACTGCATTTCTTTTAGGTAACTCATATCTGGAATTCAGCAGAGGGTTATCGTTCCATTCTGATCTCTCTACAACATCTGCTCCCTGTAAGTAGTAGTTCAGATTAAGGTGTGGAAAATGACTTTTTTAAGTGATGTTCCAGAACAATGCTTATAATGCATGTGTTTTTGTTCTTCTATCCCAGATCCTGAGAAAGCTGTCTGTGCAGTTACTGGCTTACCTGCCAAGTAAGTGTTATTATTTAATGATGTGGCTTCTGATATATGTGTATGCGCTAATACAATTCGAGTAGGCAACATTAGCTAGGGAACATATGGTTTTTACTTTGATGCTGTGCTTCAATTCTTTATTAGTTGAAGTGTGAACTCAAGAAAAGTAAGAAATAAGAGCAAAGATTGAATTCATAATGAAGAGAAAACGTTTGGTATTATATCTGTCACAATTGTTACCCACTATTGAACAATGCTCTAATAAGCTTGCCATCTCATGAATGAATGCTTGGTGTCCTGCTCTTTGTTTATTTGTGATAGTAGATATTAGAGAAGCAGACTGAGCTCCCATAGAGTGTGAGGATTGATGATGTTGGAAACATACAACTGTAAGGTTGTCAGTCAGACCATATTCTGTTATAAGTCCGCTTAATGAACTTATTTGATATTGTAGGTACCGCGATCCAAAGACAGGGCTACCTTATGCAACAAAGGAAGCTTTTAAAATTATTCGGCAGCGGTATGTTTTTTTCATCTATTGGATTTTATTCTTTCGTACTTATAGGGTTTTGTTTTGCTGCTTACATTCATATATTGATGTATAATTTGGACTGATTTTTTTTACTTTTTTGTTCTTTTATCTTTTTGTTACCAATTTCCAGCTTTCTACAAGAGAGTGGTGCAGTTAGGAAAGAGATGGACCTGGGTGATTTGTATGATTCAATTTCTGGGAAAGGTTTTTCAGCAAGGCAGAAGAGATCGGTGGTGTCAAATAAAAGTGAGGTGTCATATCCTCGATACTTTGCACGTTTCCGCAGGGCTCCAGCTCTTGAAAGTGTATCCTCTGAAGAGTGATGTTGAATCTGAGACTGCACGTTCTCAAAGTTCTTAATGTAGGATCCTTTAGAAAATGTTTTTCCGCCTAATTGGCTATGTGCAAGGCAAGAAGAAGTCTCTATGAAGAAGGCTTGCGGACTAGAATCACAAGTTATTTGTAAGTATGTCTATGTTGGCTCTAGTAAAATGTCAGTTTGGAGTATATATTACTTCAGGAATCATATTAATTTGAGATGTGTTATTATCTCTGCATTTACTATGGCAGTAGGGTGGCATGGCTAGAGACTTATAAATGCTTCTGAGCGCTCTTGTCTAACTATGATGAGGAGCCGGTGACTTGCAACGGGAAGCATTCAAATGCTTATTCTGAGTTGGTGTTCACCTCAAATAAAAAAGAGAGTTGGTCTTCAGAAAGCATGGGTGTTGGTTAGCTGAATCCTTCTAGCCAGTACGTTTTGTATCTGAAAGTAATCGCCAGATGTTTAGTAAATTTTGTTGCTGATATGTGCTATTTTATCCAGTTTTGGCTCTGTATACATATAGTTTGGTTAACAAACAGAAACTTTATGATTATTCATTTAATGAATCGTTCCAAGCAACGATTGCAGGATTTGAGGGTCAGACGCCATTAACGAGTGAGGAGGTTTTAGGGTTCTTCAGATTTGGGTAATGCTTTCAATTTCTGAACCAATTCCAACAAGTTGTTTTTTCATTCAACCATAAGTCCATAAGTGTGGATTGGACAAGCTGTTAAACCGCTACTAGATCAAAGTTTTCCTGGTCTGACCAGGAGAACATGACCAAGTTACCACTGGTACGGTAAAAAGTCAAACTGATAACTGACAACTTATACGTATCCGGTTTTAATCAATTATTGTTTCCTACGCCGACACACCAGAAATATGACAGAACTAAGTAAATGCAAGGCTATTTTCGTCCACCCGAAAAAAAAAATTACCCGTTCCCCTTCGTATTACATCTCCTTTCCTAATCGTAAATGGAATATTGTAACGTGGTAGGGATCAGAATTGATCCCACTATATAAATTGAAACACAGGGTTGTGGTATGCAATAAAATTGCTTACAAGTTACAACCTACATTGATCGATCATCGTTGTCCTCGGAGCAATAGGGATGGAAGACCTACCGGCTACCGGAAGATATGGTAGTGGAAATCCTTCACAGGGTTCCCCAAAAACCCTTAGTCCGATTCAGCCTTGTTTCAAAACGGTGGCATTCCATTATATGTGACGACCCACAATTCAAGACATCCTATGTGAAATTAGCATCCGAGAAGCAAACCCTAAGTCGTAGACTCCTCCTCTCCACCGGTACCGCCCACTCTCAAGTTGAATCCTTAGACTTGGAGACGCCGTCGTTTGGAGTCACAAAAGGCAGCTGTCCATTCAATAAACGTGGGTATCGTGTCAAGCTACTAGGCTCCTGCAATGGGTTGGTATGTGTAGCTCTTGTTGAGCCTGAGCAAAACTTGGATGATTGGAACCCAGCAGCTCTTGAGTCTATCCGAAACTTGTATATTTGGAACCCATCAAACGGATTCTTTCAAAAATTACACGACTCTGGTTTTTCCGGAGAAGATGGGATAAGGAGTTATAAACAGTTTCCTTGATGGAAGGAACTGCTATAACTGCAAAGCAGTTACAAAACTGTTCTACAGATCTGTTGATTCCCCTACAAGAACATAAACTAATCTCTATATATATTCCCATCAATACAAGGAGATTATATCGTATGGATCTTGGAGAAGGAATGGACAACACCAACCAAACTGGTCATTTACTTAAACTCTATATCTAATCCTAGTCTGACATAGAAATATATCTTCAGTTTATATATATGTTCTGCATTTAAGTTGCAGTAGGCTAGTTTTAATTTAACAATTGGTATCAGAGCATCTATGCTGAGACTAAGATTGATATATCTATGATTCTGAGATTACATGAATGCTTATACATGCTTATATGATTATATTGATCTGGTTATTTTTAAAATTTGCAATATTAATATGATAAAGCATGTATGCATAATTAAATTCTGTTAGAATAAATGTTGTGTAATTTCATTGAAGTTCATATGCTACCACAGTAGTCATGAATAGATTGACATGTTAAAGTTTATGAAATGTCATATAAGGAACCAATGTTGTTATACTGTATGCTATCAAAGTAGTCACAGTAAAAGAGCATTATAGTTTTCTGCAAGAAAACATTAATCAAGATAACATCATTTGAATTGTTATATGCTTCCAAAGAAGTCATTTCAATTAAATCAGTATGATGATATGTGTATATGTAAGAAAGAACTTTTTAGTTGTCTTTTGAGATTGTATATCACAAATGATATCACTCTTATTTTGACAAATGTTTATCTTGAATATATACACTGTATGAAATGCAAATTATCAAATTGCAATTGGGAAATTATATTGAGTCAATGGTATATAGATACCATACTGAATACATCAATACATATTGCAGCACTGCATTTTCCAATGAGCATCAGTAACATTGAACTGCTCAATGGATCAAACTACAAGAAATGGAAGGGAGACATTGAATTGAACCTAGGAATTCTAGACTTTGATCATGTGCTAAGGGAGGATCCACCACAGGAGCCAGCTGCTAATGCAAGCAAGGAGACTAAGAACAAGTACCTGCAGTGGCATAGGCATAATAGAATGGCCTTGATCTGCATGAAGAAAAGCATGACAGATGCAGTGAAGGGAGGAATTGCAGATTCTGAAAATGCAAGGGTGTTTTTCAACTCCATTGCAGATAAGTACAAGGTGTCTGACAAAGCTGAAACTGGAAATTTGATGAATAAACTTATCAAGATGAGGTTCAATGGACAAGGAAGCATCAGGGAGTACATTTTGCAAGGGATAAACACTGCTGGGAAGTTGAAGGGTCTAAATGTGACAGTTGAAGACACTTTCTTGGTGTATCTGCTGCTTAACTCACTGCCAGACCAATACAGCCATCTCAAGAGTCTCTACAACACTCAGAAGGAAAAATGGAGTCTTGATGAACTCATCTCCATATGTGTACAGGAGAAGACTGAAGTACTCAAGAGGGGTAAGGCTATAACCATAAACTACATGGGAAACCCAGTGAACTACTTGGGAAAACCCAAGTTTAAGAAAAATTCTGGAAAATACTTCAAGGGAAGTTCATCTAAGAACCCTGTGAAATCTGACTTCACCAAGGGTAAATCTCTCAATGCATCGCCAAGTCAAGTGAAATGCTTCTTTTGCAAGAAAGTTGGACATTTCAAGAAGGACTGTGATGGCTTCAAGAATTGGCTGAATAAGAAAGGTAACTTTTTACTCAAATCTATTTTCTCTGTTGAGTCAAATGGTTTTGAAACTGACAATTCTTGGTGGTTTGATACTGGTTCACCTATTCACATTGTGAACTCATTGCAGGGATTATCCAGAATAACAATCCCAAGAAGGAATGAGACTAAAGTATGTACTGCAAGTGGACAAAAAGTAGAAGTTCAAGCTGTAGGAATTGTCAAGTTATTGTTTAGGAATAAGTTTGTGTTAGAACTATCTAATGTGTATTGTATTCCAGAAATAAAGAGAAACCTAGTATCTGGTTCTCAATTTGTAAAAGATGGTGATTTTAGCTTTTCAAGTAATAATATTAGGATGTTGTTTTATAAAGCTGATTTCTGTTTTGGTAATGCTGATATCATTGATGGCTATTGGCATGTTAATTGTGTTAATGAAGTTTTCTGCAAAAATAGTTGTTCTACTGATGTGTTTTCAATCGATAAAGTTTCTGGTGTCAAAAGAAAGTTCAAGCACAATGCCTCATCTTTTTTGTGGCATAAGAGATTAGGTCACATTTCAAAATTTAGAATGCAGGAACTAGTTAAACAAAATGTCTTGCCTGCATTAGATTTCAATGATTTTGAAACTTGCATTGACTGTTTAAAAGGAAAAATGACAAATTCCAGAAATCTTGATTCTAAAAGAAGTGAGCATCTTTTAGACTTAATACATACAGATGTGTGTGGACCATTTCCAGTTCAAACCATTTGTGGAAATTCATATTTTGTCACTTTCATTGATGACTTTTCAAGGTATTGTTTCATTTATCTCATTTCTGAAAAATCACAAATGTTGGATTGTTTCAAAATTTTCAAGAATGAGGTCGAAAGACAAACTAAGAGATTGATTAAGATGGTGAGATCGGATAGAGGAGGTGAGTATTTTGGCAAATACTCATAAAAGGGACAACATAAAGGACCCTTTGCTTTATATTTGGAAGAGTGTGGAATTATTGCTCAATACACCACACCTTACACTCCTCAACAGAATGGGGTTTCTGAAAGAAGGAACAGGACCCTAATAAACATGGTTAGGAGCATGTTTGTTAGATCAGGCCTGCCAAAATTTTTATGGGGAGAAGCCTTAAAGACAGCTAATTACATTAGTAACAGAACTCCTACAAAAGCTGTGAAAAATACTCCATTTGAGCAGTGGTTTGGATATAAACCAAGCCTAAACCATTTTCATGTGTGGGGATGTAAGGCTGAGGCAAGAGTCTATGATGTGGAGAAGAAAGATAAGTTGGATTCACAGTCAATATCAGCATTTTTTGTTGGATATGCAGAAAAATCAAAGGGGTATAAGTTTTATAATTCTGCAAGAAGTCAAAGAATTTTTGAGACAAATAGAGCAACATTCTTTGATGAGCTATTTGATCAGTGTGAGGCAGTAATAGATGCATCAAGCACAAGTCAAAATGAGAAGAATTTTGAAGAATGGTTTGTTTAATTTATCCAGAAATTGTGGTTGAAGATAAACCTTATACTCAAGAAAACATGATCATTGGAAATCAAATTCCAATAGAAACCATGCAAAATGAACCAGCTGCAGTAGTTGAAGATCAAGCAAATGATGGTGTGGACTTTCAAGAGAATGAAGTAGGTGGCAATGAAGCAGTTGAAGTTGTTCCAGAAGTAGTTCCAGTCAGGAGATCAACAAGAGAAAGAAGGCCTGCAATTTCTGATGATTATCATTTATTTTATACTGAGGTAGAATTTGATTTGGGAGAAGATAATGATCCTGTTTCTTACAAGGAGGCAATGCAATCTGTCAATAAAGAAAAATGGGAATTGGCTATGGAGGATGAGTTAATGAGCATGTCAAAGAATTGTGTGTGGAACTTGGTGGAAAGAACAGCAGAAATGAAGCCTATAGGTTGCAAATGGGTATTTAAAACCAAAAGAGATGCAAATGGAAAGATTGAGAGGTATAAGGCTAGGCTGGTTGCAAAGGGTTACAATCAAAAGGAATGGGTGGATTACAATGAGACATTCTCACCTGTGTCAACCAAGGATGCTTTTAGAGTCATCATGGCCTTGGTGGCACATTATGATTTGGAACTGCACCAAATGGATGTCAAAACAGCTTTTTTGAATGGAAACTTGGAGGAAGAAATTTACATGCTTCAACCAGAGGGATATGTGGAAAATGAGAACAAGATTTGTAGTTTAAAGAAGTCCATTTATGGATTAAAGCAGGCTTCTAGACAATGGTACTTGAAATTTGACAAAGTGGTCACAGATTTTGGATTTGAAGAGAATAAACTTGATGAATGCATATATTGCAAGATCAGTGGGAGTTATTTGATATTTTTAATTTTGTATGTTGATGATATTCTACTTGCCACAAACAGTGTAGCCTTGTTGAAATCAACTAAAGAATTTCTGCAAATGAATTTTGACATGAAGGATATGGGAGAAGCACACTATGTACTTGGTATTGAAATTGAGAGGGACAGAAGCAAACATGTGTTGGGATTATCTCAGAAGCATTATGTGGATAAAATACTGCATAGATTTGGCATGGAGAAAGGGAGAAATGGTGAATCACCAATGTCAAAAGGTGATAAGCTTCACAAGGGTCAATGTCCACAGAACAATTTCCAAAAGAAAAGCATGGAAAATGTTCCATATGCAAGGCTGGTAGGAAGTTTAATGTATGCTTAGGTCTGCACAAGACCTGACATAGCTTTTGCAGTCAATATGCTATCCAGGTTTCAATCCAATGCAGGTCATGAGCATTGGGTAGCAGGTAAGAAGGTTTTGAGGTATCTAAAAGCAACGAGAGATCATGTGCTGGTCTACAAAAAAATTGAGGATCAAGAATTGAAAGTAGAGTGCTTTACAGATGCTTCTTACAAGCAGGATCCAGATGACTTAAAGTCGACATCTGGATACATATTTATGCTTGCTGGTGGAGCAATATCCTGGAAAACCAGCAAACAATCATTAACTGCAACATCAACATTCCAAGCAGAATATATTGCTATTTTTGAAGCTACAACTCATGCATTATGGCTTAAGAGTTTTATTTCAAGACTAAAGATTGTTGATTCTGCAGTAAGGCCAATGGCTATATATTGTGACAATGCAGCAACAGTTTTCTTTTCAAAGAACAACAAGAGAACTTCAGCATCTAGAAATATAGATGTGAAGTATTTTTCAGTAAGAGAAAGTGTGAGAGATAAAGAAGTGGAAATTGTGAAGATAGGAACAAAGGAACAATTGGCAGATCCCTTGACAAAGGCTTTACCAGTTGCTTGTTTTGTGGAGCATGTTAAGAAGATGGGAGTGTTGTCTAGTATTGATGCTTAAGTTACTGAATTGTAGGTTTACTGTGTAATGGTTGCAGTATTAATAAGTGCTACAATATTCAAGTGATTTGTTTTTTCACATTTAAGTCTATTACTTCATTTTATATAGTATGAATTTAACTGAATATTGCATCTGCATAATCATTTCAAGTATACATGAAGTACTGATATGAATCAGTGATATTATGCAGTAGATAATAGACTTATTTCCAAGGTTAATCTGGAGTCAATAATGCTTAAAGAATTGTTGATTACAATATATGTTAAGCATATTCAGTTCTTTGCATTTGAGGTAATTCATGTAATTGTAATTACTGTGATGTGATTTCAAGAAACTTTATGTTGTTAACATACTGCAATTCTTTTGATTCATCACAGTTAATTGCAATTGACAGAATTTTGAGAATCAGATGAATGTTGTTTAAATCCAGTGCACACTACAGCAATAGGTTGTTTCATTTTTACATTTAGACATATATCTAGTTCAGTGGGAGATTGTAAGATCATATTGAACTAGATATATAAAGCTGGTATGAATACGAGTTGCAGCAGCAAAAGAAAATGAAGCTAAATTATTGGGATTTAAATAAAACATTGGTGATTTAATTGAGTTATAAAATCATTTATAAACACTTAATTAAAGCCATATGATTAAGATAAGACCTTGTCTGACTAGATAAGGAGTTATAAACAGTTTCCTTGATGGAAGGAACTGCTATAACTGCAAAGCAGTTACAAAAGTGTTCTATGTTAAGCCAAATAGCTACCCTCAAGTGCAAGAGGTACAAGTTATAGAATAGAGGATTAAGTAAGGATGTCGAACCCACGAGGATTGGTAAATCCTTTCCTAGCTAGGGAAAAACCTAAAGGAAAACTAGAAGAATATGGCAAATGTACAATCACAAACAAAGGCTCACAAGTGAGTACAAGTTCATGGTGAGTATGTGCAAGATGGTGTGTAGAGATTTGATTTGATGTTGGGAATGGTTTCGATTCAAATTCAAACAACAAGAGCAAGAAAAGTAAACTAAGCTAATTAAACAAGTTGTTGTCAAATGGATGAGAGTTAGAGCTTAGATTGTCCACCAAAGCCTCCCTTGTATGCATTGATGCTTAAACTACAAGTGATGCAATCCCAAATACCCAATTACCCTCTTTGCATCCGGATAAGATTACAAAGGCTTAAACTCCTTTAATGTTATCAATTCTAACCGGATAAGTCTAGAATTAACTACCTAAGAACAATTCCTATTACCGGATAAGTCTCAATTCATTGTTCCTAGATGCATAAAGCTTTGAGTTTAGATAATCATGCAAGCAAACCAATCCTAGATCTAGGTGATTTTAACTCACAACCTTCATATGCACACATGGTGTGCTTTCATGCTCTTAATGTCTAGAGGTGACTAATCTCAAAACACTAATCATGAGATGACAAATGCATTATACTTGAACTAGTCAAATTCCAATATAAGCATTCACTTCTTGAATTAGCATGTGAAGGTGGTAATGGAAAATTGCATAAAACATAAGATTCACATCAATATCATACAAGATTGGCTAGGGCTTTCAACCCTAGCCCCAACAAATTCACTACTCACTCATAACTAGATAAACAAACTTCAACATTCTAAGATTCATCAAGAATAAAGAGTTAAAGAGTAAAGAGTGATTATTGATGATGCCAAAAGTGGTGGTGGAGATGGGTTTCCAAGCTCATGAGGTGGTGGATGTCTCCTTCTCCTTGCTCCAAGCTCTTGATGATGTGGGAATGGTGAAAGTAAGAGTAGCTAGTGATGATTTGTGGTGATGGAGGGTTATGAAAGTGTTGAGAAGATGAGTGTAGAGGTGAAAAAATGGAGGTTTTCTGCTGGAAAAAATGGTGGCCTTGCTTGAGAGATCATGAGAGAGAGAATGCAGATCCCTTCCAGCCTTCCTTCCGTGAGTCCAAGAGAGAGATTGCAGCTGGATGGAGTTGAGTGAGTGGACTCCTCTTTTCAGCCATCCATGTTCCCCTTGGTGTCAAAGTGTGCAAAAGTTGTCTACCACCTTGTCTCCCCACAAAGCTCCAAAGTGTGCAAGAGACAAAAGCACAATGTGTAGGGAAAATATCTGAATTTCAAGTGAGAGATTCACACAACTATGCTCCTCCATTGCTGGAGAAATGATCCTCCATGAGTGGCGGCTCGAGGAAAAGTTCACCGGAAAAGTCGCCGGAAATGCCGATTTGTAATTTTCTTCCAATCTCCGTGTCTTCTTTTCCTTGCTTCAAATCTCCGCATTTCGAGCCTCAAATAGTCATTTTATTATTAAAGCATGGATTCCTACAAATAAAAGGAAATGGATTAAAAAGAGTAAAATAGCCTGCAAGACAAATCAATTTCTAAGTTATGGGGCACAATTGCATAAGTAATTTATGACTCAACAAATACCCCCAAACTTAAACATTGCTTGTCCTCAAGCAAACTAACCCAAATCCGACACTACAACAACTACCTAATCCTTCCAACAATTTCCTCAAAGAACACAACATCGATAGGGCATGGAAATCAAGTTAAGTCTTAAAGCTTCATGGATCATGGATCAAATGCTTGCGTTTTGAAATGTGTAGCATGTCTTCAATTTGTCATTTCAACATACCGAAATTGAGAATGCATGTCAAACCATGTTAACCATAAACTCACAAGATATTCACTCTGTTTTTCACACAAGTGTTTATGGGTTATCTATTCTACACTCAAAACAATCTCATGCAATACCGCCATATGCTTGCTCTTCAATCTTATCTCCACTTATCAACAAAATCACACCTTGGATGAAAAAGGACTTTTATTGGATGTAATGAGGCTTAGGGGTGAGGGGTTAAAGAAATGAAATGGAATGGAATAGCAATTTTTCAAGCAACAATCCTTTTGAGAGTAAGAACTTAAAAATTAAAGATGCTCAATTTTCACTTTCTCACCACTCCCCCAAACTTGAACAAAAACTAATTATTGAATTGAAATAACATTCTTTTGAGATTTTCTTTTGTTTCACTTCTTCTTCTTTTTTTTTTTTTTTTTCTTTTTTTTTTTTTCATACTACTTTTTTTTTTTCATACTACTTTTTTTTTTTTTTTTTTTTTTTTTTTTTTTACTAATAAAAAGTAAAATTGCAAAACAAAGAACACCCCCAAACTTATTCTTTTCCGAGTACCCCCAAACTTGTTTCTTTTAGCATCATAACACAAACAATCTCGTATTGCTCATTAAGAAAACTTGAAAGGGTAAGGCAAATGTTTAAGTTAAGGGTAAACATTTATGGTGTGAAGAATTGAAAGGCTAATTACACAAAGGCTCAAAATGGCAATCTAAGGATATTCAATCTTTTGGGACATACTCATTTGGCCATGGTGGATTCCTAGTTGCCTAAATCATTTCCAAGATGTAACATTGAGACAAAGAGTTTCGAAAGATATGAAGCAAGTTCTAGAGATGCAAAGCAAATGAGATGTTCACTCATGAAGAAATCAGTGCTTATAAGGCATGTATGCACTCCAATTAAGCTCAAATCTCACTATATGGCATGTAATGGCTCCCACAAGTCTCACTATGCTTCTCTAGCTCAATATATTGACATGACAAATATGGATATAAATGAAAGCAAACACTTGATCCATAATGATTTATTTTGAAAAATAAAGCTCATAAGACCCAAACATGCTTTCTAGCCCACATTTATATTAAGCTCAAGTTCATCATTGGTGTTGGAAGAAACCTAAAAGAACACACACACAAAACTAGAAAAGAAAAGACTTTTTTTTTTTTTTTTTTTTTTTTTTTTAAATAATTCAAATTCAACACTTAGGTACGGGAACAGGGAGTCTCGATGTGCAATGGGACTGAAACAGCTACCCTTTTTCAAGACTATGTTTAATCCAATATACCTTAGTGTATCACAATATCAACTAAAACACACACAATCCAATATCAACTATTTTGCAAATATTTTTTTTTTTTATTTTTTTTTTTATTTTTTTTTTTTTTATATATACTAACTACTAAAAACACAATAAAGCAATAATCTTTCCCCCATACTTAATTCATGCATTTTCCTCAATGTATAAACAAATATAAAGCATGCAAAGCATAAATCAAGCATAGAAGAGAAAGTTAACGCAACGAAACCTAAAACAACTTAGAATTCATGAAAATAAAATAGAAGGAAGAGTTCAAGAAAGCAAATCAGCGTTTGATGGCTCCTCCACAGCTACAGTTGAAATGGGTTGCCTCCCATGCAGCGCTTAATGTTTAAAGTCTTTCAGCCTAGACTTATACCTCCATTTACTCATTTGGAGGAGCGGTATGCGGGCGAGTAGCAGCCCTCTTGCTGGTTTCAGCCTCCGGAGGAGGGTCCTCATGGTGTGATGCAGTAGAGTCATTGCGAGGAAATCCAGGAGGATAACTCTGCAAGTTATTGACTTCTTGAGCAAGCTTGTTTATTGCAGTGTGACAGCGGATCAAAGAGAGGTTCATCTCAGAGATGTAATCGATCATGCATGTGACTCTCCAATCTGTCACCATAATACCATCGCGGAGAGAGGAACGCAAATCATCAATCGAATCCGACAAGCTTTCCAGGGTGGCCACAGGCCGAGGAGCATGCGCAGCTGGTGAGGAAGAGGATTCTCCGGGATGCAATCTGGGAGAGCGACGAGGCAGAGGAGGGGGACTGCGGCTACGCTCACGTATAGGACGATGGTCCCCAGGACGAGTGAGGCCAGCTCTAGCGGCCGCTTGACGACCTTCTTCCTCCAAAGAGAGAACACGGCGTTGATTGACGCCCATGCGAGCAGTAACCCTGGTTCGAACCATGATGAAGGAGAAGGAATTTGAAAAGGCACACAGTTTGAACAAAGCTTCTCCGGGAAAGAGAAGGGTTATGACAGTTCACAGCCCAAGAAACACGTATGCACATGAACAACTCCCCCACGCGGAAATATTCCTTTCTTTTCCGTGATTTACGGCAATTAGATCTGCTTTCGGCTGTAGCTCGTCTGTCACAGCTCCTCGAGATCCGTTTGATTCCCCCACGCGTCCTTTCTTTTCCTTGATTCACGGCAATTAGATCTGCTTTCGGCTGTAGCTTGTCTGTTGTAGCTCCTCGAGATCCTCTCAGTCCCCTCACACGCTCTCCACGCGCCAACAGCTTTTCCGTGTTTTCAGGCGACTTTAATCCAACGCGTAGAATGAATCTCAGAGATCGTCCATCCAACGGTGGAGATCTGCTCACCTTGTTCTATAAATAGGTGCATCCTGGAGAAAAACTGTTCACACCAAAGAAAAGAAATTTTTCCCCAGCCATTCTCTCTCAAACTCTTCAGCCTTCCTCTCGAAACTCAAATCCTTTTTTCATCAATTTCAATCCTTCTTTTCTCTGAACTTTCAGATCTCCAACACCCCTTCATCGACCTTAATCCTTCTAAGGTCAATCTCCCACAAACACTCAACAACTTTGTTCTTCAATTTACACTTCCTCTCAACTCATCACCATGGAACCACGAACTCTGCAACTAATGGAGCTACCAACCCAGCAACAAATCGAGGATGTAGGAAACAACCAAGCAGCCGGGAGTAGTGCCAACACGGATTTCTGGCGAAGCCGTACCAGGTGGATTCCTACTCCAGATCAAATAAGAATCCTCAAGGATCTTTACTACGACAAGAGAGTTAAGTGCCCAACTACAGAGCAAATTCACGAGATCTGTCTCCAGCTGAACCAGTATGGACAGGTTGAGGGCAAGAACATTTATTTTTGGTTCCAGAACGTCAGGGCTCGAGAGAGGCAGATGAAGAGGTGTAATCAGGCTGCTCAAGTGCCCATGGGAACTAGTTCTCCTGGTACTGGTGGATCCATTGATCTCAATTTTGGGTCCACTGGTTCTACTGGTGATGGTGGATCCATCGACATCAATTTTGGGTCCACTAGTTTTACTGGTGCTGGTGGATCCATTGATCTCAATTTTGGGCCAGGCAGTGTTGACCCGTATTTCTCCTCACCCTTCACTACTAGTACCAGTACTACTTTCTTTGGCAGGAATGAAGAACAAACTTCCATGGAACAACGAGGAGAAGATCACCAGGAGATTGAAACCCTTCCACTGTTCCCCATGCACGATGAGGACATTGGCAACAAGAAGACTCCTTCCGAGGGAGGTAGCAGCTATGATGACTACTCAGGTGGCGGCTACAACGGTGGCTCTCGCATTGTTCTTGAGCTCAGCCTCAACTCCTCCGGATCTGCTGACATGGTTTAGTTACAATTTTATTTTGTAAATATATGTAAATTAATTTTATTTTATTTTATTTTATTTTATTTTTTTTTTTTGTAATTAAGACTGAATGAATGTTTTTTTTTTTTTTTTTTTTTTTTTTTAAATTTATTTATTTAATCATAAAACAATAACACACAATCCCCCCACACTTGAACTTAACATTGTCCTCAATGTTACAAAGTATTTTCTTGAAAGCAATTTCAATGAAAAGTCCAAGTATGAAAGAAAAACACAAGTTATTTATAAAACAAAAAGAAACAAGTAAATAATCACAAATTGAAATTAGAGACAAGAGTAAATAATGACAAGAGTAAGTTAGAGATTTCTCCCCCTTGAAGTCCATGAATTCCAAGCAAGACACCAACAAATAACCAACAAGGCAAGGGCCTTGCAATCCAACTCCAATAGTGCCAAACATCGTCATTGAGCAAGAAATTCTCCATCAAAAATCAGCATCAAACCCAACATTGTTCAAACAACAAAGTGAAGAAGAAAACAAAAGTACCAACATGCTTCAAGAGTATGATCGTGAATGAACAAATGCTTAGCCATAAAATGTTGCAAAAATGGCTAAAAGCAATATGAAGCTATAACTAAAATGAAGTCCCCCCCCTAAAACATTAGGGGTTACAAAATAAAACCGAGAAATAAAAAGTGTACTAAACACAACTAACAATAATTGACTAAAAGAACTAAACAAACAACAAACAAAGTCTTCAAGCATCCTCCCCATCATCGTCATTGCCATTCTCATCATCATCAACATCCATGTCGCCAGAAGGTGGTACAAAGGAGGGACCCATAGGAGCCGGTGGAGCTCCCATCAAATCAAGCCGAGCCATGATAGTACCAATTCCTCTCATTATTTCCTCATTTTGACGGATTTGAAGGCGTGCCAATAATCTAGCATCCCGACCTTTCAAAGTTGAAATGTCAAAGGAACTCAAAGAAAAGCTAGTGGGAATGCTAGATGGAGTGGGAATGGAGGAAGAAGATGGGGTACCATGTCTAGCATTGGTAATTTGGGCCTCACTCCTAAGAATGGCTTCATCATCTAATGGAGAATAAGCCTTGAGCCACTTATCGTCACGTGACATTTGTGGAACCTTTTTGGTCTTACAAATGCGTGAGATGAGACAAGGAAAGACTAATTGGCTCCTAGGCGAACCATAAGCACACGAAATGATGGCCTCATAGATAATAAGGGCAAATGGGATAGGAATCTCATTCGCTACCATAAGAACAAGAAGGTTGCCACCAACCGTAGGGATCTCGGACTTTTGGGTGTGAGGACTAATATTTCTCCTAACAAATTGCCAAAAGGTTCGATAAGGTTGAGGAAAATCACCTTGATGAACTTTTTGGCCAACTCTACTCTTATATGCATCTTTACTCTCTAGCACATGCTCCGCAAGATAAGGTAGTGTTAACTCATTGTATTTGTCCTCAAATTTTTTTATTTCATCCTCCGAAATATGTGGCAAATCAAGAAAATCTTGAATGAATGCCGGACTGAGTGTGATTTGCTTCTTTCGAATCTTAACCACAACTTCCTTAATAGTAGGCTTAGCCGGAGGAAAACCCCTATAGAAGTCTCTAACACAACTTTCATCAAATGCATCATTTTTGGAAGCTAAGTTGGTCAACCCTCTAGATGAAATATAAGCCCTAAGAGTAACAAGAGGAGGATAGGAGGTGGCTCTAACCAAGTCAACATTCCGTTCAGAATGAATCTTCCTCACGGGGCCGGAGGAGGATTCTTCCCTAGGCCTCTTGCTCGCTTCGGTTTGACGTCTTGACATCTTGGCTAGATGAGCGATGATGAGTATGATGCCTAAAAACAAGAACAATTACACACAAACATTTTTAGAAAGCAACCTTTGAACAAGAGAACAACTCAAGTAGCTATGACTATTGCTAACACAAAATTCACTATGGGTTACCAAATTCCTAACCACCACCATCAAATTCATCATGAAATTAAAGCAAATTGAGGTAAGAATCCAACAATCACATAAACAAATGGCAAGGAAACAATAGTAAAGTTAGGATTTAAAGAATCATGGCAATCATCACAATATCAAAATTCTTGAAGCTCATTGACTAGATTCCATTAACCCATAACTAAACAATCAAGAAACAAGAAACTACAAGCAAAAACAACAACAATCAAAGCAAAAGAAAATCTGGAAAAACAATCAAAGCAAAAGACAATATGGAAATCTAGGATTCTAGAAAATCTGGAAATTTAGCTATGGTGCCCAACATCTAAATCATCAAGTTTCAACAAAAGAACACCAAATTCCATCAATCCATAACTAAACAATCAAGAAACAAGAAACTAAAAGCAAAAACAACAACAAACAAAGCAAAAGAAAATCTGGAAAAACAATCAAAGCAAAAGAAAATATGGAAATCTAGGATTCTAGAAAATCTGGAAATTTAGCTATGGTGCCCAACATCTAAATCATCAAGTTTCAACAAAAGAACACCAAATTCCATCAATCCATAACTCTAACAACCTAGAATTAACCTACAATATGAACAAAATCGGAATGTACACCTTCAACACACAAGAAGTTCAAAGTTAAGAGATAGAGCTTTACCTCTTGGAGAAAGCTCAAAAGCTTCACCAAAGACTCAAGAACACCTAGAAATCTAGAGAGAAACCCGAAAATCCCAAGTTTTTGGCTTGAAGTTGAGTGAAAGATGAAGGAGAATGGAGGAGGAAGATGATGAATAGTACACCGTAGAGAGAGGGTCGAACTGGGTAGAAAGAAATAAGAAAGAAAGCAGGGAGAAAGAGAAAAGAAGAGAAGAGAAGAGAAGAAAAAAAACGTTAAAATCTGGCCCGAAATTTTTTTTTTTTTTTTTTTTTTTTTTTTAAGTGGCTTGAGATCGATCGTTCCAATTGGACGATCGATCGTTTTGAAATTGTGAACTCTCTGCCTCTTTCAGCGATCGATCGCACCAAATGGTGAGATCGATCGTTTATTCAATTTTTTTTTTTTTTTTTTTTTTTTTTTTTTTTTTTGGAATGGCTTGAGATCGATCGTTTGGAAGTGAAGATCGATCGTTCCTGATTTCAAAACTCTCTGTGACTCTTAAACGATCGATCGTTTGGAAGTGAAGATCGATCGTTTGCTCTGTTTTTTTCAAAACCACTCACCAAACTTAAACTTTTAACACTACAAACAACTAAGTAAACATGAAAATGAAAGATGTAAGTAAAGGATTATGAGAAACTCCCCCTTGAAGACCACGGTTTCCATTATAAACACCTCCAATCACCAAGCAAACAATACCGAAGTCTTGCCACCAAGCTTGTCATCTTTGGTGTTATTCCAAGAGTTTTCTTTCTCCTTCGTCTTGCATCAAGAGCATGGCTACCTCCAAGTAGGGCTTTGCTTTAAGGACATCTTGCCGGTCCGTTGACTCTCCAAATCAATGAAGAGGAACAAGAGGAGCATCCATGAAGTACATGACCTCCTCTTCAACTCCCAAGCTACCAAGCAAGTAAGGCTTCAATCGGTGGCCATTAACCTTGAATGTGCTCTCATTACTTGGGTTCTTGATCTCAATGGCACCATGGGGAAAGACTTTCACAACTTCAAAAGGGCCATACCACCTTGATCTAAGTTTTCCGGGAAAGAGTTTGAGCCTTGAGTTATAGAGAAGAACAAGTTGTCCTTCCTCAAATGTCTTCTTGATCAACTTCTTGTCATGATAGGCCTTGGTTCTCTCCTTGTATAGCTTGGCATTCTCATATGCCTCCATTCTAATTTCGTCAAGCTCACATAGATCAAGTTTCCTCTTCTCTCCCGCCTTAGCAAGATCAAAATTGAACTTCTTGATAGCCCAATATGCTTTATGCTCCAATTCCACAGGCAAATGACATGCTTTTCCATAAACTAACCGATAAGGTGACATGCCAAGTGGAGTCTTGTAGGCGGTCCGATATGCCCAAAGAGCATCTCCAAGTTTGGTGCTCCAATCTTTCCTTGTGATCCCCACAATCTTCTCTAGAATGCTCTTGATTTCTCGGTTTGAGATTTCAACTTGACCACTTGTTTGGGGATGGTAGGGAGTGCCAACCTTGTGCTTGATGTCATACTTCTTGCATAGAGCTTCAAAATGCTTGTTGAGAAAGTGGGATCCTCCGTCACTTATGATGGCTCTTGGAGTGCCATACCTTTGAAAAATGTTCTCTTTGAGGAACTTGAGCACAACATTGTGATCATTCTTGGCACTTGCAATTGCTTCTACCCACTTAGAAACATAGTCAACTCCAACAAGGATGAATTGGTTGCCATAAGAGCTTGGGAATGGTCCCATGAAGTCAATACCCCAACAATCAAAAATTTCTACTTCCATGATGTTGGTGAGGGGCATTTGATTCCTTGAAGCAATGTTACCACTTCTTTGGCATCTATCACAAGCACTAACATAGGCATGTGCATCTTTGAAAAGAGTAGGCCAATAAAAACCGCAACTTAGTACCTTGAATGCCGTTTTCTTCCCTCCAAAATGACCTCCACAAGCAAGTGTATGGCAGTGGGAAAGGATACTAGGAACCTCCTCTTGAGCTATGCATCTTCTCAACATTTGATCCTTGCCAAACTTGAACAAATATGGGTCATCCCACAAATAATGGCGTGCTTCCTTGAGGAATCGCTTCCTTCCTTGATAATCAAGCTCACTTGGAATGTACTTCCCTTCACTTGCATGGTAGTTCACCAAATTAGCAAACCATGGGAGCTTCTTGACATTGATGTTGAACAATTGCTCATCCGGAAAAGTGTCCTTCAAAGGAATGGAGGAGTCATCACCTCCTTCAACCAATCTTGACAAATGATCCGCCACTTGGTTTTCTTTTCCCGGTTTGTCTTTGATCTCAATATCAAACTCTTGCAACAACAAAATCCATCTTATCAATCTTGGCTTAGCCTCTTTTTTTGACAAAAGATACTTCAAGGCACTATGATCCGTGTGCACAACAACTTTGGTACCAAGCAAATAGCTTCTAAACTTCTCAAGAGCAAAGATAATTGCAAGAAGTTCTTTCTCCGTTGTGGTGTAATTAATTTGTGCATCATTCAAGGTACGACTAGCATAGTAGATAGCATGAAGTACCTTTTCCTTCTTTTGAGCCAAAACCGCTCCCATAGCATAATCCGAAGCATCACACATTAACTCAAAAGGAAGAGACCAATCCGGTGCAATCATGATAGGAGCTTGAGTGAGCATCACCTTGATTGTCTCAAATGCTTTCAAACAATGTTCATCAAACACAAAAGGAGCTTCTTTGGCTAGCAAATCACAAAGAGGCTTAGAGATCTTGGAGAAATCCTTCATGTACCTTCTATAGAAACCGGCATGTCCAAGAAAACTTCTAATTGCTTTGACATTGTGTGGAGGTGGTAACTTAGAAATGAGCTCCACCTTGGCCTTGTCAACTTCCATTCCTCTTGCACTCACCACATGCCCAAGAACAATCCCCTCATTCACCATGAAGTGGCACTTCTCCCAATTCAAGACTAAGTTGCAATCTTCACATCTTTGAAGCACAAGTGCCAAATGGTGTAGGCATTGATCAAATGAATCCCCAAAGACACTAAAGTCATCCATGAACACTTCAATGAATCTCTCCACCATATCACTAAAAATGGAAATCATGCACCTTTGAAAAGTTGCCGGTGCATTGCACAAACCGAATGGCATTCTTCTATAGGCAAAGGTACCATATGGACAAGTGAAGGTAGTCTTGTCTTGGTCTTCTGGAGCAATGGGGATTTGATTGTAGCCACTATACCCATCAAGAAAGCAATAATACTCATGGCCGGCAAGTCTTTCTAGCATTTGATCAATGAATGGCAATGGAAAGTGATCCTTTCTTGTGGCATTATTGAGCTTTCGGTAGTCTATGCACACTCTCCACCCATTTGCCACTCTTTGAGGGACAAGCTCTCCTTTATCATTGGCCACAACCGTTATGCCACTCTTCTTAGGAACCACTTGAACCGGTGACACCCACTTTGAATCGGAAATGGGGTAGATGACACCAACATCAAGTAGCTTCATTACTTCCTTCCTCACTACTTCTTGCATTGGAGGATTGAGCCTCCTTTGTGGATCCCTCCTAGGCTTCATATCATCTTCAAGGAGGATCTTATGCATGCACATACTTGGACTTATGCCTTTGATATCAGCAATAGTCCAACCAATGGCCTCCTTGTTTTCATCCAACATTCTAAGTAGCTTTTGTTCTTGCAAAGCACTCAAACATGAAGAGATAATTACGGGCAACTTGTGGTTTTCACCAATAAAAGCATACTTTAAATGAGAAGGAAGTGGTTTCATGTCAAGAGTAGGAGGATATTTAATTGATGGAAGTAAAGGAGTAGAGTTGGCAAGAGGTACCTCAACCTTTGGTTGCAAATGTGGAGTGCAAGGCCTTAAGGCTTCAAGTGTAAGCTCGGCTTCTCTGGTTGCCTCCTCAATGAACTCTATGCCATTATGATGCAAACATGTCTCCAATGGATCTTGAGATGCATTTTCAATGAAAGTTTTCTCCACCATCTTGTCAATACCATCCAAAACGTCAATCCGGAAACAATCATAGGCATTTGATGGCTTACTCATTGCATCAAAGATTCTAAAAGCAATGGTAGTATCATGAACGGTCATGGTCATCAACCCCTCCTTGACATCAATCTTAGTACCGGCGGTTGCCATAAATGCTCTCCCAAGGATGATAGGCAACTCCTTCTCATGGAGAGGAGCCTCTTCCATGTCTAGAATGATGAAATCGGCCGGTAGGATCAAGTCTTGTACCTTCACAAGAACATTTTCCACAACCCCTCTTGGGTAAACAACACTCCTATCCGCCATTTGCAAAGAGATAGCAATGGGCCGGATTTCACCAATTCCAAGAGACTCATAGATACTATAAGGCATTAAGTTGATACTAGCACCCAAATCCATCAAAGCTTTATCAAAGAAAGTTTTACCTATCTTGCATGGAACGGTGAATGAACCCGGATCTTTCAACTTTGGTGGAAGCTTCCTTTGCAAAACCGCACTAACTTCTTCACTTAGACACACTTTCTCATCCTTCTCAAACTTCCTCTTGTGGGTACATAGCTCCTTGAGAAACTTGGCATATGTAGGAATGGTTTTGATTGCATCCAAAAGAGGGATGTTAATCTCCACCTTCCTAAATAAATCAAGGAACTCTTTCTTCACCTTCTCATTCTTTTGCTTCAATACCTCTTTCCTTTGAAATTGAGGATAAGGAAGGGAAATTTCTTTCTCTTGAACTATCTTCATAGGAGGATTGAATGTGATACCTCTTTTGAATGGCCTTTCTGTTGGAGTAGATGTAGAGCCTTCTTTGTCATGAGTTCCGACCTTGACATTAAATTCGTTCTTCAAGGCTTCCTCTTGCACTTCTTCTTCTAAGGCTACTCTCAAACCCAAAGGCTTGTCAAAGGCATTCATCTTGTCATTCAAAGCTTCTTCTTCACCATCATTAAACCCCAAGATGACTTCTCCATGTGACAATTCTCTTGCCTTGCCCTTTTCTCTCTTTTCAAAACCAGGTGGCTCCCTTGGAGTTACAACTTCCTCATTTTTAGGCATGTACACATTGTTCTCAACTTGCCTCCCACTTCTTAAAGTAGTAATGGCTTTGGCTTCATGCCTTGGGTTGTTCTCCACTTGGCTTGGAAACACACCTTGCTTCCTTTGGCTTAACTCTTGGGCTAGTTGTCCCATTTGTATCTCAAGCTTGCTCATGCTTTGGTGAAGGACATTAATCTTCTCATCTTGTTTTGCTTGAGTACCCTTGTTCTCCACAAAGAAATTCATCAACATGTCTTCAACACTAGGCTTCTTCAATGACTCTTGAGGTGGTACTATAGGTTGTGGTTGAGGTGGAGGTTGATAAGGTGCCCTTTGGAATTGATTGTTGGCTCCTTGATTGTTGTAGTTGGAGGAGCTTGCACCTTGATAGCCACCACTAGACCTTTGAAAACCTTGGCCTTGCTCACGATTGCCAAACCCTTGATCTCGGTTTTGGTTGCCTCCCCACCCAAAGTTGGGGTGGTTTCTCCATCCGGGATTGTAGGTGTTACTATATGGATCATTTCTTGGCCTTGGTTGGAAACCAACTTGGTTGCATTGCTCCATATCAACTTGAAGTGCACCTCCTCTTGGACAAAGCATTGTCTCATGTTGATCACTCTCACAAATTAAGCACACTTGCTCAACCATCTTGCTCGACATAGGTTGGAGTTGCTCCCGGTTTCCTTGAGTATTAAGAATCAAGTCTAGCTTCTTATTCATGTTGGCCTCAATCCTCTTCAACTCAATCTGCATTTGAGTATTTGGTGAATCCATCTCATACATACCTCCTCTTCTGTGTTGATCCTTCAAAATGACATTGGCTTCTTTCACCGGTCTTCTATCACTTTGATTATCATAGAGTTGGGATGACTCGGCTAATGAGTCAAGAACACTTTCCGCTTCGATCTCATTCTTCTCCATGAAGCTCCCTTGACAAGCATTGTCAATTCTTCTCTTGGTATCTTGGCTTGACCCATTGTAGAAAGTGCTCAATAACAACCATTTCTTGACACCATGATTAGGGCAATTTTGCTCCATGTCTTTGAATCTCTCCCAAGACTCATGAAACAATTCAGATGGAAACTCTTGGAAAGTCATGAGTAAGTTCCTTAATGCATTGCTCTTTGATGGTGGAAAGTACTTCTTGAGGAATGCGGCTTTCATGTTATCCCATGAATTGATACTTGCCGCCGGAATCTTGTACAACCAATCTTTGGCCTTATCCTTCAATGAGAAAGGAAAAAGCCTTAGCCTAAGGTTGTCTTCATCAATACCATTGAGTTGGACCGTTGAGCAAACTTCATTGAATAGCTTGATGTGCCTAAATGGATCACCGGTGAAGCCACCATCAAAAGCCGGTAGAAGTTGCAAGGTACTTGGCATAATAGAAAAGGCATGAGCACATGGTGGCAAGACAATGCAACTTGGATGATTTGTGAAAGTAGGAACGGTGTAGTCCTTCAATGGCCTTGGTTCATCACCCATTTTTGGTTCAAGACACTCCTCCCTTAGTTGCCTTAACAACTCTTGTGCTCTTTGATCAATGTATTGAAATAGAGTGGGTGGACCGATGGGGTAAGGTTCTTCTTCACCACTATTCTCTTGAATGATATAGTCTTGATCGTCACTTGGTGTGCTTGGAGGAGATGGATACTCTTCACTTGATTGAGCAATAAGATTCATGCACACCTATAAGAATTCAAAGCAAAGGTAAGTACACAAGTTGCAACACAAAAGAAAACAAAAAAAAATTGCTGAAACAGGGGAAACGATCGATCGTTTATACCCTGAGATCGATCGTTTCTTAAAAAAAATTGGAACGTCCAGTCGAGATCGATCGTTTTTTCCAAACGATCGATCGTTTTTGGTATTTTTCCTCTCTGACACTTGAAAAGATCGATCGTTTCAAAGCTGAGATCGATCGTTTTCTGGGAAATTTCAACAACAACAAAAATTCAAAGAAAAAGTAAAGTTTCTAGCTTCCCCGAAGGCAAACCGAGCTAGGAATCGGATTTCACTCCAATCCCCGGCAACGGCGCCAAAAACTTGTTAAGCCAAATAGCTACCCTCAAGTGCAAGAGGTACAAGTTATAGAATAGAGGATTAAGTAAGGATGTCGAACCCACGAGGATTGGTAAATCCTTTCCTAGCTAGGGAAAAACCTAAAGGAAAACTAGAAGAATATGGCAAATGTACAATCACAAACAAAGGCTCACAAGTGAGTACAAGTTCATGGTGAGTATGTGCAAGATGGTGTGTAGAGATTTGATTTGATGTTGGGAATGGTTTCGATTCAAATTCAAACAACAAGAGCAAGAAAAGTAAACTAAGCTAATTAAACAAGTTGTTGTCAAATGGATGAGAGTTAGAGCTTAGATTGTCCACCAAAGCCTCCCTTGTATGCATTGATGCTTAAACTACAAGTGATGCAATCCCAAATACCCAATTACCCTCTTTGCATCCGGATAAGATTACAAAGGCTTAAACTCCTTTAATGTTATCAATTCTAACCGGATAAGTCTAGAATTAACTACCTAAGAACAATTCCTATTACCGGATAAGTCTCAATTCATTGTTCCTAGATGCATAAAGCTTTGAGTTTAGATAATCATGCAAGCAAACCAATCCTAGATCTAGGTGATTTTAACTCACAACCTTCATATGCACACATGGTGTGCTTTCATGCTCTTAATGTCTAGAGGTGACTAATCTCAAAACACTAATCATGAGATGACAAATGCATTATACTTGAACTAGTCAAATTCCAATATAAGCATTCACTTCTTGAATTAGCATGTGAAGGTGGTAATGGAAAATTGCATAAAACATAAGATTCACATCAATATCATACAAGATTGGCTAGGGCTTTCAACCCTAGCCCCAACAAATTCACTACTCACTCATAACTAGATAAACAAACTTCAACATTCTAAGATTCATCAAGAATAAAGAGTTAAAGAGTAAAGAGTGATTATTGATGATGCCAAAAGTGGTGGTGGAGATGGGTTTCCAAGCTCATGAGGTGGTGGATGTCTCCTTCTCCTTGCTCCAAGCTCTTGATGATGTGGGAATGGTGAAAGTAAGAGTAGCTAGTGATGATTTGTGGTGATGGAGGGTTATGAAAGTGTTGAGAAGATGAGTGTAGAGGTGAAAAAATGGAGGTTTTCTGCTGGAAAAAATGGTGGCCTTGCTTGAGAGATCATGAGAGAGAGAATGCAGATCCCTTCCAGCCTTCCTTCCGTGAGTCCAAGAGAGAGATTGCAGCTGGATGGAGTTGAGTGAGTGGACTCCTCTTTTCAGCCATCCATGTTCCCCTTGGTGTCAAAGTGTGCAAAAGTTGTCTACCACCTTGTCTCCCCACAAAGCTCCAAAGTGTGCAAGAGACAAAAGCACAATGTGTAGGGAAAATATCTGAATTTCAAGTGAGAGATTCACACAACTATGCTCCTCCATTGCTGGAGAAATGATCCTCCATGAGTGGCGGCTCGAGGAAAAGTTCACCGGAAAAGTCGCCGGAAATGCCGATTTGTAATTTTCTTCCAATCTCCGTGTCTTCTTTTCCTTGCTTCAAATCTCCGCATTTCGAGCCTCAAATAGTCATTTTATTATTAAAGCATGGATTCCTACAAATAAAAGGAAATGGATTAAAAAGAGTAAAATAGCCTGCAAGACAAATCAATTTCTAAGTTATGGGGCACAATTGCATAAGTAATTTATGACTCAACATTCTACAGATCTGTTGATTCCCCTGCAAGAACATAAACTAATCTCTATATATATTCCCATCAATACAAGGAGATTATATCGTATGGATCTTGGAGAAGGAATGGACAACACCAACCAAACTGGTCATTTACTTAAACTCTATATCTAATCCTAGTCTGACATAGAAATATATCTTCAGTTTATATATATGTTCTGCATTTAAGTTGCAGTAGGCTAGTTTTAATTTAACACATGCCTGATTGATTTTGCTGAATAACACAAATGACTTGGCTTACGACTACATAGTAGAATCTCGGTTACCAAAATAGAACTGTAGAACTGCATGTACAAGTCTGTTCAATGAGAACAGTAAGAATCTCTCCTGATTTAGTTGATCAGAAGGAAGAGACAGTTGACCGATATGTGCTGCCTTGCGTAATTTAGGTCCCTCATATGAGTTTGGTTTGGGCTCAACTAGCTCTCAGTCGGGTCAGTTTGATATGACATTGTATGAAGAGAGTCCATCCACTTCGGATTATTCATTAGTCATTACTTTACCACAAACGCAACAACCATTTCTTTGTCAATCCACCCATCCCCCATATATATAGAAACAACGCAAAGACAATTTTCATCATTCACCAAATGCACAATCAACTATTTTACATCGTCTTCTAGCCAATGTGCTGGATTGGACAAGGTGTTAAACCACTATTAGATATAGATTTCGATTGGAGTTGCTAATTCAGACCAAATGCACAATCAACTATTTTACATCGTCTTCTAGCCAATGTGGATTGGACAAGGTGTTAAACCACTATCATATCAAAGCTTTCCTGATCTGACCAGGAGAACAACAAGGCCAAGTTCCCGCTGGTACGGTAAAAGGTCAAAATGATAACTTATACCTATCCGGTTTTAATCATTAGTTCATTACTGTTTCCTACGCTGACACACCAGAAATATGACAGAACTAAAAAAAATGCAAGGCTATTTTCGTCCACCGGGAAAATAAAAATATATAACCCCTTTTCCCTTCGTAATTCGTATTACATCTCCTTTCCTTTCCTAATCGTAAATGGAATATTGTAATAACGTGGTAGGGATCAGAATTGATCCCACTATATAAAGTTGAAACATAGGGTTAGTCAAACAGAACAAAGGAACAAAGAGATTGGAATTTTCAGATGTAATATTTACAAGATACAAGATACATCAAGACCTATTAGGAAACTAATTACAACATAATAATCCTAATAATACTCAATATTCACAATCCTAATTACATGGCATGACTCACGCTAACACTCCCCCTCAAGTTGGTGCATACAGATCACGGATGCCCAACTTGTCAAGTGAGTCATAGAAGGCTTTACTCGAGAGAGCCTTTATCAGAATATCCGCCAACTGTTCTTCAGTAGGAACGAAGGGAAACATAATTATCTGTCCATCCAGCTTCTCTTTAATGAAATGTCGATCTACCTCTACATGCTTCGTGTGATCATGCTGAACAGGATTGTGAGCAATTTCAATTTCAATTTCATAGCCTTTTTCTGCCTGAACCCCAAATCCCCCAACAAATTTCTCAACCACAACATCTCACAAAGTCCTCGGGCCATTCCTCTATACTCTGCTTCTGCACTAGAACGAACCACCACCTTCTGTTTCTTGCTCTTCCAAGTAACCAAGTTACCACCCACAAATGTGAAGTAGCCCAAAGTGAACCTGCGATCTGTAATATTACCTGCCCAGTCCGCGTCTGTGTACCCGGAAACATCCAAGTGACTGTTTTTTGAAAAGAGTAATCTCTTCCCTGGACCAGACTTTAAATACCGCAAAATACGAAATACAGCATCCATATGAGTCTTACTGGGATTATGCATAAACTGACTCACCACACTAACTGCATAGGCTAAATCTGGTCTAGTGTGGGATAAATAAATCAACCGGCCAACTAACCTCTGGTATCTTGCTTTATTCGTAGGTACTTGATCCAAGTACTCTGCTAACCGATGGTTTTGCTCAATAGGAGTATCAACAGGTTGACAATCAAGCATACCTGTTTCTGCCAGGAAGTCGAGAACATACTTCCTCTGACTCAACACAATACAATCCTTCCCACGAGCAACTTCAATTCCCAAGAAATATTTCAAAGTACCCAAATCTTTCATCTCAAATTCTAAAGATAACTGACCTTGTAACCTTTGAATCTCCTCAAAGTCATCACCTGTCACAACCATGTCATCAACATAAATAATCAAGGCAGTCACTTTACCACACCGATGTTTAAGGAACAAGGTGTGATCTGAATTGCTTTGCCGGTACCCAATTTTCTTCATGAACTTGGTGAACCTGCCAAACCAAGCTCTGGGAGACTGCTTCAAACCATAAAGAGATTTTTTCAATCTGCACACCACCTGCTCTCCAGTAGAAGTACCATATCCAGGAGGCAAATCCATATAAACCTCTTCATGCAGATCACCACGCAAGAATGCATTCTTAACATCAAACTGTTGTAAAGGCCAATCAAGATTAGCAGCTAACGAAAGAAGTACCCAAATTGTGTTAATTTTGGCCACTGGTGCAAATGTCTCATCATAATCCACTCCATACTTCTGAGTATAGCGTTTAGCCACTAGTCTTGCCTTGTACCTGTCCACCGATCCATCTGAATTGTGTTTCACGGTATACACCCACCGACAACCAACTGTCTTCTTCCTGGGTGGTAATGATACTAGCTCCCACGTACAATTCTTCTCAAGAACATCCATTTCGACTATCATTGCTTGCATCCACTTCTCATCCCTCATTGTATCCTGCACTTTACTAGGGAGAGACACAAAAGATAATTGATTCACAAAGGCTACATACGGTTTAGACAGTCTATGGGTCGACACATAATTAGCGACGGGGTATTTAGCTTTTGCACTTAGTAGGTTCATAGTGCTTCGGGGGTTGACCACGGGTGGAACGACTAGGCAGAGTTTTGGTGGGAACAATATCTGACACAGAAGGACTAGGCAGAGTTTTGGTGGGAACAATATCTGACACAGAAGAAGGAACACTAGCTAACACAGAAGGAGTATTAGATAAAGAAGGATTAGAACATACCTCGGGTGATGATTGAGTAGGTGAGACCATTGAAGGAGAGGGAGAGACAGAAGAACTGTTCAAAACGGCATTGGCGACATCGGGAATTTCATTGGAAACTGAATCGGGAACTTCCTCTCCGGCCGACTGGTCAGACTGATCCGGTAGACTGGTCAGTAGCTGACTTCCTCTCTTCTCCCTTCGGTGGGCTGCTGTCCTCTTTTCCAAGTTCCGTTCCCAAACACTCCAGCCTTGAGAACTCGGATGCCAGTCTCCCATCTTGCCCACTAAACAAATCTTCATAATAACAAGACTTCTCCCCCTGACGAGGAGTCACAGGAGGCAAAAAATAACATGCACTTCACTGAACGTAACATCCATGGTGACATAAAACTTCTGGGATTGAGGATGATAACATTTGTAACCTTTCTGATGAGAACCATACCCCACAAACACACACTTAAGGGCTTTAGCATCCAACTTTGACCTCTGATTCTTATATAGATGAACATAAGCAATACAACCAAAGACACGAGCAGGAAGAGTATTAGAAGATGGAATAGAAACATAGTTAGACAGGACCTCAAGTGGGACACGACCTTGAAGAGGGACAGACGGAAGACGATTGATTAGATGAGAAGCACACAATACGGCATCTCCCCAAAGATACTTAGTCATGTTAGCACTAAGTAGAAGAGACCGAGCCACGTCCAGAAGATGACGATTTTTTCGTTCAGACACCCCATTTTGCTCAGGTGTCTGTGGGCATGAAGTTTGATGTATTATGCCATGGTGTTGGAAATATTCATGAAAAGAATGATTGACAAACTCACCCCCATTATCGGAACGAAAGACCTTAATATGAGAATCATATTGAGTACGAACAAGCTTATGGAATGCTGTAAAAGCAGAGAAAACATAATCTTTGGACTTAAGTAAAACCACCTAAGATAATCGAGTAAAGTCATCAATGAATAACACAAAATATCGCATTCCAGAAAGGGTAGAATGTTTAGAAGGACCCCATACATCTGAATGAATTAACTCAAAAGGCATAATACTAGAATGAAAACTCGAAGGGTAACTAGACCTATGACTCTTAGCCAAAGCACAAGTTTCACAATGCAGGCTAGACTCACTAACTCCCAGAAACAATGAAGGCATGGACTTCTTCATAACTCCAAAAGATGGATGACCCAAACGCCTATGCCACAACCATAGCTCACTCAATCTGTCAGAATTCAATGTCAGGGCCAAAGGCTGTTCCGGTGCTTGTGTTGGCTCTGCGTACATGCAATCCAAGTGAAACAGTCTCCCCCTCAGGTCTCCCTTGCCCATGATCACCTTGGTGCACAGATTCCGAAAAATAACATACATTGAATAAAAGGTTACAAAACATTTATTTTGTGACCCCAACTGGGATACAGACAAAAGATGATGAGACAATGAGGGTACATAAAGCACATCATGCAATACAATGGATGGTGTAACCTGAACAGACCCAATACCTAAGACTGGAAAAGACGCACCATTCGCATTAGAAACATGGGATATAGAAGGGTATGACATAGACACAAAGAAGGACTTATCATAGGTCATATGGTCAGACGCACCAGAATCAATTATCCATGTATCACTACCAGTAAAGTCAGAAATATGTAAAGCAACACCAATTTTACCTCGAGTTTCCTTAGTCAAGGAAACATTACCCTGTGAAGGATCTTGCCCTGCAATGCCGTAGAAGTCAGGTTCTGACACCAATTGGACTGCCGCTTTGCCTCTTTGACCACCACCACGTCCTCCACTTCCTCTAGTATTCCCATCGGTAATAGTCAGATCCACCATTTTCTTCAAATATCCAAATTAAGAAACCACAAACCAATTGTTGATGGAAGCGGTCGGTCCCTAAGAGCAGATGTGTAGAATGGACTTGATGTGCAGAACGTAGCTTAAGGGATGCTTTAGACCAGAACGTAGACCAAAGGGATGCTTTAGTACAGAATGTAGACCAAAGGAATGATTGATATATTGATGATTGATATATATATCAATTAGTGTTCCAAATACCAAATACCAAGCTTACAACCAAGGTATGATTGAAGCAACAGAACCAGTAACCAAGAATAAAGCAAAGGGACTAGTAATCAAACGAAAGGGCCAGCGACCAAAGAAACAAAAGAACAAGAGCAAATTGATTTTTTTTTCCTCTCGCAGCGGAAACCAAATAACACCTACACCGAGTCTGAATGGATCTCGGCTTTGATACCAAGTCAAATAGAACAAAGGAACAAAGAGATTGGAATTTTCAGATGTAATATTTACCTTCTCCGAACGGAGTATATATACAAGATACATCAAGACCTATTAGGAAACTAATTACAACATAATAATCCTAATAATACTCAATATTCACAATCCTAATTACATGGCATGACTCACGCCAACAGGGTTGTGGTATGCACTAAAATTGCTTACAACCTACATTGATCGAGCCAAATGGAAAAATATGGTATTCAATTATATTTATTAGTCTCCATATATAAATAAGAGCAGTAAAATTATGTAAAGAGTTGGGTGAGAAACATACGTATCCGATCTCTTCCGGTGATTGCTATCTTCTCAAATAATTCCCAACTTTCATCATCGTTTAAGGGCCGAGGTTGGTGAAGGAAACCATTTCTATCTGAATGTAAAGCTACTTCTCTGTTTCTAGTAGTCAGTAACATTCTACTTTTTGTTTCCTGATTCAATGGAAATGCAGCTTTCAAAGACTCCCATGTCTGGATGCTCCATATGTCGTCATGCAAGGACCACCAAACATGCAATTTCCTCGTTTTCCTGGTCCGACCAGGAGAACAACACCGAGTTACCACTGGTATGGTAAAAAGTTAAACTCATAACTCGGTCTTAATCAATTTCTCTTTACTGCGTCGACCCACCAGAAATATGCGAGGCTATTTTCGTCCACCCAAAAAAAAAAAATAACCCCTTTCCCCCTTCGTATCACGTCTCCCGCCAACCCCCCGTTATTTCTCGGCGTGTCGCGTTTCGAAACCCTCTGAAGAACCCTAAACCCTCCTTTCTCTCTCTGTCTCTCTCACATTCACACTAGCCATGGCTGCTGATGACTCATCCGAATTCCAGATAGGAGCCCACGTGGAGGTCACGAGCCCAGTCCACTCCATGCGCGGCTCGCTTTTCCCGGCCAAAATAGTCGCCGCCTCCGCCGATCGTGCCAAATTCACCGTCGAATACGACCGATTCAAGACCAAGCTCTACCGCAAGGTCACCGGAAAAAAGTCGCTGCGGGACGAGTTCCACGTGGCGCTCCTCAGGCCGCCGCAGCCGCGGGAAGAGGGCTACGCCTTCAAGCGAAACGACGCCGTCGACGCTTTCATGGCCGGCGGGTGGTGGGAGGGAGTGATCACTGAGGAGCTGGGCGGCGCGCGTTTCGAGGTGTTTTTTAGGTTTGTGAAGCAGAGAGTTGAGTTTGAGGCGGATGAGCTGAGGCTTCATAGGGAGTGGGTCAGAGGGGCTTGGGTTCCTCCTCTGAGAGAAGAAGAGAGGGTAAGTGGAGTAAATTTTGGGGCTTTGATTGAGATTTTACTGTGGGTCAATTGATTTTTAGGGATGTGATTTTGGTTTAAAGGTTGAAACTTTGTGGTGGGTTTTGGGGGAAGGATGAAGATATTGAGGGAATTGATTGTTGTTGTGAGGTGATTTCTAATGCTAGTTGCATTTGTTTAGTAGGATATTTGTGTTTTTTAGAAAAAGCTTATTTCTTTAATGTTTGAGAGGGAGAATGGTGGTTGGGAATAAGAACAAAGAGTGAGAGGTGGTTTGGAAACAAACAGTGTTTAGTGTGGAATGCCCGTTTTGCTGCTTAACTGTTTAACTTTCAAAGGAGAATAAGGCGTGGTTCTTCCTAAACATAGAGAAGATTGGATTGCTTGATTTGGGCTGTTTATGAGCTTTGTCTCTACTCCATTTTCCCTTGATAGGTTATCCTCACTATTAAGAAAACGGGTGTTCTTCTTTCTTAACTTGACAGCTTCTGTTTGCTTTGTTTTATTACCTTCTGTCTATATCATAACTTTTCAACTTCTGTTTGAATTGGGTGAAAAGAGGAAGTTAGTTTTTTGATGTTTTGTTTAAGAGTAAAGCATGCACATTCTTGGTGATATGAGTATACACTTCTTAAATGTTTAGTTTTATCTCATATTTTGTGAATTTCCTCTCTTGTGTTGGCATAAATGCAAACTCTTCAAAATTTCAAATGCAGGATGTGTCAAATACCAAGGACGAAAAGACACAGATGAAGGAAGAAATTGGAGAAGGGACAGAAGTTGAGGTTTCCAATGATGAAGATGGATTTCAAGGCTCCTGGTTTGCGGCAAGTGTTGTCCAAGTAGTGGGGAAGGACAGATTTCTCATTCAGTATAAGAGCTTAAAGACGGATGATGGTAAAGAGTTTTTAACAGAAGAGATTGATGCACAACACGTAAGGCCTTGTCCGCCTGAAACTGTTATGGTTGATTGTTACAATATGAATGAAGAGGTTGATGCTTACTGGAATGATGGATGGTGGGAAGGTAAGATATGTAAGGTGCTGCTTGGGGGAAGGTACAAAGTTTACTTTGAGGGTACTGATGATAAAATGGTGTTTGACCACTCTGATTTAAGGCCACGCCAAGTTTGGATAGATCGAACTTGGGTTATGGCTTCTCAGGTATAAACTCTAAATACCTTTCTTTATTGATGCAATTCAGAATGTTTCTTTCTCTGGAGTGGTTAGGTTGCATGTCTGTGAAAGCTAACAGAGATTTTTGTCAGGCACTCATGCAGTGAAGTATCGCAGAGAGCTTTCCATTCCATGAGGTTACTGCATTTAACCGAGACTTGACAGTAACATTACTAATGTAGGCTATCTGGTTAAAGAAGTAAATGTAGGCTATGACTTTGTGTATACAGTTCATGGATTCAAGATTTAGGACTGGAGCATTTGACCGATAATGTTAATGATCGCTGATGTGCTAGTTTTTATCTGGACATTTTGTTGCAACAAAACTTATCTGCTTTGGATCCTCTTTTAGCTTTTGCATTTTGTTCTCATGGCTTGTCAGTTGACACAACTTGCAACCATGACAGTTTGGAATAATATCTATATTCCGATTAGCAGTCAATACCCCTGATTGCTTATTCAGAGCTTCCTTTACTGGATTTATGCAATCCTTTCATCTGGGTCAAAAGAAATGCTTTTGGGAATCCAATTTCGCGTTGGAATTTTAATCAAAGCAAAACTAATGCCCAATCACTCATCATATTAGGGTGATAATAAACATGAGAGCAGTTCATAACCAACAAGACTAGAGCAATATAACAAAAAACCATTAAATTTTTAACCTCCGCATACTGAACTGAGATTACAAAACCTAATATCATCAATCCAGAATATGTCCCAGAAAATAGGTCAAAGCTAATTTGCAAAATCTGGCAAGACGTAAGAAATCCTTGCAAAACATTGAACACATTGAGGACAAGCATTCTACTTCTTTTCTTCCTTCTCAGCCTCAGCAGCCTTCTTTGCCCTGGCCCCAACATGACGGACATTGACCCGCTCAATACGGAGCTTGTCATATGCATTGACTTTCTTCATATCTGCAGTGACCTTCACGAGCTCAGTGACTGGTTTCTCCTGTTGAATTGCCAAGAGAGGACCTTGGAGCTGGGTTGCATTTGCTAGCTCCTCTGCTGCAGAATCACCAGCCTGAAACAAAGTGTGTAAATATGGTTAAGATATTACTTCACGAACAATCATTATTGAAGTAATCCACTTCAACCATTTAAGATTACCTTGAACTTGCCAGCGCGCCTTGGGAAGACAACCAACTTCTGCTTGTATGTCTTCAAGCGAAGCACATTAGTTTGAAACCCCTCAAGAGAACGGTTCTTCCTGCGATGATCAACCGAGATACCGATGGTTGGTGCAAGTTTCCTTGGAATTCCAGCAGCCTGATATATGAATGATTTGTCAACTATCACAGAAGATAATATAAACCACCAGAAGATTGAAACTTATTATTGAGTCTGTGAGAGCAGCTTTTATGCAGTTGTGCCAAGAATTGAACTGGAAATGTTTCACAAATAAAGAAAAAATCCAACTCATCCTCTTCCAGAGTAAATTGAAAGAAACAGGAAGAATATAAATTCCTGGCAGCTTTTTATCAAAACTCCTAAAGACAAGTTCTACAACATACAATCTCCAGAATGACAAGAGCACAACACATAACACAAGCACCTTTTCATTCGGTTCAGTGAAAATGCTATGAAACAATATAAAATTAGAACTTCACTAGCACGAGATAGGCAAACCCAAGAAGAAGGTAACACAACATTAGGTCAAAGATAACCAAAATAGCTACATGTATGCTTACAAAATTGCCAATATAATATAGAAACTAACCTTCAACTCTTCCAGAGTGAAGCCACGACCAGCCCTGACCTTCATGTTATACTTCAATGTCTGTCCACGAACAACTGGACGGAGAGGTCCAGCAGTAGGCCTAGGAAAGATTTTCACAGCCTTTGCCTGGCGAGCTGGTAATATTACAATAAGTAACATATTAAATTCAGCCAAATAATAGATGCATCCATATACAGGAACAAGCAATATAACAAAGCCCGTTACTCACCATTTCTCCTCCTGGTCTTCCTTGCTGGTTGGTTAAACCAGGTCTTGACATAGTTCTGCCAGTGCTTCCTGAAGTGCTCCCCGGGGATAACATTATTGTGCTTCACCATGGCTTACCTGTAAAGTAAGCGAATGAGTATATAATTCACTTGTAGAATTGAGAGTTCGTTTCAAATAAAAAACTACTCCATACAAGTTGACCTCTACACACACACATTCTCAGTAGTAATCCATTTGAAAATTACACGATTTAAGCAACACAGTGATTTTATTACAGTGCCGAACACCTCAGTTAAATCCATTGATATCACGTGAAATGCAGCTTTGCCGAGGGGTTCTCCCTTTACAGGGTCTCGGCTCCACTACACCTCAAACAACTGGATTGAATCATCATCAGCAACCACAGAAATCCTCTCAAAAACTCAACAATATCGATAAGCAATTTCACAAGTTCCTCTAGCAATTATCAAATACTGAGTAACCGAATCAAAATTTAACAACAACTAAAAAATAGCCACGCCTTATTAGACCAAAAGCTTCTAGATCTAAGCTATAACTAGCTCAAATATCAGAAATCTCCGATTACGAACACAGAAAAACGCATAGAAGTAACAACGTGATTTCAGCTCTAGAGTTCAGCTACGGCATTCATTTCAGTTTTTGATGAACGAAAAGAAGAATTGCAGTGAGACAATGGAAAATCGGTGATTTTGTACGGAACGAAGCAGAGGAGAGAGAAAGTGGAATACCTGAAGGAGCTACAGAGAAGGGTGAAGATGATGAACTAAGCTTTTTGCTCTCTCGCGGCTGAAGCACTGGGAGTTTGTTTCTAGGGTTTCCGGCTTTTATAATATCAGGGTCTTATTTCTTGTTGGGCTTGGCTTTGTGAAAAGTTGGGTTGGGCTCCGATTCATGTGTAAGCCCACGGTTTGCATTAAGATTTCGAAATTTTCAATTTTGTCCCACATCACATCTACTGGTAATTAAATAAAAATATTAAAAGTAAGGAAAAAAAAAATTGAGACACTAGACAAAGAACATGGGTTAGCTAGCTTCCTTTTACTCTTTTCTGATCAATCATTTTACTTTGATTGTTTGATCAATATATTTAGAGGGAAAAGATATCTGACATTTGGAAATATTAATTTATGGATGACGGGCTTTGATGTTGGTTAATTGTTTAGATTTAGCTTGGTTTGAAAGTTTGGAAACTATAATTACGCATTGAGCTAGATGAGCACCCTCCACAAGAATCGAACGATTCTTTTCAATCTCATTCGAGTTCGAGTTTAGATAAAAGAAGTTTGAGAGAGAACATCAAGTACACTGTAATATTAATTAACAAGTCATCATCCATGATTCAATACATAAGAACTCCAACTGAGCACGACAAAAGTCTAGTAAATAGATAGAATTAACCTAAAGAGGATTCTACTTGCTTCTCAGCTTCTGCTGCCCTCTTCCAGTCTTCCCTCAAGCACCGGCATGGCTTTTGTTCATTCTATACACACGAAGTTTGTCGTAAGCTCTCAAGGATCTCATCTCTTCCGTTATCTCGACAAGTACTTCTGCACTTCTGCGTACAAATGGCTTTTGCCTCTGATCTGAGCTGCAGTTTGGAATAATGTGTCAAGATTAATGTTGTGCCCAACCATGGTTTCTCAGTTACCTCCGATAATTAACGAAACAACAAACAAAAATATGAACGATATGTATAATTAAGCCGCACCTTTATAAGAACAAAACGCAGAATTAAGCTTATTATATGCCATGGCGTCTATATATCAATTTTGTCCTTAATACTGACACGAAACACTTAAGGATCGACCAATAACTTGGCTCAAGTCGTGTACATACATAACCAACTAAGAGAGAGAACCCGAAACCACAGCAAGTTGGAGACTCTCTTTGCCTGCAGGGTTCAAGGTTTTAAATTAAATTCAGGGAGCGAGGATATAAACATTAGGGTTTACCGAAGTACCGCCAACATAAGTTTCTTATGATCGACCTGGCTAATTGAGTGATGATGGATGGTCATGTCTAGTCTGTATATTCATGACAATATCCATGTTATAACATAATTATGCTTTCACTTATGATTGCAAATGTGATGGATCTCTCTATTCCTTCTATATGAATATGCTAAGCTCCCATGTTTCTCTTTTCTCTTTTCCTTCACTTAAGAGGTTACCAGCATTTATTCTTGCAGTTATTGTTCTCAGTCATTAAGGAGGAGGGAAAACCTGAACACTCTTTCTTTCTTTTGTAACCTGAAACCACAGCAACTCTGAGACTCTCTTTGATAGGGGTACTTTTATATATAATAGCCCTTCTAATATAATACGACGCGAAGATAAAGTCAGGGTTTTACCAAAACATTAATTCTTATTGGGTCGATCAATCATGAGTCTTTGAAACATGGACTCAGTCGGAGTAGGCAGTTCATAGTTAATTTTTAAATGAAACAGGTATATATAATCTGTAATTGCATGCATCAATATTTAAAAATGCATGCACATAAGTCAATCAGTCAATGCATAAATGCATTTAACTTCTGGGTAATTATAAGCCACTGTACAATAATTGACATGGTAGAGTGGCACGAAAGAACTACTAGCTTATAATATGGACCTAGTTGCAGAAAAAAAACTACCATCAATCATTGCGAAGACAAGTTCAAGCTCAGCTGTTTTTCCACATATGAGCTAATTGTTAAACACCACCAAACAAGACGTACAGTTTCCAAGTCAAGTAACCCTAAAACGTGTATCCCAGTTCAAGTAGTGTAAAACTTCGATCCCTAAGTTGCATATAGCTAGCTCTAGCTCAAGTAGTTTGACAGAAATGGAGCATATCATAAACAAGATCGATAAAGATAGCCTCAAGCCTGGAGATCATATCTATGCTTACAGAAAATTGCACACCTACTCCCACCATGGTTAGTACTAATTATATTCGAGTCCCTAATTCCTTGTTCTAATTAATTGCTTCATTGTGTACCTATGTACTAATTCAGGTATCTTCATTGGGGGAGATAGAGTGATTCACTATAACAGAACAAAAGACGGAAACACATCGCAACGAGCTAAACCATCCAAGAACTGCGGGGTTGACAAAAACCACCTCCGAGGAGTTGTCAAGTCCTGCGTCGACTGCTTCCTCAAACACCACACCCTCCGCCGCTTCCAATATGGCGTTGGTTACGGCCGCTACCTCACCAACTGGCCAGGTACGTACATGCACCACCGGCCGTTCTCACCCGCCAGAAGTGACCATTTGCCGAGCCAATGACTTGTTTAACAGGAACAATGGGTTCGGGGACTACAACTTGTTTGAGAACAACTGCGAGGCGTTTGCAATGTTCTGCAAGACGGAGAAGCGCGTGAGCGACCAGGCGTGCTCCGCCATGTTGTTGATCAAGGCTAGTGTGAAGGTGGCGATGGATAGGCTTCTTCGTGAATCGTGATGCATGTGTTGGTTCATCACGGCGAGGAGAAGCACAACAAGTTGAAGCAGAGGATTGATAGCTGGCTCGCTAATATGTCGTCGCTTAAACAGAAAAAGGATCAGGAGGGTCATCAACTCATGATCACCGGCGCTTGAATGTTGAGATGATTTGAAATTAAGGAGCTATATATATACCAGATCCAAGGGGGTTAGTCGATTATTATTGTTTAGGTAATGGAGTGTTATTCTATGTATGTGATCAGTTGGAATGACTATGAGCATATATAATTTGTATTTCAGTTTCTTTATCGGTCTATTAAGGGTGTTATGATCGAGGAAGCAAATTCCTTGCTTTCGCTCTTTATCAAAGTAATTTGTACATATTGTTCGAAGAATGTAATTAGGTAGCACGCTTTAGTTAGAAACACGTTTTTATTTATTACATTTTATGTTTGGATAGAGGGTGAACCATAATAACTCTCCAATGCAGTCTTCGCACATATTAAGCTTTCTTTTCATTTTTACAAGAAGATACTACTTTACCAACTTTAGTTAACTCAAGTCAGTTGAATGGTTACAAGCATAGTTTTGCACTTTAATCTATTTAGGTCGATGTTTTTAGTCTTTAGGATTAGTGTTTTGATGTCACCTACTATAAAATTTGATATCATAAAATTAAACACTACCATTTAACCTTAACTCGAATCAAAAGATGAATGACAACAATAGATAACATATGATTAAGAGTTCAATTTTTCATTTTAAGGTTGAGTTTGTTGATAAAAAAATTTCCTATATATTTCTATCATTTTTTCACTGGGCTTGTCATTTGGTAAGCGGGCTTTGTGAAGTGAGAGCTCACCAGCCCATGAAAACCTGATCGGGTCAGCCTCCAGTGTCACCAATCCACATTGTTTGATTCCTCTGAAACTCTGGAGACCAACGAAGTATCACTCTGAAACTCCCAACCACCAGAACACAAAGTTTCCAAAAGGGCATAGAGAGAGATGCTGACGCAGTCCCTTTTGCGTCCCAATTCGCCTTCAGTGTCATCATCCTCAGGTAGCTTCTCCACTTCTCTCTCTTTGTTCTGTCCAACTTGTCTCAAATACTCTGAGAAACACAAGCTGCATGCTTCTCTAACTCACTCAAATCCCAGCGAGGGTGTCAAAGAATTCAACTTTCTAGCTTTAAACGACGAAACTCATTCAGTTACTGACTACCCAAGTGTCCCAACTCTAGGAGAGGAAATTTCTTTTGAGTTATACAACCATTTGTTACAAGATTTTTGTAGAGTTGGGCATGTTGATAAGGCCATGGCTCTTCTTGCTCAAATGGAAGCTCTTGGCTTTCGACCCAATTCGATATCCTACACTCGTTTAATTGATGCTCTGGGAAGTATTGGGAGGACTTTGGAGGCTGATGTGTTGTTTCAGGAAATGATATTTGTGGGGTTTAGGCCAAGAATTAAGCTTTACAATGTGTTGCTTAGAGGGTTTTTGAAGAAAGGTTTGTTAGGACTCGCAATTAGAGTTTTGGGGGTAATGGGTGACTTGGGTACTGAGAGAAATCAAGAAACTTATGAGATTTTACTTGATTACTACGTCAATGCTGGGAGGTTGGAGGATACTTGGTCAATGATTAATGAGATGAAGCGGAAGAGGTTTCGGCTGAGCTCGTTTGTGTACAGTAAGGTTATTGGTCTTTATAGGGACAATGGGATGTGGAAGAAAGCAATGGACATTGTGGAGGAGATAAAAGAAATGGGGATGGTATTAGACAAACAGATTTACAACAGCATTATTGATACATTTGGGAAATATGATGAGTTGGATGAAGCATTGGAAGTCTTTGGGAAAATGAAACAAGAAGGTGTAAGGCCTGATATTTCGACCTTTAATTCGTTGATACGGTGGCACTGTAAGTCTGGTTTGTTAAAGAAGGCCCTTGAATTGTTTACCGAGATGCAAGAACAAGGATTATATCCTGATCCGAAAATTTTTGTTACTATTATCAGTAGATTGGGGGAGCAAGGGAAGTGGGATATGATACAGAAGACCTTTGAGAATATGAGAAGCCGAGGGCATAAAAAAAGTGGGACTATTTATGCTGCTCTGGTTGACATTTATGGGCAATATGGAAAATTTCAGGACGCAGAAGAGTGTATATCTGCACTAAAGGCAGAAGGTCTTGTTCTCTCTGCCAGTATGTTTTGTGTCTTAGCAAATGCCTATGCCCAGCAGGTTCTCTTTGTGCACTTTAAAAATTGTCCATATAAATTTCACTTGAAGCACAATGATTTCGTCTCATAATTTCATTGTAATATGCTTATAAGTTATAACATATATTGGTATTATTCTTTAATGCAGGGATTATGTGACCAGACAGTCAAAGTACTTCAGCTCATGGAAGCTGAGGGAATCGAACCAAATGTGATAATGCTGAATGTTTTGATTAATGCATTTGGTATCGCTGGTAGACATTTGGAGGCTTTGTCCATTTATCACCATATAAAAGAAAGTGTAAGTCTATAAGATGTCTAGAAACATTTCTTCAACCCATTCAGTTTTCATGGTACTTGTTAGCCAAGTTCCTAATGGTTATGATTTTGTTGTTTCTGAAGGGTTTAAGCGCCGATGTAGTTACTTATACTACCCTTATGAAGGCGTTTATTCGAGCAAGGAAGTATGATAAGGTCCCTGAGATATACATGGATATGGAACATGCTGGATGCACCCCAGATAGGAAGGCTAGACAGATGTTAGAAGTCGCTTCATTGGTCCTTCAACAGAGGGACTGAGAGTATCCAAAGTTCCAAACGGCTTTAAGCGAGTTTATGATGCGATGTGCTCATGTTGTGTCGTATTGGTATAATTACAGACCACACTTCTCTTGATATTATCGTTAACCAAGGTGAGTTTTCTTTCTTCTATTCTCATGATGTTTTGAACTTCAATGATAAGGCTTTATATCTAATTGACCTTGTTTGTACTATATAAAATGCTGTTCTCAGGTTTTCTGAGACGGCTGTTGAATTACACATCATAAATAGTTAAACTTTCAGCCGGTGTAATTTTCTGTTTCTGATGCAATACACGGGAGTGAGATCTCAAATATCTTAGTATTTACAATATGAAGTGAAAAATGTGAAAGATATGTCCCAGCACACATGAGAGCTGCCAACTGCGTTTTCTGAAGCCAAGGCTCGCATCGTCGGAGACCCCGACTTAATGACTTATAGCTTGTGCTGAACTAAACAAATAAATAAATAATGGATTAAATACTTGTTACTCCTCAAACTTTTGCCTGAAAAACAGTTTAGTCCCTCGCCTTTCAAATTAAAATGGATAGTCTTTATTCTCTCTAATTCTCACACAAAAGGTTCAAAACAGGTCTAAAATGACTATTCTACCCCCAAGATCCTTTTTTTATTATTTTCTCTCTTTTTTTTTAATTTCTCTCCTTTTTTTTTATTTTTTTTTCTGCTTTTCTCTCTCTCCCTCTCCACAGATCGATCTTGTCTCCTTAGTCCTCACTACTCTCTATAATTTCCCATCTTCATCTTCTTCTTCAACTCTCCAGAACCCACCACTAAATGGGTCTTCGTCTTCCTCTATCAGAATGCAACTCCGGCGCCGGCAGAGTGCTTTACTCGAAGCCCGTCCCCTTCAAGCAACCCTCCACTCCGTTTCCGGCTAGCTTCTCCACATTCTTCACGTTCTCCGTCAGCAATTTGAACCCCTCCTCGATCGGCGGCGGGCTGGGTTTTATCATTTCGCCAGACGATGAGGTTGTCGGAGACGCCTACGGGTTCTTGGGGCTCCAGAGCGTGGAGGACCCGGGTTCGGGTTCCGAGTCGAGCTTCGTGGCGGTGGACCTCGTGAATTGCTGGATTGAATTCGGCAGGTCGAGTCGGGTCTTCACCATATCTGTTTCGTATTCGAATCTCAAACCCAGAGACTCGCTCCTCTCCTTCCCTCTCGATCTTGATCGGTATGTCAACGACTTGGGTGTTTCTGGGTGTTTAGGATCTGGGTTGTTTCTGGGTGTTTATGATCTGGGTTGTGTGTTGTTATTGCTCGATCTAATATGGGTGTTTCTGATCATTCGTAATATGTTGGATGATGATAGTGAGGTGGCTTATTGGTGGGAGTGGTGGAGGATGAGGAGGAGGAGAAGTGGTTGAGCTTAGTGGGGACGACGACGGAGGTGGAGATGGAATTGTGGCGGCGGAGCTTCCATGAGGGGTGGAGGGGGCCCACCAAGCGCTGCAGAGTGGTAGTGAGTGCGGTGGATCGAGTGGATAAACTCGAGGTTGAATACGAGCTTGGAGAGAAAGAGAGAGAACCAGCCAGAAAAAAAAAAGAAAAAAAAAAAGAGAAAAAAAAAGAGAGAGAGAAATTAAAAAAAGAGAGAGAAAAAAATAAAAAATGATTTTGGGGGTAGAATAGTCATTTTAGACCTGTTTTGGACATTTTGTGTGAGAATTAGAGAGAATAAGGACTATCCAGTTTAATTTGAAAGGCGATGGACTAAACTGTTTTTCAGGCAAAAGTTTGAGGAGTAACAAGTATTTAATCCATAAATAATCCTTCCTATTTCTATTCATCGGATTCAGTGCATACTATGCAGATCAATTGTGTACCATTCATTCCAATCTTCTCCTATCAGGTGGTTCTCATTACATGACATAATCAATTTTTGTGATATATTTAATTCATACACCCACTCACACGGCCATCTGCATGGTATGCAGATCTATAGGGTAGAATTTTTAGCAAATTACCATTACCTACACTATTAGCCCATAAATTACCATTAGCAGGCCTGTTTTTTTGAATTCCCATGCGGTACTGTGCAAGGCCCATGCGCAAGGTATCATACCTTGTGGTCAGATTCCTTCTGTTTTTGAATTGTTTCTATTGACAAGTAAATTATGAAATTGCCTTTGTGGTTTGGATAATGTGAATTAACACTGCTGAATGTTAATAGCATTATGAAGATAGAATATTTCTACATTTCATCTTTGTTTTTCTTAACAACAACTCATTTATTTAATAATCCCAAAAATTATTTATACATATTACAATATGAAACTTGAACATTATATCATTTATCTTTGGCTTTGCTGCTTTCACATACAAGTTGCTTTGAATTTCACCTCTTCTCATGGTGAAGAAGTTTCTCCAGTAGGATTTCCTCATGTGCTTAAGGCTCTCTTTGATTTCCTTTTCAATTTGTAGCACATTGTCTGCGTAAACACTTCTATCCCTGACTCCTTGGTTATTTGCAATTTGCTGTATATAGTTTAGGATATATATGCTCCACAGTCAAAGGGATAATAAGGATGAATCCAAATGGATGACTGATCATGTACTTCTCCATATTGATTATATCCATAAGGCGTAAGCGTCAGAGCCAAATTGATTGTTGTCTTCATGAGATTCATTTGAGGTCTCACTGCGCTCTGTGCCTAAACTGATAGAGTCAAAACTTAAGGCAATTAAAGAAACATCAGATAGGGCACTTTGATCATCAGTTGAACTTCTAGTCCTTCTCCCATATCGGGTCTTCTCTTCAGCACCATGACCAGCTGTTCTAGCTCCGTGATCTTCATATTAGGTGGCATGATCAAAATTACCTTCACGGGTAAATTGGTTTAATCCTCCACCCACAGAAGATTGTCCATATTCATATCTTTCACCTCCACCACCTGTTCCGCTTCCACCATCTTCATCATCATCAGAACTATCAGGAGTTGCTGTACCACCCCACGCATCTTCACTATCTGAATTATCTCTTGGGTTTTTAATACCTTCTTCAGTAAGACCCTCTCTACATTGATTCCAGCATTAGTTGCAGTTTCTACAACTTGTGGTCCTCTAACTTCATCATCGAGATGTGCAGGCATAATCCAATTATGAAGTGGATCAATGCCATTATCAAGTGGCCCACTTGCAACATGAAGTAGATCTAGATAGTTGTTTTCATTGACCACATTATTCATTGCATGTCTGTCTCACAGTCGCAACTTCATGTTGTAGTAGCAGTATACAAGCTTTTCCAACTTCTGATATGCCAAACGGTTCATTTGCTTGGTATGAATAAGAGCAAATGTACTCCAATTTCTCTCACACGTAGAAGAAGAAGCCGTTTGTGCTAAAATACGAATTTCTCCTCACTCGGATTTCCCTCGAACGGAATACTCCTCATCCAAATTCGCTTTGAGGAGATTTCTCCTCACCCATATTCGCTTTGAGGAGATATCTCCTTACACAGATTTGCATTCACCTAGATTCATTTTGAGGGGATTTCTCCTCACCCAGATTTCCCTTGAGAAGATATCTCTTTACACAGATTTGCATTTAGAGAATTATTGAGTCTTTTCTTCTTCTTTTTTAATTAGATTTTACAGATATTTCTTTACTTTATCGAGGATACATCCCAAAATTCTTCACTTTATTAGGGATATATCCCAAATATCTAATATATCGAGGATATTTGACGATGTCGGAGAAATTTCGGGGGCAATGGTAGAAGATAAAATATTAACCCCCTAGATATATTGGTTTCTCCAAAAATAGAGATATCGGGGAATATATCGGAAATATCGCAGATATTTCAATAATTGGTTTGACTCACATTAATTAGCCAAGTTTTGTGTCAAATTTGTAATCTTAGTCTATTTTGAAATATTTAAATACACTAGTTTGGGCAGTGGGGAATGCTGTTCTAAATTATTGGGCTCCAGTTGGACTCACATTAATTAGCCAAGTTTTGTGTCAAATTTGTATCTTAATCTATTTTGAAATATTTAAATACACTAGTTTGGGCAGTGGGGTATGCTAAACTAAATTATTGAGCTCCATTTGGACTCACATTAATTAGTCAAGTTTTGTGTCAAATTTGTAATCTTAGTCTATTTTGAAATATTTAAATACACTAGTTTGGGGAGTGGGGTATGTTTTTCTAAATTATTGAGCTCCAATTGGACTCACATTAATTAGCCAAGTTTTGTATCAAATTTGTAATCTTAGTCTATTTTGAAATATTTAAATGAGCTAAATACTGATTACTACCATGTAGTTTGGGTCCAAAATCAATTCAGTCCCTGAACTTCTAATTTCATCAAGAACACCCCTGCACTTTCAATTTTGATTTAATAGGTCCAATTTGTTAGTCTTCCAACAATTGAGTCATTTAACTTGTTGACGTGGCTCATATATAGCCTATGTTTTAGGATGTGGTGTTGAGATGGTCTGCATAGTCAATTTAGGAGTGAGTCCAACTATTAAAAATCTATCAAATAAATAGTTTTTCAACAAATAATCCAACTATAACTTGAACCCATAACAAAATATTAACGAATTGGACCTATTAGATCAAAATTGAAAGTACATGGGTGTTTTTGATGAAATTAGAAGTCCAGGGACTAAATTGATTTTGGACCTAAACCACAAGGTAGTAACCAGTATTTAGCCCTATTTAAATACACTAGTTTGGGGAGTGGAGTATGCTGTTCTAAATTATTGAGCTCCAGTTGGACTCACATTAATTAGCCAAGTTTTGTGCCAAATTTGTAATCTTAGTTTGTTTTGAAATATTTAAATACACTAGTTGGGTTAGAATACCAATTTTTGCAATCTATAAAATAATAATAGCTTATGTAATGTATCTAGTATGAAAATATGCTGATATTTCTTAAATTATATTTACTACTTTATTATGCATAGAACAGCTTCAGTCACTTTATTATTTACTACTAGTATGGATGAGAACAGAGTAGAGACTATGCATATTGAAGAAGTGAGGAATCATTTGATACTATGTAGTCACTAGTGTGTGTACTGTTTGGTAGTGTGTGGTAGTCTATAGTTGAACAGTATAAAGATGATAAAAAGGTTCAATCATTCAAATGAGGCTAAGTGACTTTGTCAAAGGAGCCATATGTAGATGACAACGGAGTACGGATTATGCATCTTGAAGAAGTGAGGAATCATGTAGTCACAAGAGTGTAAAGAAATGTGGTGCAATTATATGTAATTATATGAACCATTCGGTATTGTGCAGTCCGTGACTGTGTGTAGTCTACAATGTATTAAAAAGCGCGCTTTAGGGTGCGCCTGAGGCGCAAAAGGCTTATTTCTTTGTATATCTTGCGTCAGATTTCATCACAAGGCGTAGAGGCGTACTTATAGGCGTGAAAAGCGTGGGAGGCGTACGCCCAAAAAAAAAAACATAAGATGGTAGATGAGTTCTGAACTTCTGCGTTGTCTTTGAGATGATTTCTGCTCCAAATCATGATAGAGACTGAGTTAAAGGGGTAGAACTGAAGAGGAGGGAAGGAGGGAGAGAGAGAGAGAGAGAGATTATTATGGTTTTTTGAAAGATTACTCTGATTTATCTTTATCTATTGGTCTTCCACCTTTCCTAAATACTTTATATCTGTTAAGATACAAGTAGTGGCACACTACAATACAAACACTTATTTTTTCTATATATATAATTAGTTATTTTTTCTATATACATGTGTTTTACTAAATTTTTCTTTAATACATACTTATTATTTTATGATGCAAAGCTTACGCCTTATGCCTCGAGGGCTTACGCCTTGTTGAGGCTCTCCAGAAAACGCCTCTGGTACGGCGTACGCCTTAGCGTTTTAAAACATTAGTAGTCCGTCACTGTGTGTTGTCTGTACTCTGCTTGAACGCTATAAAAGAAGCTCAAGTCGAGAGAATTTCCAAGTCAAGCAACGCCTCTCCCAGTTCAAGTAGTATAAAACTTCAATCCATAGGTTGCATATGGCTAGCTCTGGCTCAAGTAGTTTGATAGAAATGACTCTGAAGCTTACAAACAAGATCGATAGAAAGAGACTCAGGCCTGGAGATCGTATTTATGCTTACAGAAAAGCGGCCATCTACGCCCACCATGGTTAGTACTGATAATTGAGTCCCTAACTCTTTATTGTTTTAATTAATTTCTTCAATGCCATGTACTAATTCATGTATTCGCTTAGGTATCTTCATTGGGGGAGATAGAGTGATTCACTTTAACAGAACACAAGAAGGAAACACATCGAGACGAGGAAGGCCATGCAGAAACTGTGGGCTTGTCAAAAATGACCTCCGAGGAGTTGTCATGTCCTGCATTGACTGTTTCCGCGACGGCCACTCCCTCCGCCGCTTCCGATACGGCGTTAGTTGGGGCCTTTACGTCATCAGCCGGCCAGGCACATGCACCACCGGCGAGGCTCCCCGTGCAGAAGAGACCATCAGCCGCGCCATTGAGGAGTTAAACAAGAAAGATTTTGGGGACTATCACGTGCTTCAGAACAACTGCGAGACCTTTGCGGTGTTCTGCACGACGGGGAACCGCAGGAGCGACCTGGCGAGCACGGCTATATCGGCGATCAAGGTGGCGATTCACAGGCTTTATAGTGATGTGAAGAGTAATCACGGCAAGGAGAAGCTCAACGAGTTAAAGCAGGCGATTGAGAGCCTTTTTGTTGATGTGAAGAATCCTCACGGCGAGGAGAAGCTCAACAAGTTGAACCAGATGATTGATATCTGGGTCACTAATAGGGCGTCGCCTGAAGAGATCAGTGACGGATTAAAAAATCTTGAAAAGGATCAGTAGGGTCATTAACTCATGATCTGATCAGCGCGCGCTTGAATGTTGAGATTATTTGAAATTAAGAAAGTTTCCAAAAGGGCATAGATCGAGAGAGATGCTGACGCAGTCCATTTTGTGTCCCAAGTCACCATCAGTGTCATCATCCTCAGGTAGCTTCTTCACTTCTCTCTCTTTGTTCTGTCCAACTTGTCTCAAATACTCTGAGAAACATAAGCTGCATGCTTCTCTAACTCACTCAAATCCCAGCGAGGGTGTCAAAGAATTCAACTTTCTAGCTTTAAACGACGAAACGCATGCAATTACTGACCACCCAAATGGCCCAACTCTCGGTTTTAGTTATACAACCATTTGTTACAAGATTTTTGTAGAGTTGGGCATGTTGACAAGGCCATGGCTCTTCTTGCTCAAATGGAAGCTCTTGGCTTTCGACCCAATTCGGTATCCTACACTCGTCTAATTGATGCTCTAGGAAGTATTGGGAGGACTTTGGAGGCTGATGTGTTGTTTCAGGAAATGATTTTTGTGGGGTTTAGGCCAAGAATTAAGCTTTACAATGTGTTGCTTAGAGGGTTTTTGAAGAAAGGTTTGTTAGGACTTGCAATTAGAGTTTTGGGGGTAATGGGTGATTTGGGTACTGAGAGAAATCAAGAAACTTATGAGATTTTACTTGATTACTGTGTCAATGCTGGGAGGTTGGAGGATACTTGGTCAATGATTAATGAGATGAAGCGGAAGAGGTTTCGGCTGGGATCATTTGTGTATAGTAAGGTTATTGGTCTTTATAGGGACAATGGGATGTGGAAGAAAGCAATGGACATTGTGGAAGAGATAAGAGAAATGGGGATGGTATTAAACAAACAGATTTACAACAGCATTATTGATACATTTGGGAAATATGGCGACTTGGATGAAGCATTGGAAGTCTTTGGGAAAATGAAACAAGAAGGTGTAAGGCCTGATATTTCGACCTTTAATTCGTTGATAAGGTGGCACTGTAAGTCTGGGTTGTTAAAGAAGGCCCTGGAGTTGTTTACCGAGATGCAAGAACAAGGATTATATCTTGATCCGAAAATGTTTGTTACTATTATCAGTAGATTGGGGGAGCAAGGGAAGTGGGATATGATACAGAAGACCTTTGAGAATATGAGAAGCCGAGGGCATAAAAAAAGTGGGACTATTTATGCTGCTCTGGTTGACATTTATGGGCAATATGGAAAATTTCAGGACGCAGAAGAGTGTATATCTGCACTAAATGCCTATGCCCAGCAGGTTATCTTTCTGCACTTCAAAAGTCTTTCCATATAATTTCACTTGAAGCATGAAGATTTCGTCCCATAATTTCTTTGTAGTTCTACATATATCAATATGCATATGATATATGCATATCATCTATTGGTATTCTTCTTTAATGCAGGGATCATGTGATCAGACAGTCAAAGTACTTCAGCTCATGGAAGTCGAGGGAATCGAACCAAATGTGATAATGCTGAATGTTTTGATTAATGCTTTTGGTATTGCTGGTAGACATTTGGAGGCTTTGTCCATTTATCACCATATAAAAGAAAGTGTAAGTCTATAAGAGGTCTAGAAACATTTCTTCAACCCAGTCAGTTTTCATGTTACTTGTAAGCCAAGTTTTTAATGGTGATGATTTTGTTGTTTCTGAAGGGTTTAAGCGCCGATGTAGTTACTTATACTACCCTTATGAAGGCGTTTATTCGAGCAAGGAAGTATGATAAGGTCCCTGAGATATACATGGATATGGAACGTGCTGGATGCACCCCAGATAGAAAGGCTAGACAGATGTTAGAAGTCGCTTCATTGGTCCTTCAACAGAGGAATTGAGAGTATCCGGATGGCTTTAAGTGAGTTTGTGATGCAATGTGCTCATGTTGTGTCGTATGGGTCTAATTAGAGACCAAACTACTCTTGATATTATCGTTAACTAGGGTGAGTTTCTTTCTTCTATTCTCATGATGTTTTGAGCTTCAATGATATGGCTTTATATCTAATTGACCTTGTTTGTACTTTGTACTTCTATATAATGCTGTTTTCAGGTTTTCTGAGACGGCTGTTGAATCACACTCATAAATGTTTGAAACTGTCAGCTGGTGAAAATTTCTGTTTCTGATGCAATACACGGGAGTGAGATCTCAAATATCTTGGTATTAACTATATGAAGTGAAAAATGTGAGAGATATATCCAACACATGTCAACACTCTTTGTGAGCTGCCAACTGTGTTTTCTGAAGCCAAGGCTCGCACCATCAGAGACCCAACTTATAGCTTGTGCTGAACTAAACACAAGCAGATCTTTTGCTGTTTTGCAGCAGAATCGAGTGGACCAATCGAAATTATGTTCATATTGTACATGTAATGGAAAACTTGTTCATATTTTTACGAGAAAATCAATATACAATCTTGAACAAGTTTTGTTTGCTCAGAGTTTCCATCGCACCCATTTCTTGCCGGGTGTATTGTTGTTCTTTCAATGACCTCACCGACCCAGTTACAATGAGTTTTCTATTGCCAAATTCAACATGGCATCAAATCATCAATTATCTTTAGAGCTTTGACGAAGGCCTTTAGGTTGAGCATTGAAACATGGGCGTGCGGGCCCTAGGAAGATGGTTTCCAGAGGAGGCAATATCAATATGCATAGCCAAATTCAACATGGCATAAGCATCAATTAATTCGCATCTTACTAACATGGAGGATGAGAGAGAATAAGATCACATGCATATCCAAGATTCCAAGTATTTTATGGAACCATACCACGGGAAGAAGACAGCCCATGTCTAGGTGCATGTATATGAAATGCAGTCAACTCCAGCCCTACTACTCGCTATATAATATGAACATCAAACCAGTTCTTGTAGGGCGGAGAGGGCAAACACTTTACACTACTACAAACTACTCGCACTAACAACTACATGCATAGGCAGCCAGCAGTAGCCATGCCTATATATTATTTATTTATCTATAAACTCAACCCTTCTATTCTATAATATAACCGAAGGGTTGAACGTGGCTCAACAGCTCAAGTCACGTGAGGCTTCTCCAAGTCCTCGATGTTGGTAGGGCGGTACCAGGCCTTCTCCTCCAGCACCGATGTCTCGTTACCATTCACAGCTCCAGACTCTTCAGCTGGGGTGGAATTATGCGCAGTCTCAGGCCCAAATACCCCAGTTCGAGGGTTTGGAGCCCAGTACTTCTCGGGTTTAGCTGGGATCACATCGTCTGGGACAAAGCTAGGGCGAATTTGTTCATCAGGGTTCTTGTCATAAACTGAGGTGTGAGCAGCCCTCCTGGATATACATAAAGCATGCAGAGTTCAGATCATTAACAGAACCATATATCCTAACATGTAATAGTACTGATACTATGTTAGACAAACTGAAATACCAACTCCAGTATTAATTACTGTTGCAAGATTTTGCTGATAGAAATAACATTCATTCAGGTAGGTTTGCTATGCTCCTGGGCTAGTTGGTATCACGTCCTACATCTCATTACTCAACTACTGAACTTTCTTATATCACATATTCAAATAAAAACACTAAGCAAATACAAGATGCATGGTTAAGAATCAGATCAAAATGAGATGTCAATGACTAACATTTCTATATGAGGGCTATTTCTTACCAGTTAAAAACCAAAGAAAATTAAGATAACATGGGATACAGGTAAAGCATCCAGGAAGATACAAATGGTATGAAATTAACTTGAAACAATGAAGTCTAGCCAACCATGTTTAAAAATTACAGAGTATGCCATACCTTCCCATCAAGCATGTGGATAAGTTAAGTTTTACCTTCCACTGAATTAAAGAAAATGAGTAAGGATGAGTATATGGTCCTCCTATCCTCCCTTGTGGTCTAGTCATCCTTTTCATCTTTTGAAAGGATAATTATGTCCCACCATCTTTGTACTCATTACTTGCCTACCTCCCAAGTTGGGCATCAGTTTCATCTAAATCGAGATTCCCTACTTCCTAAACCAGAGTGAGAATTAGGTGCTACTGACAACCATGTGGCTTAAGCTGGTTAGGTGTCAACCCCCAACCAGAGACATATTCATGGCGTTCAACACAAGGGGATTCTGGTCACATGACCAACAATGTGATCTTCATAAGATAATGACTACCAACCGACCCAGCAGAAACAAATATACATATATATTTGTACGGCAGACGCAAGGAACACGTGGTATGGGCTGACCGATCAGAACCTTAGCAGGAGGGTATTTTGGATATTTCACTTTAAAAAAGCAGGAGCAGTTTCGGAATGAAAGAAAATTTTGGTGGGTTCTGATTGGGCAGCCGCACGTATGTAAGAATTTTTCTACATATATACTGGTATGCATAAATATGCTCTTTTCAAATATCAAAACTATTTCACAGAATACAAAAAAATAATTGTTATGGTCCAAGTAAACGACTTTCCAATTATAGTGGTAAGTAGGCAACAAAAATGAGATGGTGGAGGCTCAACAGTCCATTAGTTAAATGTTATTACAAAAAACAATAATCAAACCAGAGAGACAAGTAAAAGAATTTGATTATGGGTAGCAGCATGCCAGTGATTTGAAGAAAATTTAGAGCATGTTAGTTATAGCCATAAAAATTACCCGGATATGTCTGCAAATCCATGCCAAAAGAAAGATAATATTTCACAGAGAGATCTCAAATAATAAATTTACCAAGTTTGGAGATCTCAACTTACAAGGCTTTTATTTAGTTCTTATTTGATTTTGACAGTTCACAAAGAGAACTAGGGTTAATATTAGTACATAATAGTCATATTGGGTCTCACAACTTTAACAAAGCAAGAAGATAGTGCTTGCACAGTATGGAATTTAGACATGCAAGTTCAGTCGCTGTCATGAAATTAATCTTGCTCCAATTTTAATCCATAAAGTGTTAATCTTCCAAAATGGCTACCGACCCAACTAAACTTTTATGTTCTTTTCAATTTAGCTCCTCCACCTTTTTTTAATTTCTTATCTCTATATTTCCATTGAATTATCAATGGTGGGCAAGCGTCCAATACCCACCCTAGTCTGTCCGTCCTTATCTATACAGTACCCCACAAACAAGTACAGCAAAAAGCATTTAGTACGAAAATGTATAGAATAAACATCAATTTAGCATATTTTTTCCGGTTTCCTCTTTTCCTCTTTTTCAGAAAGTTAAAAGGACAATATATTCGATGAAAACAATGGAATAAGAAGCATAAAATCTAATAAGCCCTGAATCAATACCTACAAGGCAACAATGAGCATCGATTCATTTGGCTGCAAAAAGAAAGCAAAGAATCTAAACAGACACACACACAATCTGATGAAACTTTGATTTTTTATATAAATTCTTTCAAAAATTCCTAGTCTGCTGGAAAAGGAAATAATAAGAGTTAATCACGTAGCCAAGTTTATCCGTAGAAAAATCCGAAAAACTAACAACCAGAAATGGATCTAAAACAGGACAAATGTCACAGTGACTCATCGCGTACTGAAAAAGCAAATAACCGCAGATCACAAATTTCTCAGAATCACATACTGATCATCAACAACAGTAGCTAGCAAAATTTCCAGAGAAAAATGAAATAACCGAAAAGAGTAAATGACTCATCAAGAACAGTAGCTAGCTAGCCAATTTTCCAGAGTAAGTGACTCCTCATCACGTACTGAAAAATCAAATAAACCGCAGATCACAAATTTCTGCGATCACATACTGATCATCAAGAACAGTAGCTAACTAGCAGTTTTTTTGTACAAAAATGAAAGCACATGCGCCGATTTGAGCAAAAATTTCTTGGGAATTTCCGCAACCACATACTGATCATCAGGAACAGTAACTAGCTAGCTAGCAGATTTTTCATACAAAAACGAAAGCAGATGCATCAATTTCAGCTAAAAATTCAAAGAAAATCTAGGTACCTGAGAGCGAGAGGAGCAGCGAGTGAGAGGCGAGTTGAGTCGGTGGTTGGACGGACTCGGATCTGGCTGACGACGACTCGCTTCCCCAAGTTGGCGATCATTCGGCTGCTGGAATTAGCTGCCATACAATTAAGACTAAGCTGCAGAGAGGAAAAGGTAGAAGAAGATTTGAGAGACTATAGGAGAGAGAGAGTGTGATGGTGTTGGTTTTATCTGCAACAAAATAGGGGAGTGACTCGGTGTTTATATAGTAGGGGAGAGAGAGAGAGAGAGAGTGGGTGTCCGATTCTTACCTTACCTGCACCAGCAGGCCCGGTTTGTTTGGATAGCAACCTACCCGCCCTACCCGTACGCATTTCTGGTACTGTAAAGCGGTGCCGTTTTGGTGTTTGACGGTTGGGTTTGTTGCACGCGTTTGTTACGCGGGAAGGATGGAATATGCTTGACGACGTCGTTTGGGGTGGGTTTGTTAAACGGGGGTTGTTGGTGTCAAGGACTGATTGGAGGCACTTGGTCAACAGTTAATGGCTGTCTTGGGTGGTCGTTTGTTGACTGTTTATTTTTAGTAGATTTTTCTATCTTAGTATTAGTATCTACTATTCTTAATTATAAACTGTTTATTTAGTAGATTAATAATTGACAACTTGTGTAAACATATACTCTAATCAAGTAAAAAGGACATGTCGTTTGGAAACTATTATTAAAACTAGTCTTTATATTATTATTATTATTATTATTATTATTATATTGGGGAAAAAAGAGAAGTTATTTGTTTTCAAAAGTGGGAGGTTTATTTGGATTATGAGTGATTATTGCAAATAGAAATATGGGTAGCTAACTAACTGAAAGATCATTTATTTTTATTTTTATATAATTATTTATTTTGCTATTTACCATACTACCATTCAATTATTAAAAATTAATATAAGGTTTAAGAATTTTATTGTCTTTTCACACTCACTTCGACTAATAAAGCTCATTCTTTTAAATATAATATAGATAAGAGCATTAATGTAGTGATACATGAAGTAGTTTAACACAAATATACAAATTAATTTGATATAGAAATAGAGTAATATCAAACTCATGTATCAATGTATTGACTATTGAGTTAGTCTATTTCTTGAATTAATTTATTATATGTATTGAAATAGCAATGTACAACAGATGAATCATATCTCTCTCTCTTTTTTTAATAAAAGAAGATGAATTATATCTTAATATAACTAAAAAGGAATAAAAAAAGATGCGAATATAAAATATATTTTTAGGTAGAGCATGATTCAAACCTTGTAATTCAAAAAAGGAAAGCATGGTTTACAGCATGAACCTAAATTAATATTATACCACTATGTTGCAAAGGTAGCTCCAAGATTCATTTAGTGGTTGCATGATTCATGTCATATAATCACACATGAGCTGTGAGACATTGTTTGGAGACTAAACTGTGTACTATTTTAGACTAAACAAGGTCAATTTAATCCGACTTGTTTAAAGTATTGATCATGTGGACTCTCTTTTCATGAGCTTACAAATTGCTAAGTCAAAAGATCTAATCTGCAATATAAATAGGTGACAAGTCCTTCACGGAACAAGTTTTTTTTTTTTCTTTAATCATAATATGAATATCATTAAACTGATGAAATTGTTACAAGTAGGTTGAAATAATATAATCCGGAGTCACTATTGTCTACACAAGTCAGATCAACAAGCCTAAACATAACTTTCAATCATTCTAAAGAGAGGCTACGCAATTTTCGGTACACCACGAGACTAAAAAAGATGGTCATGACCCAAATCTGACATAGGGGCATAGGGCAATGGTAGAACCGAAGAACATTCGGTCCTAATTTGGGCTTCAATAATTGAACATGAAATAATATTTTGGGGCATACCATTTTAACCATCAAAGTTCTTTTCAAGCGTGGTTCATGCAGGTTTTTCCAGGCCTGGATTGAACTCATCTGGGCCAGCCCTTTGAAACCTCTGGAAGGCCCAGTTCCTTGCACTCACTCTTGAATTTGATTGGAAGAGAATATTTTTCGAGTTCATTTTTTAAAAATTTTGTGGCTACGCATTGAAGAGGTTATGTGGCTCTAGCTATGTCAACCAAAGTTTATCTGGTCCTAGAATGAAACCTGTGCCCGGCACGTACAGCTTCAACTGACAGTGCTTTTCCTCTTTAGCTTCATTTCTCTGGCAGTTTGGTGATACAAAACGACATGTCACCGGCGGTGCTTGCAGGTTCTTCCTCTTCTTCTTGCTCTGCCACTTTCAACAGGCACCAGTACTCCATCAAAACTCCACAGATCACTACCCCAAAATCATTGGCACCACTACAATGTCAGGTAACATATATATGAGTTATTCTAGCTGGTTACCAATTCAGTACAAAGAAAAGACACATCCTTTATGATGGTTAGTTAATTTGCTCTCTGTGTAGAAGACTAGCTTCCAAGGGTTGTCACTTGGAGAAGCCAAAAGGGGTGTATCTGAATCCTTCGTAGCTGAGAATATTAGCAGTGCTACTGTAAGAAGAGGTCGGCTACTTAGCATAGTTGCAAGAACAGCTGGGGCTGCAAAGACAATTGAGGCTGAGGTTGACAAGCCATTAGGCCTCACTTTGGGTCAAAAGCCTGGAGGTGTTGTTACCATCACTGTGAGTACCCTTAATTTTGTCTACCTCCAAAGTTGCAGAATTTAATCATTAGTTGAATTCCATGAGTTCATTGCCTACATTAATACATCAATACATTAACTTTATGTAATGATAGATAAATTTCAATCAACCACTAAATTCTGTAGTTAGTTATAGATTGACTTCATGTAGTGGTAGATTGTCCAAAAAAAACTACACATATATGTATTAATGCATCAGTGCACCGCACATAGAGTTTTCAGTATGAATATTACTCACTTTTGAAACTATTGTTAATTGAAGGCCGTGGAAGGAGGTGGAAATGCAGCGAAGGCAGGGCTTAAGGCAGGGGACCAGGTGCTCTACACTAGCAGCTTCTTTGGAGATGAATTATGGCCAGCGGATAAGCTTGGATTTACTAAAACTGCCATCAACGCGAAGCCTGACAACGTTTACTTTGTTGTTAGCAGGTAAGTGCCCACCTAGCTAGCTTCACTTCAATTCTTTCATAAAAATGAGTTATTTAGTTGGGATGATTGTTAATGCTTGCAGAGGTGGTGCTGAAGTAGATGTTAAACGGCTACCAAAGCGTCCAGCTCCTCCTCGCTTTGGAAGGAAACTAACCGAGTCTCAAAAGGCAAGCAAGCTTCAACCTAGTTAATACCATGAATGGTAGATTATAGTTAAGCTAGCTAGCTTTAATCCTTGGTTTGGTGCATGCTCCCCCATCTTTAGTACCTTAATGTTCCATTTATGTACAATGATTTTCAGGCTAGAGCTACTCACATATGCCTTGACTGTGGATTCATATACACATTATCAAAGCCTTTTGATGAGCAGGTAATTAAGTAACCTAAATATCTATCAATCTTGACTGTGCATTTAGATTTTGAAGGGCTAATTGTGATTATTAACTTTAATGAATTTACAGCCGGATTCGTACGTATGCCCTCAATGTATAGCACCGAAGAAGAGGTTTGCAAGATATGATGTCAGCACAGGGAAACCTATCGGTGGCGGTTTGCCTCCTATTGGAGTCATTATTGGCCTCGTCGCTGGTGTTGCCGGTGTGGGAGCATTGCTTGTATATGGTCTTCAATGACCTAGCCTCTTGTTTACATAACCTCAACCTCAATTATACCCTCGGAGGCTCGGACCTGTATCAAACTATCAATTGTTGTAACAATCTGTTCTAAAGTCAATGCCCGTATCGTGTATTGGAATCATTTAGATGAGACGAGCATGAATGATAAAGCCAAAATAAATCAAGAAACACCAAAACAGGGGACAACAGGGAGTTGTAAAACTTTACAGTTTCAAATGTTAATCATAAATGATGAGCTCACACTAACCAGTGATCAAAATTATTTTCCTGTGTAAAGACGAAAGCTTTAGTTCTGATTTGACGTAGTCTCTGCCTTGGAAACGAGAAGGGTGGTAAAATATTATTCAACTTTAGAAGCATGGAGCTGACTTCACTCTGCTTCTGGTCTGTGACTAGTCACTTCTTACTTTTGGACTTTGGAGTAGTAACATTGAGCTCAGTCAGTCACAGTGTTTGCATTAAATACCTGTCTGTTATGGTAGAAGATAAATGAGAGTGAGACTTGAAACCAACCAAACCAGAAAGCTTCTGGTTACTTTGGTTGAAGAACATTGAAAAATGGCCGTTCCTCCATCGGAAATTTCACTCCGGCTGTCGGATTCTAAGGCAAATTTCTTCAAAGTTATACTTCCCCCCACCATTGAGAACCAAAAACTAGTAAGTATCATTCATATTATGCTCTATAGAGTAATGAACACTTCAGTTTAGGTTTCTTTTTTAACCATTAGGACTATTAATGCTTCAGATGTGAATGAATCTACTCAAATTCTGGATTTGCTTTACCATCCTGTTTGTCTAAACCCCAAAATTCATTACTTAAAAAAAGTTTTTTAAGTTAAATTATGATTTTGAAGTCAGTTCAAGAACAAAACCAGAACTTTCAGTTGAGCAAGCTGTTCTGGTAAAGTGACACACTTTGGTATGTCTTTTCACACTGGTGTATGTGAAAAGAGAATTCTTAATGCTTCCTCCTGTAAGATCAGGCGAAAGAGGAAATCAGAAGTCTGAGTTGACGAATCTTTTCCTGTCAAGTCAAACGCTTTGCATATCATTAAGAAATTACTCCAAGATTAATGATCCCATTTCTGTAAATTAGTGCTGGTTTTGTTTTCAGATTCGGTACAGTTTACAGTTTGAGGTTTACAATGTCATGCTCCTCTCTAACTAACAGACTGACTGATTTTAGCTTTTGCTTTCAATTACGCTAAGCGTTGCGCCTTTCTCTGTAAACTTTGGTCAGTACACTGACATTGCCTGTGTAACTTGGTCTAACTAATTTTGGTGCCTGCAGGATATTCCACTAAAGTCTGCACTAGAATTTGGGGATGAACTGTCTAATGTTGCTACACTAATTGTTCCAGCTGGTCGTGTTTGGCAAGTGGATTTGGAAAGAGCTCACAAGAGGATTTGGTTTGTCGGCCGTTGGCAAAAATTCGCAGAATATTACTCCTTAACTGATGGTCAGTTCTTAGTCTTTAGTTATCAAGGAAATTCGACATTCCATGTTCGCATTTTTGATTTCAGTTGTTGTGAGATCGAGTACCCTTGTGTTGGTCAAAGTATCAAACATGAAGAGGATGTTGAGGATGATGTTTGTGGAACTCTCCCTACTTCCAGCAAAGGCAGAGGCAAATGTGTAGATCAACATGTTAAGAGGAACAGGAAAAGTGTTGCTATTACCAAGAGATTTAAGCGAGCCAAGTTGAAGGTACAGAGAATGCCTAGCTCACAGGATTTTCCCACAAGAAAGAAGAAATACAAGGAAATATTTGTTAAGAACATAGCTGCTTACACTTATCCTAATTGCAAAATTACGATTGCCAAAGAACATCAGAAAGTGATCCATGCTACCAAAATGTTCAACTTGGAAAATCCTTTTTTTGCAGTTATCTTGCAGCAATGCAATCTTGACAACTACTATATGGTGAGTCATGCATTTTATGCTCTTTTGAAACTTCACTGAGATGTATGTGTTGCTCAGTTACCTGTAATTAATTTGCTTCACTTGTGCAGTATGTTCCAACTGCCTTTGGAAGGAGATATATGAGAGGATGTCCAGAACATATCAAGTTTGAGGATTCTAATGAAAAGCAGTGGGATATCCGATGCTTTTTCCCAGCAAATACAAAGGTGATGAGGAGAATAGGCAAGGGATGTGGTGAATTTTTCAGAGACAATAATTTCAAGAATGGAGATGTCTGTCTCTTTGAGCTGATCAAAAGGAAGGATGTTGTGTTAAAATTTTCGGTATTGCGCAACGCTGAATATGCAGTCAGGGTCGGTGGGAAAAAGAAAAATCCAAAGATTCTTGATAGTGGAACCTTGTACTTCTCTAAGAAGATTAAAGAGATGGTATTATCCAGAGAAACCAAGAAGGCGATGAAGGCTGCGGGAGCTTTGAAGATTGAAAATCCTGCTTTCATGGTCATCTTGCGAGCGCACAACATGCGCAACTCTTTTGTGGTAAAGACACACCAGCACCCACAATGTGCTATCCCCCTTGAAGTTTTTCCTCATGTTTTAAGACACAGAATGTGATACACACACGTACACAACATTATCTAGCTTGAAACTTTTCGGTGACTTGTGATGTTACTTGTTTGGTCAGCATGTGCCTGCTGAGTTTGTGAAGGATCATCTGCTTGGATGTGCTGACTTCATCAACCTTAAGGCCTCTAGTGACAAGCGGGCCGTGCGCTGCACAGTCTGCACTTATGAGCCACTACGCCACATAATGGAGATACGCGGAGGATTTGGTGAATTTACCAAGCATAATAATTTGGAGGAAGGAGATGTTTGTGTGTTTGAGCTGATCAAGAGTGAGGCTGATGCGCTCAAAGTTTCAATATTCCATGCCAGTGAATATGCAAAGTGAAAGCAGCACTGATCAATGGTGTCTTTTTATGTTGTTTAGTTAATTGTAATATTAGTAACGAAGACTTGTATGACATTGCTGGTTATGTTCAAGTTCCAGAGGAAAAATCACTGGTTTTGTAAAATATGAATCACATAGAACCTGGATATAAGCAAAACAGTAACCTAGGAAGGTCGGTAAGCTCCATTCAAATACGTCTTTTGTAAGTCCAAAGCCTGAAGTTGACAACTAAAAATCTTCACATGGGTTAATTTAGCAGCTCATACAAACTAGACCAGTAATTTTGAATAGGCACTTGTAACATCACTATTAAATTCTAAAGTATGAAGTAGGAGAATTATAACCTAACTTTACTCCCGTCTTAATTATTCATGTAAATATGAGGTGGCCGCCTGGCCCTATCAATGTTGCGTGTACGAAAAATTGTGATCTATTATTATTCTAAACCACCGATATGGGTTTGTTGCTTTTATAATAATAAAATACATTACTTACAACAATTTCACGTCCATTCTTTTTCTTCTCGATAAGGACAATTTTCACAGCAATTTTCACACGCATGTAATTGATTATCAAATAAAGAGAAAGCCTTTAATGGAAGGAAAACTATAGTTTTACCCCTGGAGGCTGGAGTTTGTTTCTTTTTTCTCACAAAAGAGAACCATATTTACTTTCTTTTTCCTTTTGGCACTTTGTATTTGTGTCTGTCTGTTCAGACCGAAAGAAAAAGAACTGGGCTTGACGGCATCTTCGATATCATCATTTACGCAACACACTACAGTAGTTACTTCATCAACTTTACGCCTTCTTTTTTTTTTCTCTGGACACAAATAACCAAAATCTACTCGCAGAATTGAAACAGTGTGAGTGAGAGTGAAGAGAGTTAATTTTTCTGAGATGGAGAAAAAGGTGCTTCTGGTTTGCTGTGTGGCGGGACTGTTGGGGCTGTTGTCGGCTGCTACAGGATTTGGTGCTGAGGCAACAAGAATCAAGGTAAAAGAAGTGAAATTAGTAGCTTTGCTTTGATGAGTTAGATCTTTCTTGGCCTTATCTGATATGGGTTCGTGCGAAGATTGTTTCTTTACTGTTTATGTACTAGCCCTTTGATTGATTGGTCAGAAGAGTAAGGGAAATTGGAAGAGGAGTTGTGATGTTACCTTTTATTTCTGTAAACTTTTATACTATTGAGCCAGGAAGTTGTGTTTTTAAGTTTGGTGTATCTAACTTGGTTCGACCGAACTGAGAGATTAATTTTATATGCTTCTTTTGTTGCATTGATTTTGTCTTTGCTACTATTTTATTTGTTTCTCTTATTGAGTTTGCGATGAAGTTCCAGATTGGGAAGCTCAGACGTTTTCATGTTTTTTATTATGCTCCCAGCCCTCCTATTTTAAGTATAGCTTGATCAGAAATGATTTTCTTTTTCTTTAGCTTGATATGAACTAGTCATCCTTTGTGGTTTGGAAGTGATAAGATATTTGGTCTTTGCTTTACCTTTAACTTCCAAATACTTCATTAGCCAACTTGTTGGTTTTGGGTTTAATGAGGATGAGGTGAGTTGCATGCATAGTTTGCCGATGCAAAATAGGCCAATTTTCACCAAACTAGAAAGCAATTTGAAGCACTGGTGTTATGGAAGCTTGATTAAAACTAATGTGGCAAGGTAATCATCCTGTATATTCTATCCTTTCCTTGTAATCTCTGTTTTGTCGACTACAGTGATAATAACTAAACCTTAATATTTTCATAGTTGAAACAGCTGTATATGTGTGAGAATCTGAGATGGAGATTAAGGAAAAGAGTTGGAGAGTTTTTGATTTCTCTCTGCATTTGACACATTTTTAGTAGACTTCAATTGGGTTATATATGCTAACAATTGATCTATTTTCAGTATCGAGGGATTGTTTGAACTTCAAACTTTGAACCAGTGCCTCTGATTATTGTTTGGTATACTAGTCTCCATTTGTATGATGGAAGGGATGCTGAAATTGGTTGCTTACTTTCTGTTATATTCCTACAGGGTTCTCAGGTTCAGTTTGTCAATGCTAGTCAATGTGAATATCCTCGGACTGCAGCTCTTGGTCTTGGTTTTACTGCCGCAGTGGCTCTTATGGTAGCTCATATAATTATAAATGTTTCAACAGGATGCATTTGTTGCAAGAGGATCCCCCGACCTTCCAATTCTAACTGGACGGTTGCCCTTATCTGCTTTGTTGTTTCCTGGTAACTCATAACTAAAAATTGGTGATACATTTGTTGTTATCCTTGATGAAACTATAATTTCATCAGGAAATGACTAGGGCTGGAATGGCAAAGCAATGCATTGTTATGCTGCAAGTTTATTATTGTTTTTGTTGCTGTTCCTTTTCACTTGGTTTTGCAAATTTATCTATTAGTGTCGGACGGATTAGCACGGCATGCGTTTTACTCTAGTCTCCTCACTGGTGCAGGTTCTCGTTTGTAATAGCATTTCTTTTGCTGCTCACTGGTTCTGCACTCAACGATCGACATGGTGTAGAAAGCATGTACTTTGGCAGCTACTACTGTTATGTTGTGAAGCCTGGAGTGTTTGCTGGAGGTGCTGTCTTATCCCTTGCAAGTGTGACCCTAGGAATTTTCTACTACATGACCTTAAATTCAGCAAAGAACAACGACAATCTGTGTGGTAATGCTGTTCAGGGGCCAGCAATAGCTATGGGGCAACCCCAGTTTCCAGCACAGAATAATACTCAAGACCCTGTCTTTGTCCATGAAGACACTTATATGAGACGGCAATTCACATGATCCGTGGATATATATCTTGGGTCAGCTATTCGTGTTCAGTGTTTATCCTATGAAGATGGTGATCGGTGTTGGAAGATTGTTGTAGTTGCCATATAGCATATTCTAGGAAATCTGGAGTTTTCTTGTCGAAGTCTGCTGTGCTTGTGGTATAGGTTTATGTGAGACAACAGTTCGCATGATTCGTGGATACATGTAGGCTCGGATATTCATGTTCATTCTGTGGATCCTTTCTATATAATGATCAGCCTTTGACGATTATCGTAGTAGGCAAATAGAATTCTAGGAAATGTGGAGTTTTTTAGTCCAAGTCTGCTCTGTTGGTACTGTAGGTGAAGTTTGTGTCTTGGGTTTGGTATCATCCACGAACACAATGTGCTTGAATTTAAGCTGGATGGACTACATATTAATCCAAGGCCAATGCTTTGGGAACCGTATGATGATTCCTAATCTCTTTTTCTCCAACTAATTTTTTGTTTACAATTTGAGAAAACTTATAGAAACTAGAGTCAAATTCTCACTTATCACTCGACGATTTTCCCAATCTTTTCAAAGGGATACCGACAAGTCTTGTGGCTTCGCTTTAATCTCAATTTAATTTATTTTTGGTTACATTAGAGCGAAATAAACCTATGGGCTTAAGTGATCCACCTAATTCCCACCCAATGGGCTTAATCTCAATCTAATCTTCAGATAGGTGTAAGGGGGTACTTTTGTCTCTAAAAAAGATAACAACGGCTCGGTTTCAAAATATAGCCGTTGCAGGGTTTTCCAAATCCGAAATATTCCTTTTATATAATTTTGCAGAGCCCCAAACCCTAAATCACATCGCCTCCAATCCTTATATAAACCCACTCATTCAACCCAGTAATCTCACAAAAGCTCTCTCTCTAATTCTCCAACTTTCTCAAGTCTCAACGCTCACAAAAGCCTTCATCTTTTCAATTTTTTGATATAAAATTGTTTTGGGTTTCTTGAATCTAACTCTGTTTTGCAGGATTTCTTCAATTTTTGCTCTCAGTCTTTATATTGTTCATATATATAGATATATATATTTCTTTTGTGGGTATTAAACTAATGGATGCAGGATCAATGAATTCTTCATCCAACTACAAGTCTAACTCCAGAGGCCCTCTGCAAGAACAGTTCATTCAGAGAAAGAGTTCTCGGGAAAACGTAAGTTTTTCGTTAGATCTGTTAGGGATTTTCAGAAATTTGATTGATGAGATTGGGGTTTTTGTTATAATTTGAATTGGGATCTTGATAATTTGATTTGGGTTTTTAGGGATTCATCCACATTGGGATCTTTAATTTGTTGGATCTGATGTTAAATTGGATTTGAAATGCAACTCCTTTTGATATGTGGGCTGTGTTTCATTTTGAATCGGATTCAGGGTTTAGGGGTTTTAATAAAAGATGGGTTTTTGGGGGGTTCATCTGTATTGGGATCTCTGAATTTGTTGGACCTGATGGTAAATTGAATTTGAAATGCAATTCCATTTGATATGTGGGTTGTGATTCACTTTGAATTCGGATTCAGGATTTCAGGGTTTAGGGGTTTTAGTAAAAGATGGGTTTTTGGGATTCATCCACGTTGGGATCTCTAAATTTGTCGGATCTGATGTTGGATTTAATCTGAAATGTATAATGTGTCCTGTTTTACTTTGAATTGGGATTTTGGATTTCATATGGTTGATATGGGAATTTGGGTCTTGATTTGCATCATACAAAAATGGGTTTTATTCTTTTATTCAGTATTCTGATTTGCTCTTTCTTTTTGTGACTACCAGTTGGACAGATTCATACCAAACAGATCAGCAATGGATATGGGCTATGCGCAATCTATGCTAACTGAAAGCAGGAAAGGTAAGGAAAACCCTGCTATCAGTTCTCCATCCAGGGAGGCCTATCAGAGGAAATTGGCAGAGGCTTTGAACATGAACCGCACTCGGATTCTTGCTTTCAAGAACAAGCCTCCGGCCCCGGTGGATCTGTACCCCAAAGATTTCTTCTCTTCTCAAACCCAAGATAAGCCAGCAAAGCCCAGGAGACACATTCCTCAAGTGAGTATTGGATCAATGTTGCTTTACTTTGTTTGTCAATGTTTGTTGTGTTCTGAGTTCTAACTATAATCTTTTATTTGATGTGTGTGTGTGTAGACCTCAGAGAGGACATTGGATGCTCCTGACCTTGTCGATGACTACTACCTCAATCTGTTGGATTGGGGAAGTGCCAATGTACTCGCAATTGCTCTCGCAAACACAGTTTACTTGTGGGATGCTAGCACTGGCTCTACTTCGGAATTGGAGACTTTTGATGATGAAACTGGACCTGTAACCAGTGTCAGTTGGGCTCCTGATGGACGCCACATTGCCATTGGACTTAACAATTCCGAAGTACAGCTATGGGACTCAACTGCTACTAAGCAGGTTTGTAGTCTTCTTTATCCCTTGTACCACTTTTCATAGTCCTCCTTTTTGTTTCGTGCTCAATTTTACTAATGTTGATATTGTTTTGGTTCTTCAGCTGAGGACTTTGAGAGGTTGCCACAGTTCGCGAGTTGGCTCATTGGCATGGAACAACAACATTCTTACTACTGGAGGAATGGACGGCTGTATTGTCAACAATGATGTGAGAGTTAGATCCCACATTGTTGAGACATACAGAGGGCATGAGCAAGAGGTTTGTGGACTTAAATGGTCAGCCTCTGGGCAGCAATTGGCAAGTGGAGGAAATGACAACCTACTGCATATATGGGACAGATCAGTTGCATCTTCACAGTCATCAACACAGTGGCTTCACAGGCTTGAAGATCATACAGCTGCTGTTAAAGCCCTTGCTTGGTGTCCATTCCAGAGCAACTTGCTTGCTTCCGGTGGAGGTGGGGGTGATCGGTGCATAAAGTTCTGGAACACCCACACAGGCGCATGCTTGAACTCAGTAGACACTGGGTCTCAGGTTTGCTCTCTGCTTTGGAACAAGAATGAAAGGGAGTTGCTTAGCTCACACGGGTTTACACAGAACCAGCTGACTCTTTGGAAGTACCCATCCATGGTTAAAATGGCAGAACTTACAGGTCACACTTCCAGGGTTCTTTATATGGCTCAGAGTCCGGATGGTTGCACAGTAGCATCAGCGGCTGGTGATGAAACCCTGAGATTCTGGAATGTCTTTGGTGTCCCTGAGGTGGCTAAACCAGCTCCTAAAGCTCATTCTGAACCTTTTGCTCATATGAACCGTATCCGATGATCAAGATTTTGAGGAGTCACATAAGGTGAAGCCTTTCAGTTTGCTCAGTGGAATCATATGATCAAGCAGATAAGGAGTTGCATAAGGTGGAGGAGCCTTAGCATTCTTCATTTAAACTTCGAAAGAGTACAGTACAACCCAAAGATAGTCTCAGTCCCCCCTAGCTTACATATTAACTTTGAAACAGTACAGCACAACCCAAGACAGTCAGCTCATTCTTGTATATTTCCCCCTAGCTTGCATAGAAACTCTGAAAAGTACAGTACAACCCAATACAGCAGTCTCAGCCTCATTCTTTGTAGAATTCACCGTATACCCTCCTTCCTATATAGATTACCAGGAAATACTTGTAATTACTTGGTTGATAGTGGATTCTAATCTCCTCCCGTGGATGTAGGCAAAGATTGCCGAACCACGTAAATTGTTTGTGTGTTCTCTTCTTTTCTGTCTTTACTTATACTTTTGCTGTGGTTTCTTTCATTATAATTTGTGTACTGGGAATATACCTGCCGTTTCTTAAAGACACCAGACATTAGCAACAGGAAATTAAACAGAACAAGTAATAAGGCTTAAAGTCGACCTTTACTTCCACCAATATGTTTTCAGAAATCAAAACCATGTTTGTGAGGCCAAACAGGAAAGAAGATCTACACTTCCCTGCTACGCTTTCACTAAACTGGCCTAATGGTTGCATTCTTGGACGACTTTTGAGCCAAAAAACAATCTTTGGATAGTGTTTACTATGTCTTGTGGAGTTAGGTTAGCATCAACTTTAAGTATCCCTTCAGAATCATCAATCTGAAGCAAGTCTAACTGAGACTGCAAAAGTTCAGGTGGCATGAAATGCTTTCCTTCTGCTACTCTCTTCTCTAATCGAGCAGCCAGCACATGTGCCTTGGTGTCTAACAAGATGAACTTCACCAGACTGGCATAACTTCCAGGTTCATAGTTAGGGTCTGCAGATCTTAAAATGTCTCGGTACCGCTTCTGCAGAGCTGAACAACCAAGAATTACAGTGCTTCCACTGACCAAGTTCTCTCTTAAGGCATTCCGAAGTGTTTCAAGCCAAGGAATTCGATCTTCCTCTGAAAGAGGGATCCCTTTACTCATCTTTTCTGTTTATAAAGAAAATAAAACATTTCAGGAAGATAGTGGATTGTTTATCTTTGTTCAAAGGAGGTAGAATTTTGAATAGAAACCAGAAACATTTCCAACACTGATTACAAAGCACCTATTTTACCTTTGTTTGACTGTGGGTGGAAATCATCAGCATCAATAAAGCTACAGTTTGTCTCTTTGGCCAGCATCTCACCTATAGTTCTGTCAAACGATACATTCAAATGCATGATAAGCAGAAACAATAGATACTGAAAGATCAGATATACAATTTTGCGAAGAACAATGTCACATGAAACAATGAATGTTAACAGAGAAAATGTAGCACACATTCATTTGCTACAGATAGTATGAATGGATTGAGCTTCTTTTATATCCCCATCAAATGATCAGCACATGTTCTACACTGAAATTGAGCAAAGAAACAAGTGCTGCCAAACATAAACGATCTCTAAAAGCAATGCATAAGGCATGTGAGAAGAAGATGGGCCTGCAAATCTTCAAGGATATGAGTTTCAACACAATGTGATACCATAATTAGAACTGAAAGGAATAGAATTTGTGGAAGCCAGAATGTTGAAGTACTTTTATTACAGTAAGCTGGATCACATAAACAGTACGACACAAACCATCTGAATCGAAATTACAGAAGTCAATGGAAGAGGCAACTAGCGAGTTTAAGATAAAGGTTTCCTGGACAAATATATTTGATGATAGTTATCTCTGCGTATACAAACAAAAACAAAAGCTGAGTTTAAGGCTTACGATTTCCCAGCACCACTGACACCCATAATCACAATCACCATCCCTGTTAAAACCAATTCAGAATCAATCAATTTCAGAGACATATATAAATACTTGTAAGAAAAGTAAATTTCATGTGAAATCAGATACGAAGTTTTCTGCTTGCATTATCACTTGGATTGTTGAAGTCAAAGAAACTACCCAAGAAGAAAGAACACAATGCATACCTTCGAGAGCTGAAGCCATATTCGTCGCACCAATACAATGAATCTAACAAGGCCCGGAAAAACTAGTTCTTAATCATCATTATAATTTTGGAGTAGTGCCAACTACGGAAATGTTTTAAAACCATAAAAGACATGGGAAGGTTGACTCACAGGTTAAGGACGCGTTTGGTTTGCAGCCTAGTTGAATGCATGTGTTTTCTTTTTCTCTTCCAACTTGTTATCGTATACAAATTTTGCACGCAAGTTAAGATATTGTCCTTGTTGCAAAGTAGAAATTCATTATCTGAATCAGGACTACTTGAGTAATTTAGAAGCCTAAACTTTGTCGAAATATGTTGCTTTCTAAACGTATATTTCTTTCATAGTTAAAATCGAACTCATAGACCCATCTTAATCCTATCCATTAAAGCATTGTTACAATTTGCGAGCTACCAGCTGATATGGAAATCGCAAGTTCAAATTTGAGTTGCCATATAATTGAGTCATGTAAAAGTCGAGGACCATGATGTGAAAATTTCAAGTTATTATGAAGTTGCCCCATCAAGGGTTACATCTGTAATTGAAAACTCTATTCTTTCATGTTTTGGCCATTGTCTCTCTGCACAATGATGTCCGCTAGAGCACCTCTAAAGGAGCATTACAAAGCAGGCGAGCATTGTTCCGAACCCTCACATAATACAACTGACCACATAATTACTTGGTCTTGTCGTCTGCACACCACACGGCCAGCAAGATCTATTCACCTACATCAAAATAAGGTATTCCCCTGGGAAAAACGAAGAACAAATCATGCAAGAGAAAACATTTTTAAGTACTCAAATAGTCTCCCAAGATATACAAGGAAAGATACATATTTCCAAGAAAGAACTATGCAATGTTGGAGTGCCTAAGTTTGCAAAATGGTACTGATTATAAATTCATATAGCACAAGCAGTTACTTTTTCTGCTATTTTAGTAATGTCACGCACAGCACATACCGAACTCAGAACTCCTATAACCATCCTAGCAATGGTTTCTTATAAAAAAAAAAAAGGGATTAGCTTACCATCCACCATGTCTTGAAAAATAGTCGTTATCCAACGATATAGCAAGAGCAAGAGTTACAGCTCTCTCTGACAGAGTCAATGGGCGAACTACTTCCAACTCTTCAATCTGCCATCAACATGTAGCAAGAAGAATAAGAGGAATAAATAAAATGAGAACATTATTTAGTGATTGGGTACTCAACCTGGCTAGCAAGGCCTATCTTGGAGCTGGGATCAGAGCTCCCAAACCGAATCACATATTGCCCAGCATCAGTAAACAGCTGCATGATAGAAAAGTTAATGAAGCATTAATTGGTATATTTGCAGAATATGATGAGCACAGGCCAGAATGTGAATCATAACATATCAAATTTATCATACAATGCTAAAAGAGATCTAGGTACCCAAAGGGTACCTTCCAAAGTGTGATCACTTTCTTCACAAGATAGTAATGTATACCATGACAGAAACCTCGTTTTTAAGTCTTAATGAACATTAACACTATTATAATATGCAATCAAGTACAATTCCAACAAGTAACTTTATTTGTCTTTTTTGCTAGGAAACAACCGTTTTGATTTTTGAATGTATACTGTGAAGGGAGGGGGGAGGTAAAGAAAAGGCACCAGAATGCAACTATCTAGATTTAGACAATGAAACAACCTCAAAGCCAAAACCCCTCCAATCACGATCTATCTCAGCCAAAACACCCCCATCAATGTCCTTCAAAGTAAATGTCCAATGCCAGAATCCAGGATTTTCAACAACTGCAAATTGTTTATTCCTACATACCATCATTTTTAGGGTTAGATGAAACAGAGGGAAAGCAACGCAGAACACCAAGAAAAAGATTCATCAACAATGAGTTTGAGGATGTCTAATAATCAAAGTTTGTATGGAGTAGTCAGTTACAAAAGTTTGTATGGAGTAGTCAGTTACAGGGGAAATAAGCAGTTGGAAATTACCCTAGGTACAAATCATATATCCTTCTCCACAAATGCCATCGTCTGTGAACCACACCAACTTCCTAGAGGATAACAAACATCCAACACCATCAACAATAAGAATTGCATGCACAACAACCTCCACTACTGTGGCAACCACAAACAGATAACATGTCAGATTCTCATACCTTACCATTGATCTCTGCATAAATTGAGCTGTTTATCCACCAAAAAGGCCTGCGAACCTACATAAGGTAAAATGTGAGATCAGCCTAAAACATCAATCTATCCAAACCTGGAAGCATCTTTTAAATTCTTAAATGTAATATATTATATTATACAAATATACATAATAGGAAAGAAAATGCATATTTTCTCACCCTAAAGAGCTCATTACCCATGCCATCAGTTACTCGAGCAACAAAAGGACGCCGCTGGCGAAGTAACTACAAAACAAAAAGAAATAAGCATCATCATATAAGATAGCATTAAGCACAGCAGCTATTGAAAGGAGGTGATTCTACAAATGTCAACCTTTAATGAGTGAGATTTAGTAACAGTATCATGCTCATGCTAATATTCTTTATAACAAAACCAAAAAAAAAAAAAAAAAAGATTAGATCAGAAAGTACCTGTCTCATGATAACATGACTCTCCTCACGAATGAAACCTACAGGCTACAAAACAACATTGATAACAAACAGGATGAGCCATCGGTTCAAAACCTAAACTTTCTTGTATAGAAACCTCAATAGGATGAAACAAAGTAGAATGATTACTCACCGATTGTGGATAGCATACATCTACTATGGCATACCGATTTTCCTGGAATTAGATCAATTAATATTAGTAAAGAATGTACCACTAGAAACCAAGAAAATGAACTGAAATAAATTGAAGAGAAAATGCCAAAACAATGCTCAAAGAATCTGTTACCATACTTCAAAACTTTATTCACTCAACAACGTTAAACTCTATTTACACTATTCAGCATTCAACAACCTTTTAAAATTGGATTCGGAATTCTCAACAAGTATTGGAAACAGAAACATCAAACTTAGAAGGGGAAAGAGTCACCTGCTCAAACCCAAGCATAAGATTTGCCCACTCTATATTCCTAGTAACGAGCATATTTGATCTAGCAAGAAGAGGCATCACCTGGACCTGAAAAAACACAATGCACAAGTAAGAACTCTCCAAGTTACTCAAAACCAGGCATATGCGCAACAATTCGGATAACAGAAACTCGAAAACAGTTGTAAACAAGAATGGACCTCTTCTGGAGATTCCGGCTTCAGATATCCCGAGATGGATTGGCTCACAGGTGGTTGCTTCCCAACCACGCTATTCTCATCTTGCTCAACAGCCCTCCGTCTCGATTTTCTCCGAAACTGCTCCATTTCCTTATCCGCCATCCATAGCTGTACAAGGAAGTCCCTATTCAGCTCAAACCCAGTATCAGCCTTAGCCTTGTCTCCAAATTTCCGAGACAAAGCTAGCCCTGACCACAAGGAAGAGCCACATTTGGAATCTGCTGCCGCAGCTTTGTAAACCTTAGTGAGGCTAAGCCAACTGCTTCTCCAATTCATCTACAATTCAATTCAAAATGTGTTCTTTCTTGAGTTTGATCAATCCAGCAAAAAAAATTAAAAATTTACTCCGGAAATTTACACGACTCGATCAATGAGAAAATTTTTCCAGGATAATAGTATAGTAAACAAATTACAGTAAATTCCAATGGTTGAATAATCTAAGCTTTGGAAAGCTTCAATCTTTTTATCAAGAACAACAGTTGACCTTTTTTCTTTTTAACAGGGATATGATTGGAATCGGAGTTTCATTCGGACTCACCGGTTCAGTTGAGTTGAGCTCAGCCGGTTCTGTTTTTCCGATCAGGTGCTCTCTCAAAGCTTTGAGCTTTCTGTGTTTCTCTACCTGTGAAGGTGTGAAAGAGACGTGACTCTCTTTCTAAAACGAAGGGTTGGGTTTTACTATGGTGTGACGCAGCTTAAAATCCTAACCTCATCACAGACTTCTGAGAGTTCTGTCCAGAAGTCTATGATGAGGTTAATGTGTAAATTTGGTTATTTTCTTCTTTCTCCTTTATATGTACCCTAGAGAGGTTCTCTTGACTTGGTTGAGACCACATAGATAATCACACAATAATTACTCGTAAAACTACACAAATTTGTGCGCCTCTCCTAACTTTGATACGGTAATTTCAAATTTTACCAACCCTTTTCAAGAATCTCAATATGCACGGAAGAGTAGTGAAAGAGACAAGGGTTGAATGTAAAAGAGATGAAATATGTGATGAAACTCTTGTGTGCTGCCACTGCCTTACAAAGAGTACACCAAGGAACTCATCTGACACATTACTAATATAAACCTCATACTCAATAGTCATTGATCTGATAAATCGATAGCTACATTTACAAACAAAAGATTCCAGATTTCTCTATATTTTTATTAAATTAAATTGAGAAAAGCGGACCAAGATACATAGCCTTCCTTGTATGGAAATAAATGTACATTCCCTATGAATTCTATCTATACCTTACTACAGTTCCTGCCTAACACGAGCCTTGTTCCTCCAGAAATCCATTTCCAGCAAACATGCAGTTGACAACCTTCTCTCTCTTTGCTGTACATGGCTGCTTCCTCATCTACCTGCTTCATCTTCACCTGATTATTCGAAAAGACAGCAGAAACATGCTGACTTATAGGGAGTATTGCTTGTCCGTAAACAAGAGATTAGCAGTAAATCCTGTGCTATTGTACTTATATAACAATGTACAAGTAATCTATCATCAACTTCTCTCCACATCCCCATTCAATAAAACCGCATTACTGGCTGCTGCTGCTGTTGCTTTTGATGGCGGCCTATTGATCTTCTCGAGTAACCTACTGAAAACTAATTTCACAGGAATGCAAGCTACAGTTGTGGGCACAGATACAGAAGACTCTGGTTTCACCAACCTATCCCTTTGGCCACTATCATATTGTATCATTCCCTTGTTACCATAATTCTGTTGAATGGCTAAAGAAGATAAGGTCCTCGTTTTCGTTTTCAGGCTAGATGATAAGCTTACTTTCTTAGACACCTTTTTCGAGAACTTTCTATCAGTGGGAAGCCGGGAGTTGTGAGGAGGGTTCCTCCTGACCTGGCTTGCCTTGTGACTGGAACTCCCCATATTTAATTTCTTGAATGGTGGTCTACCTTCATCGAAAAAGGGAAGGTCATCGGCAGCATCATCACCATCCAATGTAGAAAATAAATGAGGACGCGGGACTCTAACATTTGCTGTCCTCCTTGCAGTCCTCCATGCGTGCGGAAGAGTTGTACCCCCATCATTGTCAATTGCTTCCTCACCAGAATCATCAAATGTTGAAAGAAGCGTGTTAGATAAACCATCTTCTAAGGCTTCAACTTGGATGGGGTGCCCTATTATTGCCTTCCCGTTTAACTTGCTCATCAGAGAAACAATAGGGACAGGCTCTTTCTGGTAACTTGCCTGGACTTTCAAGTCCACATCTATCAAGTATTTTGGCCTCCTGCGATGATTATAGCGATCATCATATACCGGGTCAAATCGCTCTCTTTTGATGTCCCAGCATTCATCCCAGGCAGACCTGTCTTCCCAGGTCCCATCCTCCCAATCAATCATATTCAGACCAACCCTGTTTCGACTTCTTGATGCAGCTCTTGATAGGGGGTACCCATCGTCCATTCCACTCATCTCCGCCTAAAAATCATTTTACCCATATTAGCCCATTAGGAATCAGTAAAATCATTACTTCTACAGAAATTGGAACTCCTAATACCTTTGGCTGAAAGTACATACCTTTTCTTCAGAATATGGTCCATAAAAATAACCTCTTCCTTCAGTTGTATCAATTGATCTTTTACTAAGATTGCGGGTATTCCTTTTCCCTTTCAACTGCCATTTGGACACAGCTTCACTTGCAAAATAAGGGTCCTGATTATAGAGGTGGGGCATGTCGCCAGAATGTGTTGATTCATCTGGCTCCTCATCAACCAAGCTTCTACGTTCTTGTGCTTCATATCTTCCTACTTCTGGATCTGTAGATACATCAAGAAACAAATTCAAAATGAACATAACATCAGCCGAGAATCTACTGAGAGACAAGAGAACTATATATCTTCAACCCAAGACCAAAGGTGTCACCAAGTCAAATAATCAAAGGATGATGCAACAGTGCCATCTGGCAGAATGATACATTATTGGACACTATTCCAGAATTCCCTGAAGAATTTAATAGTAAAATCTACCAACTGATGATACATATAGTAATATCTTAAAGACCAGAGGCAACACTACAAAGCTAAGAAAACTAAAGGATTACCATAATCAGACAGATCAAAAAACATAGATACTTAAGCAAGGGTGGCATATAGTAGAATAAGATATGTAGGCACTTGCCACAATTTCAAAATAAATTACATTTCAGTAGAAGTAATATATACATATATATATGACAAACAAGGAGGCAACTACTAAAAGAAAGAAATAAAGAAAATCATGTAGAAGATATCCTATTAAGTTATTCTTTTGGCAGGCACTATATTGTAAGCTTGGAGCATAATCTTTCCAACATAAGAGCATTAAGAATAGATTACACCAACAGAATCTGGCAACTTGATAAGACATTAAATTAACAAAATATGAAACACTAAAGCGGAACCTGAAAATGAAGGCATCTCTTCATCCATATCCGGTTCAGTCTCTGAGGAATCAGATCCATGGTCAGAGGAATCAGTTTCAGAAGAATTGGACTCCTCTAGATCTTCTGTAAACCCAGAAGTGTTGTCCTCAATCAAACTCTCAGCATGTAGACGAGTGCCAACAGGGGAAGCTGATATCTCAATATGGCCTGAAGGTGCTGCTTCATACTCCAAAGAATCACCAGAGTCAGCTGGCAAGTATACACATTTACTCCTCTTTGCTCTGCAAATAGCTCCCGTCTGCTCCGCTCCTGAAACAGAAGTAGAAAGAGTAGCACTGTCAGGTTGCAAGAACAATAGACTATCCTGCAAAACTTGGACAAAAGGACGATGTAATTATTACCGTTCACGTGACTTGTTCCTCCCAGGCTGAGGCCACCATGAGCAAATGCTTGATAAGTACCATCAATTGTGGGTTTCCAAAAACCGTTTGAAGTAGAGGAAGATGAAAGTTTTCGCTTTGAAGAGGCAATTTTCAGACCAAAGTCCTGCAAGCCTCTCATTCGAGGTGTCACTTCAAAACGATCATCTTCACCACTCAATTGAGTTCCCTCTTTGAGTCTTTGAGAAGACAGGGGACTACCTATAATATCCTTCTTATGAAATGAATCTTTTCGCTTGTATAACTGATGCGATTTGGAATTCCCAAGTTTTGAATGGTCTTTTCCCAAACTTTCTGAGGGTATAACTGCCTCCTTCACAGCGCCATATTTACTGTTCATGTATTCAGAAGTTGACTTTCCTTGTTTCCTCAACAGTTGCCTCTCAAGTTCAAGCGCATGAAGAATAGCATCTTCTCGACGTGCATATTTTTCTCTTTTCTTTGGCGGCATACCTTGCGCCGATTCAGCCTTGTGAATGCAATCATCAAAATCACCGCATCGAAATGGCTTAACACGCTTGGATTTTTCCAGATTGTACCAATCACTGAGAAAAAATACAACAAGAATATCTTTATTAAACAGAAAAAGGAAGGCAGATAAGCATTACTTACAAATCATCAGTTTAAAAAGAAAAAACCACAATACTAGAATAACATATCTAATGAAATCCACTGTAAACAGTGTCTCAGAAGAAACTGGTGTGCTGACTGGTAGATAAAGCAAAAGAAACAGCAGATGGTAATGATATTTTGGTGTGCTGACAGGTAGATACAGCAAAAGAAACAGCAGATGGTAATGATGTTTTGGAGGCCTGAAGTCTTTAGGATTCTGCTAGATAGTTCTAAGATATTAACCAAACGGATGTAAACCGAAACACAAGTCATCAAACTGCCATAGATAAACACGACAGAGGCCTACGCAGTACTAGTACAACATCACCGCAAACACTCATTCCGTGATGCACCTAATACTATATACAATCTTTAAAGAGTGAAAAGGTGTAGTTTTTGTGCGGTTTGGTTCAAGGTGTACCAATGCCTGCACCTAATGAGGTTCAAACGTACTCCATCCCATAACGAGTTTTTAACATCTTCTAGTAAAAGAGCAAAAGACCTTTTCTTCTGATTTCAGACACCAAAAACATTACCAGACACTCCCTAAAGTTCATCGCCATTCTTATCCGGTGAACAACTATGCGATCACAGCCCAGAATTTGAACAACTATTAACAGCAACACGATTAAAGCAGAAATTACAGAAATTTTAACTCAAAAACAAAAAAAAGCAAAGAGCAATACGATTCAGAAAGCAGAAATTACAGAAATTTCCACTCAAATAGAAAAAAAAAAAAAAACAAAGAGCAATACGATTCCGAAAGCAGAAATTTCAACTCAAATAGAAAAAAAAGCAAAGAGCATTACGATTCCGAAAGCAGAAATTATAGAAATTTTAACTCAGAAAGAAAAAAAGAAAAAAAAAAACTAAAAAGCAAAGAGCAAATTAGAGACATACACACTGGCGTCTTCTCTACCGAGAAGCTTGACGGGGGTACCAGAGCGAGGCGAGGTTAGATGCGAAGTGGAGAGCTCTTCCGGCCCGACTATCTTCCCCGGCCACCACGACCCGTTCCTCCGCCGTACCCACACGATCGATCCGACGCTGAAATCGCCGGAATCTGTACTCTCCATAAGAGCCACTTCTTCCTCTCTCTCTCTCTCTCTCTCTCTCTCTCTCTCTCTCTCTATTCTATCTCTCTCTCTCTCTCTGCGTCACTTTCTCTCTCTCTCTTTCTCTCACTCTGTGATTCTGTGATCAGTGACGGAGTCTGAGTCAGCCTGCAGCGAGGAACAGTGAAGAAGAAGAAGAGGGAGAGATCCGAATAGAGACGAAAATGGAGGATCCAATTGGAGAAATTCGGGTCAGGGCTTCTAGGGTTTCCATTCAGAATTGGGGATTTTTCATTTGCGTGCTTTATTTTATTTCTTTTCTTTTCTTTTTTTTCTCTCTGTGAAAATAAATAAAATTAAAATTAAAATTAAAATGGGGCTCGGAGCTCTGGAGAAGGCAGAGTTGGGGTGGGGTGGGGGTGTTGATTGTGGGAATAGTGAGACACGAGGAAATCGGATTTGCGCTTAATAATAAGTATCGATCCGCTGTGTGGTCGTGTCACGTGCCCAAGGGGATTTTTGCAAAGGACCAACTGCAAATTCCCACACATGGTATAACCCATTTTTCTTGTGACCTATATTTGCAACTATCTACTCTGTTTTTAGATCAATTTTATTCAAAACTAGGGCAATAGTTACATAGTTCAAGTGGCACAGGACCTTCGATCAACCAGGTGTATTCTAAGTCGTGAGATTATGAATGAGGGTTGACGCCTGCCCTGTGAGGAGTTGGTTTTAGCTGAGTTTTCTTTAGGATATTAAATGTCTAATTTGCTTGTTGTCGCGGGACATGAAATCATACAAAGATTTATCACAACATGATTTATTTAAGCAAAACTATGGGCTGGTGCATTTCTTTTCCCTTCAAAAAAAAAAAAAGCAAAACTATGAATTTCATAGTTACGTCCATTACAAAATTATCAAAAATTTACTATATACTAATTCTCAGTTAACTGTTCATCGGCTTAGTAACAGTGTCGGCTCGAGCCGAGCCGGTTATGTGAAAAGTCCGTTTTGCCCTTCATTCTTTGCTTAATTGCGATTTTCTGTTTGTCCTAGGTATAAAAGCCGTTGGGGTCAGAGACGCGATCTATCTCTCTCTTCGTTCCTTCTCTTTGTTTTTGTCTCAGCTCTGCGTTTTTGGGTGAGATTTAGTAGATAATACAACATGATATACGTTTGGCCTAGGTATAAAAGGTCTTGGGGTGATTGACGCGAGCATTTCCCTCTCTGTTTCTCTCTTCGTTGTAAGCTGTCGTCTCCGTATCTGGAGGTATGTAGTTGTTGGGGTGCTGGGTTTTGCATGTTATTGTTTTATTCATGTCTGGTCGATTTGGTACTTATTTGTTGGGTTTGTGTGAAAGATTGTTGGGTATACGTCTGATTTAGTGTTTTTGTGACAGATTCTTGGGTGTGTGGCTGATTTGGGCGAAGAGAAGGAGGGTGATTTTGGAGGAAACGGGAGAGGAGTTTCTACATGACTGAAGGGTAGGTATCGAAATTTCTGACTGTGGAAGTTGGTGTTTTTATTTGGTTCCTTTTTGTGTTAAGCTATCGATTTTGATTCTGCATGTTGGGTCTCTGCAACCTGCTTATGAACGATTGTATTGATTTTGATTCTGCATGTTGGGTTTTTGCAACTTGCTTTTTGCGAGCTAATCATTTACTATTTGGACCATTGATCAGGAATAAGGCTTGAAGCTTTACAAACATTGCAGCTTGGGGTGAGATTTTTTGATATATATTTTTTTCCTATGGTATTGATTAACTTTTGCGTATTAATTTAGTTTGAAAATTGAAATGGGTTTTATTCGATTTGTTCATAATCTTCCTGGATTGTCAGATTTAGTTATCGATGAAAAGTTTATAGAGTCTGGGTTTGTTTTCATAGAGTTTGGGTTTCTATTTGATTAGATCTGATGAAGACTTTTTTCTTTTGGGGTTTTGTTGTTTGTGGAGCAAAGAGAATAGGAGCTCTTGCTTGCTTGAAAGAAAAGAAGTGGAAGGTATTTGATCTATTTTGTTGTTTTCCTTTTTTTTTTTTTTTTGCAATCTTAATTTTGTGGTTGAAATTTTTTTTGGGTTCTGTATTTGATGAATAAGGAATTGGAGACATCTTTAGATCATCGCTGGATATAATTGTTTGTAATTAGAAAGGAATCTGTGTGAAGGTATTGGGTTTTTTTTTTCCAATAAGATGAAATGTTAAGATGCAGAGTTTATTTGCTGTTTGCTTTAATGTGTGAATTTAATTGGAAATGGCCGATACATGCAGACATTCATTTTTGTTTTTTATGCAGAATTGATCAATTGTGTTTGCTTGATGTGTCTGCGGTTCAATCAATTGTGGTTGTGATTCCTGCAGTTAGTGCTTCTAAGGTAGTGTACTATCAAATGTCTTGCTTTTTTATTCTGATTTTGTTGAAAATATCATTTAGTTAGTGATTGTGTTGTGGGACTGTGCATAAGGTTTTGTTGAAATGTGTGCACGTAACCGATGTTTGAATGAATGTGTGCATTGGTGAGGTGCCCCTAAAACAAAATCGTGAGCCACCTTTGCATTGGAAGTTATAATCGAAGTGGATGTGCATTGGTGCTCATCTATTTTCAACAAAATCTGGCACAGTCCCTACCAAAAGAACAATTTAGGATATATGATTCAAGCAATGGCCTTCTGTGTATCTCTGATGAAACCCCGGTTATATGTTTGACTCTGTGAGTTAATTTCTCCTAAGTTTTAAAGAATTGTGATTTGATTCCAATGATTTCATTGTGTCATCAGTAGTATGTTAAATAAAGATTAAATTGTATTTTTTCAATTTGTATTTCTTTAACTTAGATTTAATTTGTATGTTAGACCTTCTGCTGCCAATACTTTTTTCAAGTTACTTCAAAATGTTTCTAATTGCAATGATGGTATGGTTTGCAAATCTGATGGTTTCTTTTTCTATTTTTTTTTTCAAACTCTCCTTAAGTATACTTGGTTAGACTCCACGTCTAATCTAATTCAGGTGAACTCTTTGCCACTGAACTCTTTTTTGCTCGGAGGACCTCTAAATTTCATGTGGGAATCTTCCTGTTTTTATTCTGCAGAGCACTCCTACAAGCTCTTGGGCTCACTGTTTTTGTCATAGTTCTATTAATTGCAGTATTCTTTTTCACCTATATCGATTTTGTATCAACTACAACTTCTCTGCCTAAAATTAATCTAACTGATGGAATGAAATGAATTTTGAACATTAAAATAACAACTACCATATATATATTGACTGCTGATCCTTTTTTCTCCTTCCAAAATTTACAATTTTGTTATTCAATGCTTCACTTCCCCTTTCTGAAATTTATCACAATCAATTTATGCAGTAAACATACTATTTTAATAGTGGAGTGTGTCTAGATGCTACAACAATATGGGAATGTCATCCACTAGAAACTCAGTTTCTAGATTGAGAATATTTTGCACCGGCCAAGGTGAGTCTAGACCTTTAATTAAGTGAAGTCATTACTAGAATAGTTTGTATTCTATACCCTCATCTTCAATCTAAAAATCTTTTAGTTTTCCGAACATCAGTACTAATACTCTATTTCCATGATAGGGAAGGCAGCATTGAACCAGCATTATCATCCATGGAGACCTTCAGCAAAGAGAAAACAGACTAAAGTGTCATGACATTTTTTGTGTGCAGAGAACTGGAGGCAGCAACTTTTTGGACAATCTCCATAGCTGTTCATTACCAGGCTAACAACCTTTAAGCATACACATGCTAACAGACATCGTCATCTGTTTTTGACAAGTACATCAAGCAGTGATTGTAATTAAGTTAGCCTGCAACTGTACCTATTTTTTGCAAGCTGTTCGAGCAGCAAATGTAACTATGTTAGCTTTAAACTATGAAAGCCTATTTTTTGAACATTACCGCAACATCTACATTAGTGGAGTGTTACTAGAACATGGTCTACAACTCTACATCTTCTGTTATAAAATTTACTTCAACTACATTCTCTATCCTATTAAACTGTACGTCAGATTCTATTCTAAAACAGTAAAACCCGCAGCAACGCGCGGGCACGAATTCTAGTATATACCAAATACTCCCCAGATTTCACTTAAACCTTTTAAGCCTAGATGAGTGACACCTAAAGTTTAGGAACCCTAATGTCGGCCTTTCTAATCTTTAAACGGGCTAAACCCTTTCCACCATAACTCCACCCATTTCGATTCCCCTAACCCCAAGGGAAAAGGTCCTTCATTTTCTTGGCCAGCTGTGGGCGAGGAATGATTTGAACTCCAGCTTCGTATCCACATGCTCTAGTCCAAAGTTAATCATGACAACATTGATTGATTTAGTCCATTGAGTGTAAGAGTAGTTTTGACTCGTGCGGTTTGGCCCAAACCAACTAAGCAAATATTTGGGCCTAAAGACCAACATCAACATTAATCGCAATACTGTTGCACGAGCTAGGACGTTAGTGTTTGAAATTTTTTTTTTTTTTTTGGTTACAAGGGGCCTAAGAGGCAAAAACAAAGAGCAAAGGGAGCAAATTAACTAGAAGACCTACCAGCAGGTCTGTTCATGGACTTTCTAACTCTAGCAACAGAGTCCATATCATCTAAATAAGCTTGCAAGGCATGAGAGGGAGGATATTCAAATTCAACAGTTCTATAGTCATGGGTAATGTTGTTCCTTGCAAGACAATCAGCAAGAACATTCGTTAATGTTTGAAATTTGGTGTGCATACAATCTTCGACCCCAATTTTGAGATACCTTGTCTCTGTCCTCGTTATGTAGTAGTAAACTTGTGATTTTTTTTCATATGTGAATCTCATATTGACCAATACAGTCGGGGATAGGTGTAAACGGGGAACGAGTCGAGTCAACTTAGTTTCAATGTCAACTTACAAAGGGAATACACAAATGGACCTATGGTAAACCTCACTAGCAGGAGAGATGCCATTGTACTTGTCAAGGATATGTATGAGTACAATCCTACAAAAAAATGTTAGAGGCTTGTTCCTTGACGATTGAGCTAAATCAAAAATATCTTGTTGCTCTTCTAGTAATTTAGTCAATAGCGAACCAACTACATAAAGCTCATAATGAGAATACGGAAAATTTAAAATTAAAATTTCAAAAACCTTCCTAATGAATTGGTTAATGAATCGAAAATTGTAAAATACATGTCCATTAAATAAATCCAATGTCACAAAGTCCATATTTCATCTCCATTTGTTGAATTTTCTCATCTTTAATTCACTTACCAAAAAAACGAAAAACACAAGAGAAATAAAGGAAACAATAAAATATGCCAACAAATTCAAATTTCAAATCGCGCTCCAACGGTCACAATCTCTAGGGTTTTCCAATCGTCCCTCTTCTCCTCTCCCCCCAATATATATATATATATACCCCCGATCTCTTCCTCATTTCTCACCAACGCTTTCATATCTCTTTCGCTCTCTATTAGCCGCCTCTCACTTTTGGAAGACCAAAACAGCTTGTTTTGTGATCAATGGATTTCCACACCCTCACCAGGAAGGCTCTCCAGGCTCTGTGCAAGCAGAATGGAATCCCAGCTAACATCACCAATGTCGCCATGGCCGATTCTCTCTCTGCTCTTCAACATGTAATTCTTCAATCCTTTCAATTGCAATATCTATTTGTTAATCTGTCATTCCAATCTGTTTGCTCGCCATGAAATTTTTCTGGAAATCAGATCCAGATCTTCTGGCAATTGATTTGATTTAGTGGATTCAATTTGTGTTTTGAACTTTCTAGTGTTAATCGCGAGTTCTTCTTTCTTCCAATCCATGTTTGACTGGTGAGATTTTAGAAGTAACTGGAAAATCGATGAATTTAGGAGTGATTTGAGCTCAATTTTTGTGTGGGCAACAGATCGTTGTTAATGGATTCAAACATATATAACATTATTCAGCTGAATCGATGAATTTGGAAGATAGAATCTGTCGAATCGTCTATGTTTTCTGTTTGATTGCTGAGTTAGTTTACAAATGAACGGCTTGAATAAGAGTATATCAATATATACAGCTGGTTCAATCCTGTTTTACTTTCTAGGAATCCAATTGAGAATTTGTGTAGTGTTTATGATTTGTTTCCTGATGATTCGTGAAGTTTTTTGATGATTTGTAAGGTAATCTGACATTGTTAATGTAAATTAATGTGTCAGGTTGAAGGACTTGAAGAGTTGTTGAACCAATCTCCAGAGAAAGTTATGATTGGATCAGCAAGTGTCTCTCGTACTGCGGCTAGAACCACCACTCGGAGAAAGGCCGTCAATGAAGAGCCAGAGAGCTCACAGCCATTGACTCGCACTACTAGGCGTGCTGCAACGAAGAAGACTGTTGTTGAAGAGGTGGACCAGGAAAAGACTGAGGTTCCACCTAAGACTCCTGCTGCTCCAAGCACCAGGAGGAGGGCTCCAGCGGCTTCAGCTCGCCAGAAGACGGAGACCCTAACTGAAACAACTTCTGTGCAGCGCGCTTATAGCACCCGGCGATCAGTGAGGTTGTTGGGGAAGACCATGGCTAACATGAGCCTGGATAAGGATAACACTATGACTTCTAGCATTGATGAACTTTCTGCAGATACCATGGATTGCTCAGAGCAATCTGAGAGCTCAGTTGTTAAGGGTAAGTCCGGTTGACATTCCTTTGATGAGTTACTACTGATTATGATTATCAAGTTGTGTAGACTAGCTGAGTTTGGATATGGTTTGGTTAAAATATCAAGTTGTGTAGACTAGCCCAAATTTACTAAATTTGTTGTTTCTTAGATGGCATGTGGAGCCAAATTATTGTTCTCTTACATGAATTACGTATGGTATGGAACAGGATCTGATACGCAAACAGTATCTGAGGGGACCTCAAATGGACTTGATGCTTCTGAAGTTTCGTCGGAGCTAAAATCAAATGGACAAGTTGTGGATGAAAGTCTGTTGAAAGAGAGCAGGATGGATGTGACTGAAGATGGTTCAATGCAGAAATCAGGAATGGAATCTGAGATGTCTGCACCAAAGTCAGCTTCAGATGTCATTATGATTTCAGAGGTTATGGGTGAATCTAATGAAGAGAGCTCAGCTGAGGATAAGGGTAAGTTCAATTGGAGTTTGTTTCTTATTGTGACCAAGATGCTTCTGCTTATTCATTAAACTTTAATTTGTTTCCTTTCATTGAACTTCTTTGAATCTCATCGAGTTTGCTTACTGCAGAACCTCATTGTGAAGGAGCACAAGATTTGGTAGTTGCCAAAGATTCTGATCATGTTGCGGCTGTTCAATCTGCGCTGCCACAAGAAGTAAACGAACCTCCAAGTGCTGTGAAAACTGTTGAGCCCACTTCATTGACTCTGAGTTCAACTCCTACCAAGAGCCCGGCAAGCAAGAGTTCTGATGTGAATGTGGCTGCCACTGTAATAGAGCCTAAAGAAGCTCCCAAGGCTGAAGCATTGGGTGATTACAGTGGAAAATTTGATTTTGAATCAGGTTCCAGCACGGAAGGAGATTCTGAGGATGAGGGCACTGAAGATGAGGCAGTGGCTGAAGCTTCATATGAGCTTCAGGATAACATGAATGATACGAGGGAAGCAAATGAAGAGGAAGATTCTGATTATGAAAGCACTGAAGGAGAATCTAGTGAAGAGGAAGACTCTGATGATGACATCACCGAAGAAGAATCTAGTGAGGATGAGGCTGTTGCTGATAAACCAGAAAAGCAAAGTGCTCAGAAGAGCTTGATTGTTGAAAATGCTGGTGCTAATATGAGTGAAGCAGCAGAAGTTGCCAAGGCAGAAGTCTTTGCCACGATGACTAAGACATTCTCACCTTTGCCGGTTAACCTTGCAACTCAGTTTCCTCGTCCAACTTCAGCAAAGTCTTCAGGCAAAAAGCGACCAGAAATTGCAATGTACATCTCCGATGACAATGAGGAAAGCTTGGACACTAGCACTGAGATGGACAAGGACGAGGACCTCGAGGGAGTTGAGATGAAGAAGAAAGATGAGGTCATTGCTGAGAAGGAGAGTGTGAAGGAATTTGAGGCTAAGAGTCTAAGGCAGCTGAAGAAGCTGCTGAAAAAACAACTGAACATCGGGGACAGTAAGGACACCAAGGTGGCAGAGAAGCCAAGAATTGCCCTGAGCGAAGTACCAGAGAACCAAATGGCTGTCAAGGAAAACTGAATACAGAGAGTAATAGCTTTTGTTGAAAGGGTGAGCTTCAAGGTATTGGGGGTTCAAACCTGGGTTTGCCCTGCTTAGATTTTCTTGTTGTTCTTTCTTTTCATGTTCAAATGGGCAAGTCTTTCGACATTGTTCAATTTCAGTCATAATGGTGGCAAGCTACTTGAGTAATAATGTAGTAAGTTCACTGATGGTGGCTTGGAAGTTGTTATACATGTCAATTTTGCTTATTGATAATACTATCAAATTTTACACATCAGAGAGAGAGCTCTCTCTCTCTCTCTATCTATATATATATATATATATATATATATATATATATATATATATATATATATATAGCTTAATAGAATAATAGGTAACAATTTAATTTCTGGAATATTACAGGTCAAACCTGGATATAACAGACTAAATGCAACATGAAAAGCATTCTCTATGTGCCTCTTTTGGTAGTAAATGTAGGCAAACTTTGAAATGCATTCCTTTACCAATAGTCCTTGAAAAAACGCATACTTTGACAATCTTAAATACCAAGGGAGCATTTTTCAAAAGCACACTCTTAACTAAAAGTTGGCACACTCTCATCATCTGGTAATACAATAATGATACCGGTAGCCATTCCTGCAGAGCTTTAAGGGCATATACAGCAGCGGTTGTGAGGATGACGAAGCGATTCTTTCCTGCACAAACACGCAATGTACCATTCTATGGTCTCACCAATCTTCGTTTATTGCCTTCTCCTTCTCGGCTCGACCACTATCACGACGAGGACTATGCTCCTCCTTTCTATCTCTACTTTTAAGTACTCTTCAGTCGTCCTAAGTTTCAAGAATTGCAGAGGCCGCCCAGCTAAAGTCATTGGTTAAAGTATCTGTAATAGATATATTCAGATATATGTAATATTTACATATTCTAAGAATACAATGCACAGGCTTTTGTGAACAGGTTTTACTGTGTGTATAAACAATCCAAAGAGATATCATTTCTGTTAAGATTCTGATAGATATCCAATATTGAACCTGTAATGACTTGAGAAACCAAATAATGTTTGAATCATATAATTTTCTTGTCACGACTCGATCACAAATAGATGGATCGACCCTGTTCTTTTTCATCATAAGCTCAATAATATCGACTTACAGAATTTCTATTTCAACTGAATTTAGCTAAAAGGGGAGCTGTTGAGAACTTATGTGCACTCTCATGTAGCTAGCTAGCGACGTTCATGCTCTGCCTGCATTATCGATCGATCGATCCCTTTGATGATAAGAACTGTCCTCAACACGTTTACAGTTACCCTGGCCTCGGCGTGCCCTCTCCTCCGGCCACTTATGCACGTTAACAAAACATGTTTTCTGAGTGACATGCGTTGCTGCACCTTCTTTATTCAAAGAAGACCCCGTATATACACTATACATTCAAAATTACAAATGGAAGAACTCATCATTCCTTGAGATATATCCATATCTAGCTAGATAAATGTTATCATCTCTTTGATCCATCTAATCTGGTCTTGTTCTGTTTTACATTGATTGATTACGTCATAATCCGGAGCGAGCTAGTCTGGCCTGACAATCGACATCCAAATTTACATGTACAAAATTTTATGTACAGTGGACGATTTCCACCTCTGTATGTCGATGGTAACTCCAAATTTAAGTGTTTGGGCTTTAGGGTTTTGGGCCAATGGCCTAAATTCATTTCTCTTGCTATTTCTTTTTGGAGCTTCCCTTGGATTTTTTGATGATATATCCGTTGACTAGTTTTGATGTACACAAATTACATTGGATATGCGGATTTACTAATTGATTGTTTTAGTTTTGAACATCATATAGGTCGAGGTTTTTTTCATGCTTTATTTTATTTTTAGTCACTTAAAATAAGTGTGCAATAATGTCTATAATGACATCTACTTGCTAGGGCTCTGTACCTCGTTTAGGCCAAGCAGACATTACAGTTTATTGTTGAGAGGACTTAGATTTTGGTGTATGTATTTTCCAGGCGGTGACTCAGTAAAGTTGTGTGATTATATGAATATTCATTTTCCCAAAAAAGAAAACTTAAAAGTTAAAATGTATATCTATATATTTGTCATAATAATCCTCATAATATATACTTTTTTCGTGAATAAGTGAGGTCTTGGTAGTCTTCAGGCAAAAATCGACCAGAAATTGCAATGTACATCTCTGATGACAATGAGGAAAGCTTGGACACTAGCACTAAGATGGACAAGGATGAGGACCTTGAGAGAGTTGAGAGGAAGAAGAAAGATGGGGGGTCATTGCTGAGAAGGAGAGTGTACGTGAAGGAATTTGAGGCTAAGAGTCTAAGGCAGCTGAAGAAACTGCTGAAAAAACAACTGAATATTGGGGACAGTAAGGACACCAAGATGGCAGAGAAGCCAAGAATTGCCCTTAGTGAAGTACCAGAGAACCAAATGGCTGTCAAGGAAAACTGAATACAGAAAGAGAGTGATAGCTAGCAGCTTTAGTTGAGAGGGTGAGCTTCAAGGTGTTGGGGTTCAAACCTTGGTTTGCCCTGCTTAGATTTTCTTGTTGTTCTTTCTTTTCATGTTCAAATGGGCAAGTCTTTCGACATTGTTCAATTTCGGTCATAGTGGTGGCAAGCTACTTGAGTAATAATGTAGTAAGCTCACTGATGGTGGCTTGGAAGTTGTTAAACATGTCAAATTTGCTTATTGATAATACTATCAAATTTTACACATCTTAGCTCTCTCTCTCTCTCTCTCTCTCTCTCTCTCTGTGCTTAATAAGCAACAGTTTCATTTCTGGAAAAATAACAGGTCAAACCTGGAATGCACCAGGAAAATCCTACCCTGCAGATGATGCTTTCTAATGGGGCACCAAGGCTACAGCAAATAATGTTTTCCTGATGTAGTAGGCCACCACATGGATTTCCTCCTCCAATTAAGGAGGGACTGACCTATCAACACAGAGATTAATGCTTTTCATATTGCATTTAGTCTGTGGATCCAAAGTTGGTGCAGTAGAGTTTTTATTTTATTTTTGAGAAATGGTGCGTTAGTGTTTGAAAGGTAAGAAACAAACCTATAAAGCATAGGTTTAGGACTTTAGGGATTGACCCATCAACATGGAGAATGCTTTTCATATTGCATTTAGTATGTGGATTGACTGGATTTCAAAGTTGGTGCAGTAGAGTTTGAAAGGTAAGAAACAAACCTATAAGCATAGGTTGGAGGTGGCAGCAATCTTTAAATTAAAGATGGAGGTGACATGCATTAATAAAATAATAAGCATGCAAGCATTGAATCATGAAATAAGGAAGGAAGCTTGACTTTGCTTCCAATTGCATGTTACGTGCATGATTTGCATGGTATGTGCATGAAGTCGGTCTATATATTGGCATGAAAGATTGCAGCAACACAACCAAGACAGAGTCATCCAAACTACGTACAGAGAGTTTGTGATAGTAGCGAGATCCTCACCCTTGAGAGATTAGTGAGAAGAAAATTCCTCCTGAGAGATAGTGTGTGTTACCACTTAGTGAAGTTTAGTCACTTATAAAGTGAGATTGTTTCTTGTAATCCCATTATTTTACATGGTGGAAAAAAGTACTAGTACTGTCTCGGCCCATTAAATCACACGAGAGGTGGAAAAAAGTTGGATACTGGGATGACTAATTATCCATTAATCTTGTATTAAGGTGGCCCTTCTTTCCCAACATATGTGCCTCTTTTGGTAGTAAACTAGTAATTGTAGTCAGACTTTGAAATGCATTCCTTTACCAATAGTCCTTGAAAAAAACGTATGCAAGCTAGGGAGCATTTTTCAAAAGCACACTCTTAACTAAAAGTTGGCACACTCTCATTAGCTGGAGATACGATAATGATACCGGTAGCCATTGCTGCAGAGCTTTTAATGGTATATACAGCAGCCGTTGTGAGGATGACGGAGCGATTCTTACCTGCACAAACGCGCAATGGACCATTCTATGGTCTCACCAATCTTCGTTTATTGCCTTCTTCTTCTTCTTCTTCTTACCATCTCTACTTTTAAGTACTCTTCAGTCGTCCTGAGTTCCAAGAATTGCAGAGGCCGCCCAGCATGCTAAATTCTTTGGGTAAGTATTTGTAATAGATATATGTAATATTTACATATTCTAATCATAGTATAATACAATGCATAGACTTTTGTGAAAAGGTTTTACTATATATACAATCCAAAGAGATATATCATTTGTGTTTAGATTCTGATAGATATCCAATATTGAATCTGATGAAATGACTTGAGAAACCAAAATAATATTCCACCTAGCTAGCTAGCTATTAAGTTCTGGCCCCTATCGGCTGTTCCTTGTTTGAGGCACCTTTGAATCATATAATTTTAATATCACAACTCGATCACAAATAGATGGATCGATCGACCCTGTTCTTTCTCATCATAAGCTCAATAATATCGATTTATAGAATTTCTATTTCAACTGAATTTAGCTAAAGGGGAGCTGTTGAAAACTTATGTGCATAATTGCATCTCAAACATTTTCATGTAGCTAGCTAGCTAGGTTCGTGCACTGCCTGCATTATCGATCGATTTCTTTGATGATGAGAACTGTCCTCAACACGTTCACAGTTCACGCCGGTGTGCCCTCTCCTCCGGCCACTTATGCACATTAACAAAACATGTTTCCGAGTGACATGCGTTGCTGCACCCTCTTTATTCGAGGAAGACCCCCGTATATATACTATACATTCAAAATTACAAATGGAATCCCTTGAGATATATACTATATCTAGCTAGATAAATGTTATCATCTCTTTGATTCATCTAATCTAGTTTTGTTCTGTTTTACATTAATTTGTTACGTCATAAACCGGAGCGAGCTAGTCTGGTCGTGACAATCGACATCCAAATTTACATGTACAATAGACATATAGAGCTAGTCTTCCACCTCTACATGTTGATGGTATAAACTCCAAATTTAAAAAATCCAAGTACTTATGTTTGGGCTTTAGGCTCTGGCCCAATGGCCGCTATATATTTCTTTTTGTAGCTTCCCTTTTATGATATATCTGTTGGCTAGTTTTGATGTACACCAATTACATTCGATATGCGGATTTATTAATTGATTGTTTTAGTTTTGTTCATCATATAGGTCGAGGTTTTTTTCATGCTTTATTTTATTTTTAGTCACTTAAAATAAGTGTGCAGTAATGTCTATAATGATATCTACTTGCTAGGGCTTTGTACCCCGTTTAGGCCAAACAGACATTACAATTTATTGTTACGAGGATTCTAAAAAAAAAATAAAAAATTTATTGTTACGAGGACTTAGATTTTGGTGTATGTATTTTTCAAGTGGTGGCTTAGTATCGCCGTGCGAATATATAAATATTCATTTCCAAAAAAAAAAAAATTAAAAATTAAAATGTATATCTATATATTTTTCATAATAATCCTCATAACATACGTATTTTTTCGTGAATAAGTGAATATAGAAGTATCCAAAGACCATATGATTGGTCTTTGGACTAGACCACGTGTTTGTGGTCTTGGTAGTCCAAAAATCATATGATTGGTTCACGTGGGTTTTGTTTCTCTGCCAATTGGTCCAGCTCTTTATTTCCTTATTTTTTCCGATCGTATTCACTCGATTAACTGAGTTTCAGAATACGTGGTACTTAGGAACTACAGAAATAATTGCTCCGTGTGAATGATCCTAAAACTCCCATATATAACTAATGATGTCATATTTGTCAAAAAAGAAAGAAGCTAATGATGTCATACAACATTACAGCATCTATTTCAGTGTCGTTTTCAGCCGAACGACAGTGTGTGTTGAACTGAAACTCTCTCTCACTCACACGCTTTCTCCAATCCGAGCAGTCACACCGGGCACAGCCCTCTCAAAATCATTTTGAAAAATAGAACGCCGAAATTTAACTTTGAAAAATAAAAAAAAAGCTTAACTGGGCGGGAGAAATCCAAAAAAACGGAAACCCTCTCTCTCATTTTCTCATCCACCATTTTTCAAATCTCTCTCTCTCTCTGAAATTGATAGCAATTCCTTTCATGCTCAGATCGAAGCTCAAGGTACTGTTACGCCTCCATTAATTATTCTCCCTAATCTGCTGGTTCTGGTCTACTAAATTAGTCGCCGATTCATTTACTTCGATTCGCTGTTCTTAGTAAACCACTAGCCCTAGTTCATTGTTTTCGATTTTTTTGTTTCGGGTTGGGATCATGGCGACGGGTACGAATGTTAGGGTTTCGGTTTTATTGTCATATCAGGATCTCGAAGTTATAGTTAGATTTGGTAAAATCGTGATTGCAATTGATGTGCGAATCGTTATATTTGGTAATTTTTGCTGGAAGATTTGAACAAAGCTAGCTTGATTTTACTATGCTAGCAGTTTTTAGCAATTTAGGTATGGTTGAGTTAGCAGTTTTGAACAGCCTGTAGGTATTGACACCTAGATTAATTGAGTAATTTTGTTTCCAAATTTCAATCAGTAAAGCATGGTTCGTGAATGAGTTTAATTGAGTTGCATTAATTGACTGTAATGTATGACTTACAGGACTATAAAGAGTAGAGGTATAAATACATCTGTGGATTTAGAGTATGGGTGTCGAGAATTATCATGTCATTGAGCTTGTAGGCGAAGGTTCCTTTGGGAAGGTATACAAGGGAAGACGCAAGTTCACTGGGCAGGTACTTGTGCTCTGCATTTCTGAAAACTTCTTTTTTTTTTTTTTTATGCGATTACATGTTTTGTGGCTGTTTTTCAGACCGTTGCAATGAAATTTATTATGAAACATGGGAAAAGCGACAAGGATATCCACAATTTAAGACAAGAAATAGAGGTATTAGGCTGGTTTTTTCTCAACTCAAACAAATCTGTGTATATGTATAGCTTCCTTGATTTGGTTATTGCTCCTTTTTTTTTAATTGTTGTCTGTTGTATGACGTCTTGTGCTGCTATATCTGCAGATTCTAAGGAAGCTAAAACATGAAAATATCATTGAAATGCTTGATTCCTTTGAAAGCCCACAAGAATTCTGTGTTGTCACAGAGTTTGCACAAGTATTGATTTCTTCCTTATCTAAAACACATATGTTGACTGTGTTTGTTTATCTAGACTAGCATGTTATTATGGAAAGTAGGAAACTCTTGCAGATGTTTAATTATCAAGGACTTTTCTTTGATATGCAGGGTGAACTATTTGAAATTCTTGAAGATGATAAGCACCTTCCAGAAGAACAAGTTCAAGCAATTGCTAAGCAATTGGTACTTTCATTGTTACCAGTTTTGGTTCCATCTCAATTGATTATCATAACTAACTATTTGGTCTTTCCGGTTAGGGTTTGATAATTTTATGTTTACCAAATATTGCAGGTGAGAGCATTGCATTATCTCCATTCAAACCGCATCATCCATCGTGACATGAAACCACAAAACATTCTCATTGGTGCTGGTTCTATTGTTAAGGTTGAGTGTGTGCAATTAGTATTCTTATAAGTCTGGGTGTCTGTTTGCTGGTATCACTTAACTTGTGAATCCTATTATTGTTACAGCTCTGTGACTTTGGGTTTGCACGTGCAATGTCCACAAATACTGTTGTTTTGCGATCCATAAAAGGTCAGAATGATTCTGGATTAACTGTTAGATACTAAAGAATCTATGTTACTTTGTTGACTGATGCAGTGACGTTTGCATTAATGTTCCTTAGGTACTCCCCTGTACATGGCTCCTGAACTAGTACGGGAACAACCTTACAACCACACTGCAGATTTATGGTCTCTCGGAGTTATATTGTAAGTTGCATCCCTTTACTTAAACTCTCTGGCAGAACAATTTCCTTTAGTTTTTATTCAACTGGGCTATGTGTTACATATTAACCAATGTTGCATGTAATGGATTCTTGTATTTCTATAACTTTGCTCAACAGTTTCTAATTAATCTGTTCCTTCACTTTGTTTGTTTTCACCTTATTGCTCACTCGGTGTATCTGTTCTTCAACATTTTCTAAATTTGCTCAAGAGGATTTTTAATTTAATCCATTCCTTCACATTGTTTGTTTTGTTACCTTATTGCTTATTTAGTCTAGCTGTTCTTCAACACTTTATAATGGATTGTATTGCAATATCAAATTAAATTATATAAACCATTGTAATCCCAAGTTCCACAGCCTCTCTGGGTCTGCTCTTTTTCTGCCTTATCTTTTCTTCTTTTTTCCCTTACTTTTTATGTCTTATTTTTTTGTGTGCACAACAGATATGAATTATTTGTTGGCCAGCCTCCATTTTATACAAATTCAGTATATGCACTCATTCGGCATATTGTGAAGGTACATGTATTCAAATTTTGTGTTCATGCTGTGTATCTCAATAAAAGGTGTACTCTAATATTGCTTTTAAAAATTTTCAGGATCCAGTTAAATACCCTGACAACATGAGTTCAAATTTTAAAAACTTTCTGAAGGGATTGCTCAATAAGGTTGTTATATAACTTCAAATATGTGGTTCTTTCTGTTGAATAGTTTGAATATTTCTGCCAATAATGCTGCTGGTCATTTGTTATTGGTAAACAGATGCCTCAAAATCGTTTGACTTGGCCAGCTCTTTTGGAACACCCATTTGTTAAGGAGACAACTGAAGAACTGGAGGCTAGGGTAATTATAATCTTGGTTGTTATATATTTCTGAGAAAAGGAATGAGAAACTGATCATAAGGGCTGTATTGATGAAACTTGTGATATATTTAATTGTAAAATGAAAGTAGTACTTAACCTTGTATTTTGTTTAACAATGAGTTCAGTATATCATTAGGTCAAGACAAGGGAAGTTCTTCGTCTTGTATTGCATAGGTAGCCTTGTACATGCCTAGTTGTAGAAACACTGAACTAATGCAACTATTGAACCTATTCCAGGAAATGCGTTCTGCTACTGCTGCAGAAAGGGGGTGCGTTGCAGCATGGAGGGGTGAAGGAAACAAAATCCAAACATCAGGTGGCTTGGCTGTTTCTAGTCCTGGTAACACGTTATTCTGTTCTTTAAGTGTTTCTTTTTTTTTTCTTTTTCTTTCAGTTGTCATTAACTTCTTACCATGTAATTGGTAAAGTCAACTCTCCAGCTTCTTCAGAGAACAACAGTGGAATAAGTTTCCAAAATGATGCTCAAACAAATATTCCAGACTCTAAAGCAGTCAATTCTTCTCCAAATGAGGAGTTTCCAGGGTTTGCAAATCCTGATAAAGTTAAACAGTCAGGTATAAGAGTTTCCATAACGAGAAATCTGATTATTTTCTTTAGTTCAGGCAGTTTATATCAACCAGATCAATATTATGTTCCATAAGTCTCTGCCCCTCCGCTGCCCCAAGTTATCATTGTCTGGGTTGTTTAGAGTTTATTTGATTCCAGAATGAAAATTCAATGAAATTTGATGGAAGAGCATAACTCTTGTTATCATTACTTAAATTTACATGACGTAGCTATCACAGGTGACTTAACTGATGGTTTGCTTCAGGTTGTCAAATTCTCGACAGACTGGAAAATAACTCTCGTACAGTTAAAGGTGCACAAATAATTGGTCAAGATAATGAAGCATTAGCACATGTTTTGCTACCACTAAAAAGATGCTCGCAAGGATCCCAAAACTCTAGCAGGTGAAGTTGAATTGCACGACTGTTCTGAATATAACCTACTCTATTATTCGGTTCTTTAATACTTCATTGTTTGTTGAAAACACAGGGATCAAGATATTCTTACTTCAAACCAGTCTTTAAGAATCCTTTCAAACTTAGTTGCAGCTGGTGCCATCACTTCCAGTGGCCTACTTGATGAAATCATACATGAAATTCTTGTTTATACCACCTTCATTGTGGGCATCAAATCTTCTGAACTGAATGAGTTTAGAGCAAAGGTATGATTGCTTCTTCTATAACTCATATTTATTCATTTAATTACTTTGGGCTTTTGTATCTGATGTTGACATACATTTCTGTAGCCGTAAATGCTTGAAATTTGTGTTTCATGGGATTGATTAGCTGTCATTAAAATGACCGTGCTCTTTTGGTTATTTGAAATTGCACCTTTGTCATGCTCGTACAATCCTTGTATCTGCACATTGCATGTCTCAGTATTCATTAAAGTTCAATAGAAAAGAAACTTAGCATACTACACTTCTAGATGCCAAATGAGCCCTTTTGTTTTTTCACTCATATATTGTTGTTTTCATCCCCTTCCTATCTCCTCCAACTTCTGAGATTTGGTTTGTAGAAGTCTCACAATAATTTAGTATCTGAAACAGTGTCAGATTGATGGACAGATGAAAACCTTATTACCTTCTCCATCCCCAAATGCGCTTTTTTATTTAAATTTTTAAATTTTTGTTCATGTACATATATTTGTTGTTTTCATCTCTGTCCTGTCTACCCACTCTTCTGAGATTTTGTTTTATACAAGTTATGCAACTTTTGAGATTTAATACCTTAAACAGTTTCAATGGATAAACAGATTAAGAAGCAAATATGACTATCGCCCCTTCTCTTGCTGTTTGATGATAAAAGTATGATCAGAATCTTGCTTCTTACTTTTGCAGAGTTTCTCAGTAATTAAAGTTTTGGTAGACATTGCTGGACATGGCATTGGAGGCTCATATTTCAGGCACTGGGTTGCTTTAGCTGATATTTTTTCACAGGTTTGATTTTCTGTGGTACATATTATATTACTTTACAGCAACAAGTTAAGGTCCTGCTTCTGGTTCTCATCTTGTTCAATGTGTAGGTTGTTGGTGGCAGTGAAGATGCATCTGGAAGAGTTTTGTTTGAGTCCATAGCTTGCATTACTGTCATGTTAACAAGAGTTAATCAGGGTCTGAAACAGGCTGTTTCTGATCCTAATGAAGCAGTGAAACAGATTTTGGATCATGCTAAAACATCTGGTTTAGTGGATCAGCTTTGTCTCTGCTTAGCTACTGCTGGAGCAGGTCTTATTTCGGGTCCTTCAAATATGTCACGTTCAGCCTGTGAAGCATGCATGGCTATTTGGTTGCTGGTAGATACATCAGAGTTTTTTTCGACAAAAGGAAATGCCATTTCCTTTCCGCTAAACACTTTGCGCAGTCCATCAAGGGCTCAAGATCGAGGAGGTTCTTTGATTGGAACAGAATCAGCAAGACTAGTAGCTGTAGTTACTAGAGCATTAGTTAGATCTAAACCAGTTCAGGTTGCCATCCATTATTGCCTTCATCAACGTCTTGAGGCTTCACTCTGTGCTGGTATTCAGGTGTTTCTCTCTCCTAATTATCCACACGTAAACAATGATTTTTGAATCTACACAGTAATTTGAAAGTGTTTTTTCATGAGAATGTACCAAATGTTTCTAATCATATTTGGGTCTTTCTCTAGCTTGCATTTTTTAACATGACAGATATGCCTTTCATGTTTCAGCTATTGTTGAGGTGCTGCTTGCAGAGTGGAATTGTTCCTGGCATTCTTTGTGGCCTGCCTAGTTCTTTACCTGTAACTACTGTTGTCAGTGGTGGAGGTGATGGAACCATAATTTTTGAGATATTCTCTTTGTTGTCTGTGTGCATTTCATCTCAAAATAAAGATCCACAAGCAATTGAGACAACCAACTTGAAGAGCAAAATAACCGATCCCACTATGTTGGTTCTGCATTCCTGCCTCATCCTTGCATCAGTTGCACAATGTTTAAAGGCAACTGGAAGAAATTCTGCATTGTTTATGCTTACTACATCCTCGAAGAAGCAGCTTTCTCGACTTTCTGCCCTTGCTCATCACTTTTCTTCCGGTGAGAGCACAAATACTTCCTCTCAAACTCACAGTGCAGCAGCCATGTTGGCACTGGCATCTATTTTGTCCCTTGAATCTGGAGCTTCTGTTGGGTCCTCTGTCTTTGAGGTAGCAGTGCCTTTGATTCCTCAAACTGCGACACTTTGTGAATGCCTCAAACTTTCATCAAACAATGAGATTGTATCGGGTCCTAATGGCACCAACGGTGTTCTCTCAAACTGGCATGGTCTTAGGGATGGATGTGTTGGCTTGCTGGAGGCCAGACTGAGATGGGGAGGACCCTTAGCTGTTCAACAACTTTGTGCAAGCAATATCCCTCTGCTTCTAATCAATTTGTTAGCCAAAAACCAACAAAATGCTTCTCCTCAAGAAGTTGCCAGCACAAATGATCAAGTTGGGCTTTCCCCTATTGGAGTTGTATGGACAGTATCATCTATTTGTCAGTGCCTTTCTGGTGGAGCCTTAACCTTTCGTCAGATTCTGCTTAGAAGTGAGCATATCAAACTCCTCTCTGACTTGATATCTGACATGCATCTCAAACTTGTAAAGTCCTGGGTTGGGCCTGGTGGAGGAATGGATGGCGTAAGAGATATAACAAATGCAGTAATTGACCTCTTGGCATTTCCTTTTGTGGCTGTTCAGAATGCTCCAGGATTGCCATCAGCGACTGCCTCAGTGAACAGTGGGATCCTTCTGAACATGGGTTCACCAGGTGTGAAAGTTGGCGTTGAAGACAGAGACATGGTGAAGGTGATTGAGGAAGACCTGGGAAAATATATTAAAATCCTTTTGGAGGTTTGATCCTTTTCATTTTATTTTTCCTCCTCTACACAGGGCAAGGGAATGGGTTTTGTTTCATATGTAGATTCTTTTTCAGGATGGTTCATGTGATACTTCAAATTCTTTGTTTGAATGATACACTACTAGGGATACTGACGTTGAGTTATTATATGGGATATGCAGAATCAGTTAATATGCTGAATCTGGTGCCATCCTGGTACTCAAGGACCTATGCGTTTCTCATTCTATTGCTTCTGAATTTTTCAGGTTGGAGTGCCTGGTATCATTCTTTGGTGTCTAGAACATTTGGAGTTAAAAGATTTGGGAAGACCTGTGGCCTTTCTGGCTAAAATGATTGGTCACCGACCATTGGCAGTTCAACTTGTGGGTAAAGGCTTGTTGGATCCTACTAGGATGAGAAGATTGCTCGATCGTTCAAGCCCAAAAGAAGTCATGCTGGATGTTCTGATGATTGTTTCTGATTTGGCACGCATGGACAAGGTTAGATTTGGTTACCTTTAATCAATATCATTTCCTTGTCAATCAAATTCCAGATAAGATTTGGGGCCTACGTTAGGGTTATATAAACCCTCTAAATGCTTTTGGTCTTCCAAACTCAATTTCATCTCTCCTTTTCCACTTTCAATGGTTGGCTAATATTATATTTAGTATTGTTAAATCTTACTATCTCAACATAGGAAGATACATGAACATTTGTTTTTAACACTATCTTGTACTTAATACTTTTTGGTGTTTAGGGATTCTACGAATACATTAATCGAGCTTCTCTGCTGGAGTTCTTCAAGGGATTTCTTACCCATGAAGATCCTAGTGTGCGTTCGAAGGCTTGCAGTGCTCTAGGCAATATGTGCCGGCACAGCTCCTACTTTTACAGTTCCCTAGTAAGTAAACTAAGCATCCTTAGAAATATGTTGGCTCCTATTTGGAGAACAATGGATTGCTTTGAAGTTTTGTGTCGCTCAAAAACTCTATAATCTGGATATCTGAAGCTTATCCTACCCACAAGCACACACGTAGGCAGATACTGGATGATCTCCATTTTGTCTTACAATTGAATATGATGATGATCCAGGCAAAGAATCAAATCATTGGTCTCCTTATTGATCGATGCTCTGACCCAGACAAACGTACACGGAAATTTGCTTGTTTTGCTGTAAGTTCTGTTGCCCTGCAATAAAAATACTGTTCCATTGTAGCCGACTGTTACAATAGATGGTTATAATTTACTACATCGCAATAGTCATTAATCTTCCAGAATCAGAAACATATGTAGAGAGTAATTAATTAAACCTTGTAGCTATGTGGCTAGAATTCTTCATTCTGACACACACTTTCTCTCTTTCTATCTCTCCTCTCTTTTCTGCGCAGATTGGCAATGCCGCTTACCATAATGATATGTTGTATGAAGAGCTGCGGAGATCTATCCCCCAGCTTGCCAATTTGTTGCTTTCATCTGAGGAAGACAAGACTAAAGCAAATGCAGCAGGTGCACTAAGCAATCTTATCCGCAACTCCAACAAACTTTGCGAAGACATTGTCTCTAGAGGAGCCATGCAGGTTGGTGGTCTTTCACTTTTGTTAGCCATCTGAAATAATCTTATACAGCTTTCTTGTGCATCCCCATTTCCCCTTCCTACTTTATCTTGAAATATATCAGGAAATGACTATAGATCATACAGTTTGCTGGTTTTAATACTGAATAGGAAATGGTCCAATCTTGTTCATAATGTTATACTTTCATGAATATGACTAAGAATTTAGTTGGTGAATGTTGCAGTCTTTGCTGAAGTTGGTGGCAGAGTGCTCAGTGTTGGCTCTGAACCCAAGTAGGAAAGATTCAGCGCAAGAGTCACCTCTCAAAATAGCTCTGTTTTCATTGGCAAAAATGTGCTCGCATCCGCCCTGCAGAGATTTCCTCCGTTCATCTGAGTTGTTCCCCGTGATCGGACGGCTCCGCCAATCCCCGGAATCAACAATTGCCAACTACGCCTCCGCCATCATCAACAAAGTTGCCTGATCATCCTGGACCAAGTTTTGTAAGAGCAACTGTCATATATAACCTTCATTGCCACTAAATAGGGCATCCACCAAAGTTTGCACATGGGGTAAGCACAATGCTTGCTGCAATAGTATTCGTATGTATGTATGTATATGGATCAACTGTATTTTTCGCTTTTTAGTTTAAATTTCTTTGGAGGGTGTTTCATTTTCTTTTACGGTGCGTTTGGATGAGAACATTATAAAATCCGTAGGAATTTATAAATGATGGAATCTTTAACTCCATCAATCTAAAATTCCATTAATTGCAATTTCTATTGTTTGGTTGCATCTATTTAGGATTTGAAATGTGTAATAAATTAATAAAGTTTAAAACAAATAAAAATATAAAATAGAAAAGTCTTATTTTGGAAATAAAAATTGAATACTGCAAAGGAATTCGTAAATAACACCTATTTTGGTGGAAATTGAAGTGAGGAATTTAAATAACGAATTCCTTCGTTTTTTTCCACAGAGAAATTTAAAACTACCAATCTGATAATGCCAAACAAGGGAATTGGCTTTTAAGAATTATGAAATCCTCACTTTCAATTAAATTCCATCATTTTTTCCCTCATCCAAACACACTCTTAAGGTTTTCCAACCATAAATGAGTGCCTACCTTGCCTTCATCATTACGGTTGGACCTTGGATTGTGATTGGGCCTTGTGAGTCAATAGGTTGGTGGGCCTTCGTTTTGGAGTGAACGTCATTTGTTTGCTAACCCTAGTATTATAGTTAATAGAAAGTAGGTCCGCCGTCCACGTGTGGTTCCGTACAATAAGGCGGTGGCCTTGACAAGCTCACTTACCCAAATCTATTGATGATACGACGCCACTTGGCGTTACGCTGTGCTGTGCCCCTATGTATTTCTGGGCCACTGAAGTTGATTTCAAATCCACTTTCAGTTGTCCTTTGAATTTTTTTTTGAAGTGGTCCCAAATTCTGAGTGTGATGTCTTTAAATTCAGAGGGAATTATGGTGTGAGTGTTACATGCAATAAACGCCGAGGGGCGTTAGATCTGGGAAATTAAGAAAAAGAAAAACATAAATGTTGTCAGGAAAGTGGGAACACATTCCAATATTGTGATAAGCAGTCCTGCTTATCACAGACCCCTATTACAAGACAGCTACTGCGCACTACGCCCGACGATGACAGGTTGATTGATTGGTAGATAATAAATTAGATTCTTAATCGAAAAAGTCATAAAAATATAAAATCATTTTATTGTTGGAAAAAGAAGAAACCAGTGGGGACCACCAGAAATTGAATAGTGAGAGGAGGTAGTGGTAAATAAGTACGAGGTGATGTGGTTACGCGGCACAATCGCCATCCTCCATTTGTTTTTATTTTGTCTGGTACAAGTCCATTTATTTTAATTTTGATTTATTGGCACCAAATTTTTCATGAACTCGAAAAAAAAAAAAATTCATTCAGTCAATTGAGCTAAATTAATAAACACATTATTATTATTTTTTTATTTTTGACCTAATTTATTTCATGACATTTAGAAAGAAAAAAAAATCATTCAGATTATAAAATAATATTTTGTGAGAAGAATATAATGAGTTTGAATTGGATAAACAATTAAGTAAACTCAATAATTTTCCTTTTTCATTAGGAAACTTTTGCTCTTCTTGTTTAGGGTGTGCTCATCAGAATTTGTGTTCCGGTTGGTCCATTATGGATGGCCAGGCCAGCCTAGCTAGCAAAGGGAACTGAATAAAATGATTTTCAATCTTTACATAGCACATGGTTTGTTCAACATTACAACCTTACAAAATGGAAGTCAGGCTAATCAGTTCAGCATTGAAAATAAATGTAATTCCACTACAAGTATAGTCTACGGAAATGTGCTCGCGCAATTATTGCTTCTTGTTATCAATTATCATGGTCAGGTCTAGTACTAACATGTCCAACAAATAATGTCATAATTGTCAGGACTAGTACTATTATTTACAACGAATTTACTCTTTCACGAGTACTAGCTTCCCTTTTCATTTTTACGTGTACGATACTCACGATTGGATGGGTTGGGAAGGACAAATCGACCACGCATCTACCACTTTACTCTAAAAAAGCCCATGCAGCTTTTGAAGGTCACCTTTCAATATGAATAGGCTATTCAATCACCTAAAAGGGATTATTCTCAAAAAAAAAAAAAAAAAAATTAACTAAAAGGGATTGAAACCTTGCACTATCCAAGAAGCCAGCTGTTGGTTTGGGTAAATACAACATCTCTTTCATGGGTAATTTTTTTTTACCGTTAATTCACTTATGATGAAATAAATATAACAAGTGAAAATTTAAAGTACGACATATTTATAAATAATGAAATTTAATAATCATCAAATGCATTGGCGAGAGTTGATATTTTTTATTTAATCAAATCTTATCTATAAATATCAAGGAAAACTACACATGACAGGCTTGAGCGAATCATTTTACGAGCTTTAATTTAGATCCGGTTACGAAGCAAGTATTTTATCTTGTCGAGAAAGGAAGATGTTTTCTTTCTGTCTTCTTCTTTGAATAGAATTGAAAACGAAGTAACGTGATTGAAAACGAATTTTTCTTTGGTAAAAGGGTGTTGAAAGTGAAGTTGTTGCATTAAGTGAATGTGAGAAAAAGTGGGAAAAGGACGACTGCCGACTTCAATGAGAGACTGTTTAAGGCACACCTCAATTATGCTTTCTTTTGGAACAAAAACAAAGTAAAACCCCATCGCTTCCACGTGTGAGGGTACCATTTGGGGTTAAGAAGCACACATGTCACCCAAATGTATGACTATCACGGACCTTCCATAAAGCCACTGGACCAATAGCAACACGAGCTCATGGAACCACTGGAGCGAGTCATGCAGCGAATTATTATTTGCCAGTGGTCTACTAGGGTTTTTTCTGTGCAGTCTCAGCATTACTAGGTAGACTGTGATGTATATATATATAGTCACTAGAGTCCAATTTAGAGTAAGGGAGGAAAGTCAGGTAGAGAGAGAGAAAGAGATAGTGGAGAGAGAGAGAGAGAGCATATTTAAGCAGATATATATACAAAAATGGAAAAGAAAATTAATTAATAAAAGCAGAAATTGAAAGACTGAGAGAGAGAGAGAGAGGAGGAGATAGAGAGAGTGAGTGCCCCAAGCAAAAGCACAAAACAGCACAAGCTTTGTCTCTGTCCTACAGAGAGAAAAAAGTATATAAAGATAGAGAGAAGGGAGAGAGAGAGAGAGAGACAGATACAAAGTAAACATTTTTAGAGAGAGAAAGTGAAGGGGGTTGTTGTTGTTGTTGCAGAGTTTTAGCAGAGAGAAAGAGAGAGGAAAGCAGAGAGCTTCGGAGAAAAGAAACCCTAACCCTAGAAGAAGAAGAAGAAGAAGAAGAAAGAAATGTTTGATTTTGCTGGGTCTCTGGTGAACTCTCTGTAAAGCTTTTCTCAATCTCGATTACCCAACCCGGATTTTGAAATCAAGGTCGAAACTTTGGGTGGGCTCTGGTTTTGATTGGGTGAGCTTGGAGTAAAGGTTGGATCTTTATTGTTGAATCTGAAATTTGAGGGCTTATTTGGGGTTTATGTGAAGTGGGTTTGCTTGAACCAAGAGGTTTGCTTGTGTTGTTTTTGTTTTGGGTATTTGTGCTTTTTTTTGGTGGGTATTGCTCTGGAAATTTATCTGGTGATGGAAGGCATTTACTTTTACTGAGCTGGAGGTTAGATGATTGTTGGTTCTCTGTGAAATTGGTGATTTTAAGAAGTTGGTTGATGATGAATGGTTTGATGCAAAGATTAGCACAATTATAGGAAAGGTGAAGGAAGAAATAGGTTCTGCGGCTTTGATTTTTTGTTTCATTGTTGACCTTTTCGGATCCGAAAAGGAGTTCGGGTAAAACCCAAATAAAATTGTAGTTGATTTGATCACCAATCTTTGCACTGGAGCGGTTAGGATTACCTGGGGCAATGTCTTCCTTGAGTAGGGAACTGGTGTTCTTGATTTTACAGTTCTTGGACGAGGAGAAGTTCAAGGAAACAGTTCATAAGTAAGTTTCGGTTTTATGATGATGTTTTGTTCAGTTGTTACCTGTGTTTAGGGAAAGAAAAGACTGTAAATATTTTAGTCTGTGTTTTGATTACGTGTCCTTGTATGTAATGTGCATCTTCTGAACTTTTAGGCTAGAGCAAGAGTCTGGCTTTTTCTTCAATATGAAGCATTTTGAGGATCAAGTCCAGGCTGGAGAGTGGGACGAAGTCGAGCGATATTTGGGTGGCTTCACTAAAGTTGAAGACAATCGGTATTCAATGAAGATCTTCTTTGAAATCAGGAAGCAGAAATATTTGGAAGCTCTCGATAGGTGACATTCAAACCCATCGCTTTTGATATTTATAAATATGTTGAATTGATGCAAACAAGCTGTTTCTCCCCTCTGTTGACTGTACTAAATTCAATACCAAGTTGATGTGAAAAAGGCAAATGGTGGTTTTTATTTTTATCTTCTTCAAAGTAAGGAAAGAAGCTCAGTCGTTAGTTGGTGTAGGATTGAACTTTTTCTGTAGCATTGTAGGGTTCGTTTGATATGTTGTTATGCAGCTGTCTGATAAGCTTGTTTGAATGTCTATTTCTGCTATCAGGCAGGATAGGGCGAAGGCTGTTGAGATTCTTGTGAAGGACCTTAAGGTTTTTGCATCTTTTAATGAGGAACTTTTCAAGGAGATCACTCAGTTGCTCACTCTTGACAACTTCAGGTATTGCTTGTTTTCCTCTGCTGGTTCATTGTCAACATGGCAGTATGCTTGATAATTGGTCCTCACACAGTTCTATTGTATTATATCATCAGGCAAAATGAGCAGCTTTCCAAGTACGGGGACACAAAATCTGCTCGGAATATCATGCTTATAGAACTTAAAAAGCTCATTGAAGCGAACCCATTATTTCGTGATAAACTTGCATTTCCGTCCTTCAAAAGTTCACGGTTAAGGACTTTGATAAACCAGAGGTCACTCTCGCTCCCCTCTTTAACTTATTTTGTGCAAGTTTGTTGTCAACTTGTTATCAACTCTTTTTACAACCAAGCTTCTGGATATGCTGTGAGATGCCTGAAAATTCTGTAGCGAGTGCCCCTTCTAATCGATAAGAGAATTGATTGATTATTTATCACTAATTCTGCTTATCAATTAGAGAACTGACTTCCTGGAATTTTTACTTCTTTCTCATATAGTATTTTCTAAAAGAGTTGCTCTTTCTAAGTTCATTTCCCTTTTGAATTTTCAGTCTCAACTGGCAGCACCAACTTTGCAAGAATCCCCGTCCAAATCCTGATATTAAAACACTATTTATGGATCATTCTTGCACTCCGAATGCTAATGGATCTCGTCCTCCTCCCACAAACAATCCCCTTGTTGGACCAATTCCAAAGGCTGGTGCATTTCCTCCTATTGGAGCCCATGGTGTAAGTTGCATCTATTCATCTGCATAAGAGTGAAGTGCAGCAATGTTTAATGATACTCAGATCAGCCCTTTATCTCTGTGCAGCCATTTCAGCCTGTTGTCTCCCCTTCTCCTGGTGCTATTGCTGGGTGGATGTCAAATGCTAATCCTTCTATGCCTCACCCTGCTGTTGCAGCAGCTCCTCCTGGTCTTGTGCAGCCTTCTAGTGCAGGTGAGTAGGTTCATATGTAATACTAAATGCTTTTAGCTCTATTTTTTTTTTTTTAGGCCTTGAAGATGATTTTTTTTAATATTTTTTTTACCATTATGTTTGCTTTATACAGCTGCTTTCTTAAAGCACCCAAGGACGCCGACAGGTGTTACAGGGATGGATTATCAATCAGCTGATTCAGAGCACTTGATTAAGCGTATTCGTACTGGCCCATCTGATGAGGTATGAAGAGGGAAGAATTTATTTTTCAAGCTCAGTTGTCATGTTTGTTACTTGTATTGGTACTACAAATTTGAGATTCCGCTGCAACTCTCTGATTAAATCTTGAAGAAAGAAATGATACACTCACCATGTTCTTGCAGGTGTCCTTTTCTGGGGTGATGCTTAGTTCCAATGCTTATTCACAAGATGACCTTCCGAAGGCTGTTGTTCGGACCCTTAGTCAAGGATCTAATGTAATGAGCATGGACTTTCATCCACAGCAACAAAATATTCTTCTAGGTTTGTACTTAAAGATGTTATTATGGTGCATTGAATGTCTCCAGGTTCATTTAATTTTTTTTGTTGTTGAAATTTTCAACTATTTGTTTGTAGTTGGGACAAATGTTGGCGACATCAGTCTTTGGGAATTAGGATCCCGGGAAAGGTTGGTACATAAACCTTTCAAGGTCTGGGATATACAAGCTGCGTCAATGCCACTGCAGGTATTATACGTTTTGACTACATATTGGTGATGATTCGTTTAGTTTAGTCAGTAGTGCGTTATGACCCTTCATAAACTCATAACGAGTCCAGTTTATGGAAGGATATAGAGTTGAGTCTTATGGGATTTTCTTCCATAACCAGGGTAGGTGACTCCTTCACACTAACATCTGGTACCATATATTGTGATTCTAGAAGTGACTGATTATACTCTAAACCAATCCTTTTTTTTTTTTTTTCACCAGACTGCTTTGTTGAATGATGCTGCAATATCAGTGAATCGTTGTGTTTGGAGCCCAGATGGACTTATGCTTGGTATGTATACTCCTGATCTAATGAGTTAAATAACTAGTATCTGTTATGTTAAATAGGCTTACCTTCTAAATTGTGCAGGTGTTGCATTTTCTAAGCACATCGTCCAGATATATACTAACAATCCAACTGGAGAATTGAGACAACATTTGGAGGTAGGCTTGTACTTCAGATAATTTTCTCTATGGGAACTGGAACTGGTCATTGACAATCTTTCTCATTCTTTAGATTGATGCTCACGTTGGCGGTGTTAATGACATTGCATTTGCTCATCCCAACAAGCAATTGTGTATTGTTACTTGCGGAGATGATAAAGTGATTAAGGTATTAGCTGTAAGATTTGATGTGGTTTGTACACACAAGAGGTCTGGGCTTCCTGATTGTGAGTATCTCTGTGACAGGTATGGGATGCTGCAGCCGGACGCAGACAATATACATTTGAAGGCCATGAAGCTCCTGTATATTCAGTGTGCCCTCATTACAAAGAAAATATACAAGTATGTATCCTTTGGATAGTGTAGCTTTTCAACATGTTGACTTGTAGATATTAGCTGGAGTCTGCCATTCATTCACATAACAAATGAAGCTGGGAAAATCGCCATTATACTTGTATAACCAGGGCACTTGTCCTTGTTTCAGTTCATTTTTTCAACTGCGATTGATGGGAAGATTAAAGCTTGGCTATATGATTGTTTGGGGTCAAGGGTGGACTATGATGCTCCTGGACTTTGGTGCACCATGATGGCTTATAGTGCAGATGGAACCAGGTAAAGTTTGTTCAGATGAAAGTGAGGTCCTAATAAACTGCTGGATGTGTTCGTGTCTATATTATTATTTGCCATATGTGAACTCCATTATATTTAGTTGATTGCAAATTTGGGAAAGCCTTTGAATAATAAATCACTCGAGGAGGCCTTTTCATACTTCTTTTTCCTTTTATTAGTCAGTAAGCCTCCTCATTTCTAATGATGCAAATTTGAGAGAGTTTACAGTAATTTTCCCATCTCCCCCCTTTCTGGAACATTTCCATCAATGTTTTCAGTTATTTCTTCTATAATCTTGGAAGCCATTAGTGTATATTAAATTTATCGCTCAAATATATATGTTTCTTAAAGTAGATGCATATTGTATGTGTAGACTCTTCTCATGTGGAACGAGTAAAGAAGGTGAATCTCATCTGGTGGAGTGGAATGAGAGCGAAGGGGCCATCAAACGGACATATTCTGGGTTTAGAAAACGCTCTTTGGATGTTGTCCAGTTTGACACAACAAGGAACCGGTTCCTAGCCGCTGGTGATGAATTTCAAATAAAGTTCTGGGATATGGACAATACCAATGTGCTGACAGCTGTTGATGCAGATGGCGGGTTGCCTGTGAGTAATGCTCTCCTTTACACTATGCTAATAGCATTCATGTGGAGTAGATAAGTCACAGAAGTAATTTTTGTCTGTTTTACTTTTTGCAGGCTAGTCCTAGACTCAGATTCAACAAAGAAGGTTCCTTGTTAGCTGTAACAACGACTGACAGCGGTATAAAGATTTTAGCAAATAATGATGGTTTGCGCTTGATAAGGATGTTGGAGAGCAAAGCTATGGAGAGAAACCGAGGCACTTCTGAGCCCATCAACACTAAGGTAGTCTTTGCTATGTCCTCCTGAGGGCAGTATTTCTAAAATGTTTGCTGGCCCTATCCATTATTTGTCTATCAGTATCAATATGATGCGTGCCAATTGTGTATGCTATGCTGACATTATTGCTTCGTATTTTAATTTCTGTCAGCTAGGTAATTTTATTGCTTACTGTTTGTTACTTTTGTTCTGGCAGCCTTTGATTGTCAATGCACTAGGCCCCATTGGGAATGTTTCTAACGCTGTTGCTCCAACCCTCGAACGTGCTGATAGAATCCAACCTGCTGTTTCTATCAGTAGTCTGGTAAGTTTTTGTGGCATGAAGTTTTTAATGCTGCCTATGTTCGTGCATTTATATTGGTTTTCAATGCAGGGTAATATGGAGAACAGCAGGCTTGTTGATGTTAAACCTCGGATCCCTGATGATATAGACAAGATTAAGAGCTGGAAAATTTCTGATATTGCGGATCCTTCTCAAATGAAAGCTTTAAGATTGCCCGACTCTACAACAGCTGGAAAGGTGTGGAGACACGCACACACGTGCGTGCGCACACACACATATATAAATCCTCTTTCAAAAAGTTATTCGTAAATGAAGCCTTTAATTATAATACATGAGATGATGACCCACCTCTTTAGTTTTCATTTTGGTGTTCGTTGTTTTCCCCCACCAATGGAAACTCACCTTCTAATTAACTATGTTTTTTTTCCTTTTCTTTGGGTTTTATACCAAATAAAGCAAATTCTGCTTTAGTTTTGTTCAGTTAGGGGACATACTTTTACTGATTTTGCATCTAAAACTGGTACAAATTAGTGCCTGCATACGTATATGCTGTAGGGAAAAAGTCATTTACATCCTTGATTCTAGATTCCGTAATACCATATCGACGGTAATTATTGGAAATTGCAGGTTGTGAGACTAATGTACACGAATAATGGTTTGGCTCTGTTAGCCCTCGCCTCCAATGCTGTTCACAAGCTTTGGAAGTGGCCGCGTAATGACAGGAATAATCCATCAGGGAAGGTCTGGCTTCTGTCCTCTGTCCTTCCTAAAGTGTTGCTACCTGTTATTTAGTTTATGTTTCTTATGGATTCCTACCTTGTGATATTTTTCCAGGCTAGTGCATATGTTGTTCCACAGTTGTGGCAGCCCCCGAATGGAATTCTTATGGCTAATGATGTAAATGACAATAAACCAGCTGAGGAATCTACTGCATGCATTGCTTTATCTAAAAATGATTCTTACGTAATGTCTGCATCTGGCGGGAAGGTCTCTTTGTTCAACATGATGACATTTAAGGTATGCTATTACTGCTTCTTTTAGAACCATCTACAAATATCTGTAGCGCATATATTTGCACTTCAGTTATATTTGGTATCTCAAATATTCAATCTCATTTAATTATTGTTTACTGAATAAGCCTGGGGTTTGTTTTCCAGGTCATGACAACATTTGTATCTCCCCCTCCTGCTGCCACTTTTCTGGCATTCCATCCTCAAGATAATAATATAATTGCTATTGGCATGGAGGACTCTACTATTTTAATATATAATGTCAGGGTTGATGAGGTAAAGATCCTCCCATGGCTATATCTATGTTCTTGAAGTCTTTGAGCTTTTGTTCATTTTGTCTGGTTATTTGAAAAACTAAATGTTAGATGGAATTGACAGGTCAAAACCAAACTTAAGGGTCACCAGAATCGGATAACGGGCCTTGCATTTTCCCAGACTCTTAACATACTGGTCTCTTCAGGAGCTGATGCCCAGGTTGGTGGCTGGTTATTTATAATGGGAACAATTTAAAAATAAAACGTTTTTCCATTAAGATGAGATGCTGCTTTAATGAAACAAAATGAGTGTTTTAATCTTATTTCTATGGAAATTATTTCACATTTGATTCCATAGACTATAATTGCTTGATATTTTCATTTACTCTAAATGACTTGGTTGTAGTTATGTGTGTGGAGCATTGATGGGTGGGAGAAAAAGAAAACAAGGTTCATACAAGCACCAACTGGTCGGCAATCCCCATTGGTTGGAGAAACAAAAGTTCAGTTTCATAACGATCACACACATCTATTGGTTGCCCATGAAAGCCAAATTGCTGTGTATGACAGCAAGCTTGATTGTTTACGCTTTGTAAGTTATTCACCAGACAGTCGTTACTATTTAATCTTGAATTGCTAAGATAAGTTGATAATATTGGTTTGGTGGTGAAACAACTTTAGAAGTTAGAAATGAGCTATTTGCAATGAAATTTTGTGTACAGTTGGTTAGAATATACTCATCTGTGCCAAAGTCAATGGTTAGAATATACTCATCTGTGCCAAGGTCAATGTCTCATCTCCCTTTTCAATGAAAACTCTTGTTTGAGGCACATTTTTATTTTCACTGTAGCATTACTCGGTAATATAACAATCTTGGGTTTAACTCAGGTAAAAAGTTATCTGTCCAGAAATGCTTGAAGTCTTGAACGATGAGATTTATTTATTTTAATCCATCATCTTTTAGAATAGAAAAATTAGTACATCTTTACTGTAATTTGACTTTTCTTTGTTCCCCTGTATGTTGGCAGTGGTCTCCAAAAGATGCCCTTGCTGCTCCCATCTCATGTGCAATATATTCATGCGATAGTTTGTTGGTTTATGCTACTTTTTGTGACGGTGCTGTGGGAGTTTTTGATGCTGATAGCTTAAGACTCAGATGTCGAATAGCGCCTTCTGCTTATATACCATCATTTTCTCTCAGGTGAGCAGAAAGTATCATGCTCTTTGTTGAATAAAACCCTGTTCCTTGTGTATTTTTCTCTTTACCATACTGAACCTAATTTTGTACAATTGCAGCGGTGGCAACCCCTCCTATCCTGTGGTTGTAGCAGCTCATCCATCTGAGCCTAACCAGATCGCAGTTGGCATGACTGACGGGTCAGTGCATGTGGTTGAACCATCTGATGCAGAGCTGAAGTGGGGTGGCACACCCTCTCAAGATAATGGTCCTTCCAATTCATCAAATCCTTCTCCTAGTGGTCAAGCATCAGAACTACCTTCCAGGTGATGAATGTGGCTAGTTTAAGTTATGTTGGAGACGAGTAGACCAGACAGACTTGATGCTGCAGTTTCATGAATTTTAGCTAGCTAGTATTATTACCTTTACCCATTTTTTCGGCCGAGCCATTGCATTGGGTTATGGTTCTTTATTCTATGTATATCTTTTTGTGTTTCTTTAGTTTGCCAAATGAAGTTGTAGGGATATGAATCTGTATATCGTTTGTTATCAGAGTTTGTTTTGTTGGATGTCTACCATGAAAGGCCAATTTGCCTTCCGGCAGTATTTTAGCTCCGTTTTTTCTTTCTTTTCAATACACATGAGTTGATGGTTTTTGGAGTGAAATATTGTTTATAACTGAGCTTGTTTTTACATTCTATCGTTGCTTTGTTTTTTATTTTTATTTTTTTTAAGTACATCTAAATAACGAGAATTTTCTTGTACTAATAAACAGATTTAGAGTCGTATGAATAAAAACACACCCACTTTTAACTCGAGAGACTCGAACACAGCCGCAGCAATTTTTTCCTCCAAAAAAACAAGAGGCCTAAGTGAAACCTAGGTTACCGATTAACTCTACACAACACAATGAAGGATCAAACTGAAGCCTAGGCCTTCGAGGATCCCAGTTGACTGGGATAAACTCAAACTGTGTCTATCCTCAATGACCGGTCATAGGGGGATAGATGGCACTCAATATAGAAAATTACATAGTAGCACATGACCAAAGATGTAAACACAGAAAACCTACTTTCAAAAAGATTTATACAAATAAGGACATGAGCCCAGGCCCAAAAGTGAAATGATGCAAGCCTGACTCCTAATTTTAATGGAAAAAGACCAAAATGCTTAGTTTGATGAGATATTTACACGTATGCCACTGACCCAATACAAACACCCCAAAACAGATAAGCATCGAGACAACTCGACCCATTCTCGAGACCCAGCGACCCAGAAGAAGACCCGACCGAAATTTCTGTTTTCCGGCGACCAAGTGACGGCGGACCACCGGCGTCTGGTTCGTCTCCTCAACGCCGATCTATTTCTGGTCTCGGCTTTCTCGTGCGACAATGGACGGCGACGGAGTGAAGCCTGAATCTTCAGTCGGTTTCTGGGAATTTTCCGGCCAATCCGGCAATCACCGGTGGTGTCTGAGGTAGGAAAATTTATCCTCTCGTCGTGCTCCACCTCGTGCTATAATTAGTTTTTGGTTTTGCTGGTGTTTTGAACAATTGGTGTTTTTGGGTAGCGTTGGTTGTCGCTTTGTTCGTGGTTTCTGGCGGCTGTTCTGGGTTTCTCGATTCAATTCTGGCATCCTTGAGTACGAACTCTTCCTTGGCCGAGCTTAATCAGCTTTGCTTGTCTGATTCAAACGCTGTGTCAAACGCTGTGTCTTTGCCTCTACAGGTACTGCTTCTTATTCTTGTTCTGTTTCCTCTGATTCTGGTATTGTTAACAACCCAGACCCACTTCATGATGATCAGAAACAGGATTCAAAATTGAAATTGAAGAGCAAGAAGAGGTGCTACTTTAAAATCGTGAAATCTTTAGGAAAATTATGGTAAATCAATGGTAGAGGAATTGGGTTGAATCTTCGGGTTCATAAGTACTCTTCAATCATTGTAAATTATGCGCGTATGCCAGCAGGTTGAATGGTATTGGCATAGTTATTTACAATTCGTGTCTCGCCATATATGGTTTTGCCTTTTGATTTTGGTTGCTTTGTTATTAGTGCTGCTGTTGTTTAGGCTGCTATGCAATCTGCATTGCAAGAAATTATGAGTCGTTTGTTTCCATTTTTTAGTGCTATAATGTAATATTATCCTTCAAGAGCATTGTTTGCTAGGCAGGTCCAACTTTGGGGATGCTTTTATTCCCGAACTCATTGTGCTTTAGTTGTAGTTGACTGTTTGTTCAGATTGTGAGCTTCTTTTTTTGCTTCTCTGTGTGTGGTCTGTACTTAGCGAGATGGAGTGTTTGTACACTATAAGTTATATATTTACTTCAAAGTTTGCCAAATTTGTAGCAGATGTGCAACGGTCAACACAGTACCAAACATCTTGTAGTAGTTCTAACATCATGTAGTATGAGTACAGCGAGTGCAGTAGCAGGTTAGGACGAGTGCAATAGCAAGATTAGGCGATGACGAGTGCAGTAGCAGACCACGAGTACAAGTGCAGTAGCAGAACTGGACGAGTATGAGTGCAGCAAGTGCAGTAGCAAAACACGAGTTCAAGTGCAGTAGCAGAACTAGACATGTATGAGTGCAGCGAGTGCAGTAGCAGGATTGGACGAGTGTAGTAGCAGGATTAGGCGATGACGAGTGCAGTAGCAGAACACGACTACAAGTGCAGTAGCAGAACTGGACGAGTATGAGTGCAGCAAGTGCAGTAGCAGGATTGAATGAGTGCAGTAGCAAAACACGAGTACAAGTGCAGTAGCAGAACTAGACATGTATGAGTGCAGCGAGTGCAGTAGCAGGATTGGACGAGTGTAGTAGCAGGATTAGGCGATGACGAGTGCAGTAGCAGAACACGACTACAAGTGCAGTAGCAGAACTGGACGAGTATGATTGCAGCGGGTACAGTAGCAGGATTGAACGAGTGCAGTAGCAGGATTAGGCGATGACGAGTGCAGTAGCAAAACACGAGTACAAGTGCAGTAGTAGAACTGGACGAGTATGAGTGCAGCGAGTACAGTAGCAGGATTGAACGAGTGCAGTAGCTGGATTAGGTGATGACGAGTGCAGTAGCAGGATTAGGTGATGACGAGTGCAGTAGCAGGATTAGGCGATGACGAGTGCAGTAGCAGGATTAGGCGATGACGAGTGCAGTAGCAAAACACGAGTACAAGTGCAGTAGTAGAACTGGACGAGTATGAGTGCAGCGAGTACAGTAGCAGGATTGAACGAGTGCAGTAGCAGGATTAGGTGATGACGAGTGCAATAGCAGGATTAGGTGATGACGAGTGCAGTAGCAGAACACGAGTAGCAGAACTGGACACGAGTACAAATGCAGTAGCAGAATTGGACGAGTATGAGTTCAGCGAGTGCAGTAGCAGGATTAGGCGATGACGAGTGCAGTAGCAGAACACGAGTACGAGGGCAATAGCAGAACTAGACGGAGTATGAGTGCAGCGAGTGCAGTAGCAGGATTAGGCAATGACGAGTGCAATAGCAGAACATGAGTAGCAGAACTGGACACGAGTACAAGTGCAGTAGCAGAACTTGACGAGTATGAGTGCAGCGAGTGCAGTAGCAGGATTGGACGAGTGCAATAGTAGGATTAGGCGATGAGATAAGAGTAGTAGGAGAGTGAGGTCTGAGATTCTTTCTCTTAGCAACGTGTAAAAGAAAGATATATATATATATTTTTTTTCTTTTGAGAAGCAACATAAATGGATTATTCTCAGGAAAAAAAAAAGTAATATAAACAGATTATTCTCAGAAAAAAAAAAAAAGTAATATAAAGGGATTATTCTTAGAAAAAGAAAAAAAAAGTAATATAAAGGGATTAGAAATCAAAATGAGTAGTTAAGGGGGAAAAAAAGTAACATAAACGGATTATTCTCAGGGAAAAAAAAATAGTAACATAAAGGGATTATTCTCAGAAAAACAAAAAAAAGTAATATAAAGGGATTAGAAGTCAAAAAGAGTAGTTAAGGGTAAAAAAGTAAATTAACTCATGACATGTGGCAAGTGGAGAGCAGATTGTCCTTATTTGTAAGATTTAATCCTTATAAAGGGATTACAAGTCAAAATAAGTAGTTAAGGGTAAAAAAGTAAATTAACTCATGACATGTGGCAAGTGGAGAGTATATTGTCCTTAAGTGTAAACTTTTGTCCTTAAATGTTCAAAACCAAATGTTGTAGAGTTTTTTGTGTTTTGAAATCCTATCAAGGGGATATATGTAGTTTGCTACACTCAATACTACCGCCATGTGAAGGGACCTTGCTATCAGATGAAGGCCCAGTATCCAAGCGTTCAGGCCCAGCTCATCAAGTTATGGGCCAACGGACCTCAATCACCAAATAAAAAAAAATGGGGAGAAATTGAAAGAAGAAGAGTAGGCCCAAGTTCAACGATATTCGATAGAAGGTCTGTGGTGTCGTCCTCCCTCTCAAACCAGAATTCGATTCTCTCTCTCGATAGAGATAGGGTTACAGATCCAGAACCTGGTAAGCTCTCGTCCCTCCTCGCCTTTTTTTTCCTCTTCTCTCTCAGAACTTTCGCACCTCGTTTCTTTTCTCACTTCTCCGCCAATTGCTGATTCAGAACACAGATTTCAAACTTTATTTATTTAGTATATAGTAGATGCTACTGAAATTAGTGTGTGTTTTTTTCAGCTTCAATCTGGTTTTTGATTTATTTATTTTGTTTGTTTCTTGAATCGGTGTAGCTGCTGTAAATGGAGATACCATCAAATGAAATTCCAGAGCCCTCGGCGAATTCAACCGGTGATGCTGAGCAGCAGCAACATGATGTTGTTGTGGTTCCTGATGCATTGAATCACGGGTATGTGCTTCTTCTTTTTTTTAAAGCTATGCAATTTAATATCCTAAGATTGAGGGATATGACTAGTAGCAGCATAGAGTTGCTGATATTTATGTTTTGCGATGCTATTATCAAAGTGTTGTTCATGGGAACTGATCTCGGTTGGGACTCAATTGACTTGATTAGCTTAATGTTTCCAACGTGTTATATACTACACTGAAACAACAGTCGCTGAAGGCTTCTGTATGCACTATAGGCCATTTGTGCCACTGTTAATTGATAACGAAAACAATGTATGAATGACCTCGAGGGACATTTTAATGAATTAGACAAGTTTCAGATTGACCGAGTGAGGGTTTAGGTTGATATTCATAAGATTCACCTGTTAGGTGCCAATAACTTGACATCAGTTGATATGTATTCAGTTTCATAGAAATTCAAAGATAGGGCGCAAATGATTCAATACTATATATAAGGAATAACATTGTTTAGGGATCATTAGTGTTTTTCCCTTATAATTGAGACACTAAAAAGGAATATTACATTTTCACGGCATTAATTGGGTTTGGAAATCTGCACCCCAATTATGTTGTTTATTTTTATCTTTGATTTTCATATTAAAAAAAAGTCCTGTTGCACATGAGAATGCAGATCCAAGGACTCCAAGCACGAGATTGCTGATGGTGAAGTTAGAGGCATACTAGAAGTTATTGCATCCACTGGGAGTTTTTGGTAAAGCTGTTATCTATGTGAAATTTCCCTCCCTTTTGTTTGTCAAACTGATGCATTTTTCTGGGTGCATGCATCTGTCTTTAATTTGTTTACTCTTAGCTAAGATGCATGCAAAAGGAACGTTTGTTTTTGCTTGGTTGTTAACTTTCTTGTTATGTACATCTTACAGGCATGATTGGGACAAATTAAAGAGCATGCTATCCTTTCAGCTGAAGCAGGTATTTGGGTCTTCAAGTATTTATGGTTGTCGCATATATTCATACACACACACGTGCACAATGCATGATTCTATTTCTTGTATCTAGCACCCATATTATGATTTCTCTTCCTGATTGCCTGATTTATGAAGGTTCTGTCAGAGTATCCTGATGCAGAAAAGACTAGTGAGCAGCAAATTACTACTTTAGGAGAAACCTACCTAGAACTGGTGAAGAGGTTGGATGAAGGTATTCTCATTCCGCCTGATCATATATGATATCCACTTTATAAAGAATATCTGTTGCTTCCTTTTGTTATTCCTTGAGAGCCGTGTGATCTTGACACCCTACACTATCTCATGTACTGACAGTCTAGGCCATTCTGGGTTTGTATGAAAATGGGTTGGATGGTACTAGCTAATGGCAAATCAAGGTTTAGGGTTTTTGGGTTGACTGATAATCAAATCTGGGCTTTTTAAACACTGGATGACTGGAAGGATCATCATTCACAGTGGAAGACGTGAAGCTGCATCTCTCTCTTAGTTTAGTTTATATTTTCTTTCCTATAAGCTTGTTTAGTTTATGTTGTTATGGGATTTTTATAGTTTCATAGGATCTTCAGTTACTTTTGTTTTTATGGGAATTGTTTATAGTATGTTTCTTGATTGCAGCTCTTCATGGTTTTACCGAAGGTCCTCCATTTACCCTTCAGAGGCTTTGTGAGGTGATCACTTCAACTTTATACTATGTATTTATGTGATGAAAATATCCAGCAGGTATTCTTCATTATTGTGTTCTGCGTCTCATTGTTGACGCTTTTCAAGATCTTTGATAGTTGTGTTAAATTGTCTACATTAGCTACCTTTCTGAAACTGCTATCCCTGTCTCTCCTTTCATCTTTCTGTACCCCATTAGATGGTTCCCTATTATTTCTAACTGAAAAACATGCGGTATTTTCATATATTTTTGGTACTCTCTGAGTTGTTTGTAGACTGTTATACTGAGTGCAAGTCTTTTGCTTATTTGATATGTTAAATATGATAAAACATATCTGTTTGCCGGATATAATTTTTGTTTTCAAATTTGTGTCAAGCAGATCCTATTGGATGCACGCAGCATCTACCCGAACCTCTCAAAGCTTGCTCTAGCTCTAGAAAAGGTATATTAGCCCAAAACCTTACACTCTTTTCCTCCACTTTGGCTATTGCTTTTCAAAATTTAGGCTTCTTAGCTAAATGTTTAATTGAGAGTGCAAAGGAAAAAACACTGACAGTTGAGGGAAGAATTGTTAAACTTTTCCCTGTAAACCAACTAAAGTACATTTGTTAGTTTGATTTTATTAGATTTTGTATTTTATATTTTATTTCATATCATTACCACTTGCATTTTCCTTGCTTGTAGAACCTATTGGTGACATCTATGCTGACAATCTCAACGGATCCGTATCCACAATCAGTGTTGCAAAAGACAGATGAACCAGAAAAAGCAAGTGAAGAACCTAAACTTCACTCTGACTCGGTGCAAAATGGGGTGGAACCTATGGTAGGTGACAGGGATGAAGTAATGGTAGAGGTTGAGCAGGCCGATATCGACGATGACATGGCCATTGCCATGGAAGCTTTTGAAGATATAGTTGGGTCATCAGAAACAAATTCAGTGCAGACCAATAACTCTTAGTCTTCAAGTGGAGTCAAGATATCGCCTGTTCTACAAAGCTCACTGGTTGATATGTTTTCTGTTGAACAGAGACCCTATTAAGGTCCGAAAGTCTACATGAGAAATCTGGTATTCGGCTTGGTAAGCCATCAAGTTAGCAGCATAGGGAAACATGGATCTGGCCGCATAGATTCACATTCTTATCATATATGTATGCTTGATTGATGTAATAATACAATATGAGCAGTTATATTGATAACCATCAATTGGCAGAGGAAGTATGAAGGGAAAGAAGATGATGATGATGATGGAATTTAGCTCTTTTGTAAATTTTAGCTCTAAACCTAGAAGGCATGATACTCGGGTTATTCATGAATGGCATCCGCTATTGAGAGGATACGAGAATGGGCGCTTTGCCCTTACGTTGTCGGCTCAATTTTTTCTTGAAAATGTCTCGAAACATAAGCTGAGCATCAGCAAAAGGTGACACAGCTCGAGCTCAAATTTACGTTTTGAATTCTATTTCAAACCTCGCTCAAATTTCGTTGAATTGAGTCAAAAACCCTTTACTGAGGATTGAGTTCAAAATGACTCGCGCGTAGTGCTTTTCATCAATTCAAGTTGCTACGTAAGAGATATTCAGTGAACTTTCAAATGCCGAAACTTATGTAAACATCAGAAACCTCCTTTGTAAATAAAATTACATTTCAAAGTTCTGCGCAATTTAGGCCAAATCCCCTTGCCGCAAATTCTTAACTACTGAAAATGGGACACCAACTTCGTCGTCAAGCTGAAACATTATCGTGGCATTTCTGGTAAAAACGTCACCCACTTATTAACTGGTTGAGGATCGAGTTCAAATTCCACTTTTTGGATTCGGATTTTCAGATTGGGGTTTGACACTTTTTTATTATTATTACTCTTTTATAATACAAAATTAGTTGAAACTTATATATTCTACACAAATCACTTACATTGAAGCATCTGTTCTATTTTCATCCTAGAGTACCACTATAGAGCCCCATCAACACTTCCAAAAATTGTATTCTGGGTATTGCTTCCTCTTCATCTTTTTGTCACTTTGAACTTGAGAACCCTTGAATAGGATGTGATACTATAAATTCAAGTATGCCATTCTCTTTTCCTGTTTCAGTAAGGAGAAGTTACTTTTATCTATTTATTACGCTCTGACTTCAACCACATCACCATCTCTGAGCTTTGTATTGGGCAACACCAGCTGACCATTAACCAAAACCAGTTTTCCGTCTAGTCCTTTCCTTCTAGCAGCATCTGCGGCGGTGCTGCCTGTTGTCAACCTCATTATTTCGCCATGCGGCCAACATATAATCACCACTTCCCCAAGGACAACAGAACCCCGTCGATACATGGCTTGTCCATTTCCATAAATTGCTTCAGACCGTAATTGCTCTTCCCACCGTAGCATTGTCCTTAGCAAATGCACCTGGAATTTGAAAGCAGGCATTAGCTTTTGGAGCCCTTTGTGTACATGTCTGATACAAGAACTCCACATATATGCTTAACATTAGTCGGGATCATGAAGTGAAGCAATAATGCCAGGATACATGAAGCAAGTGCAAGCAAGAAGGAACGGGTGTCTGAATGTGGTCACAGGCAAACCTTGTTATTGATGCTAGTTTCCATGGAAGTTGATGTAACTGAGTTAAATCTTGGCGTAGGTGTAATGTAATCAAGCTGTCTTCCCTCAAAGATAGCAGAAACAACAGCCCAATATTCAGATTCTTCTTCATCTGTCAAATCAATCACCTGAATGAATGTCGGCAGTAATCTCCCAAACTGATCTTCCTGCACAAGAAAACAAAATTTCATATTCACCTAATGAGAGTCGATACATTGCATGGAACTAACTGATTGCCACTTAGTTATGGATCTCTCAAATCTCAATCCCCTTGCATGCTTTACATTGTAGATATATATGTATACATACACTCTGGATCTGAGTTTATTATGAAAACACAAGCACTTTCTTCTTCACTTAGTTCTGAAGATCGAAGAGATGTTCCACATTTCCTACATATCAGGATGTATATATTAACTTACCTTGTGGTACATACCATCTCGACAAAGCGTATATTTCTCTAGGCAAGTGCACCAATCCCCATGTCCTGGTTCACACCACCATTCATCAGATACCTGGAATGCCAAGTCAAAGCAAATGTGATAATCTAAGCAGAGTACTCAGTTGAAGGAAGAAGAGCAAAATCAAAGTCAATGAGGAGATAATTTGGGAAAACTTATTATTCCGCTGATTAAGAAATGGATCAGACAAAAACACTGTAAACAGTCTCAAAGCTCGTTCCATGAATAAAATTTCAGATTAAATATAGTGCGATATATTCGAAGTAATGCCAGTCAACCTTCTTATATAACCTTGCATAGGCTTCCCACCGTTGTTTTTGAAAAGAATATTTTCTATCAGCGACTGCTTCTGAAGCTTCTAGTCCAAAGCTCACGGCAACGAGTAATTCCCTTCCATCCTTCTCTACTCTGTATTGTCAAAATTAATCATATGTTATTGATTCATACTCTCCTAGAGAAGCGTATGTAATCTAGACATCAAATGGTCAAGTACCTAATGACAACTGCAGCAAGAAGATGACTTCCATCCACTCTAAGAACTGGATGCCCAATTTTCAACATACTATACTTCTGAAAGAAATCAATTTCTCTATCATTTTGGTCGTCCATAGTTTTGGAGATAAAGGATGTTGCATCTATTTCAGATTCATCAGTGCTGCTTCTGTTAGACAGCTTGTTTCCAGTCTCTTTATAAAGCCAGTGTGCTGCAAGTCCATGTTCTGCATACTCGTGCATCCTCTAGGAAAGTGAATAATCAGTTAAATTGAATGGTGCCAATTGAGTCTGATCCCATTTAAAGTTGAAAGAAAGTTGGCACCTGCGTTCGTATTTGAACTTCCAAAGGTGATCTGTCAGGACCTTGTACTGCAGTGTGCAGAGACTGTAGAAGGGGATTTGCATTTAAGATACGGAAAAAAGGTGATCTCTCTGATAAAATGCACAACATACACGGACATAGCTAACCCCAAGTATAGTAAATACATGATATAATCTTTATCACACTAAGAGTAAACAATTCCAGGTTGTCAAATCATTTTAATGGCGTTCTAAACATAGTGCAATCAAAGCTGAAAATCTGACCTGATAGCCACTAGGCTTTGGATTGACAATGTAATCATCAAACTCACCATCAATTGGTGTCCAATGCCTGCACATAAAAAAACAACATCACAAGCCAATCAATCTTCCTCACTCTCTCCATATATGTTATGCATTACAAATTAATATAAGAAACTTATGGCAAAGTAGTCCTATCTATACTCAATACAATACCAATTGGTTGACCTTCAGTGGACTGTTGATTTACTGTTGTTTAGTATGTATTCATTCACACCAAATGAAAAATAAAGGTTTCATATTAGTCATAAGTCACAACTTGCATCTATACTATTATATCAAGGCAAATTGTAGCATCTAAAGAAAAATTTCAACTCCAAATTTTGCTCCATGGTTTAGGCAGTTACCTAACTAATCCCACTCCTCCCTATCATAAGTAAATCCCGCAATAACTAAACAAAAAGGAAAACGGAAAGTCTCCATTTTCTATGTAAAAAAAAAGATATATTAAAATAGATATACTTGTGCACAGTGTCGAGAAGACTGTAGCAACATTGGACAGCAGGTCCATGCAAAGTTCCATTCTTGTCTCCAACAACTACCCTTAATGCACGGGCATCATAAACTTTATTGATGCTGACATCTTTTCGTTTCATCTGAAACAAATGGAGATACAAGCACAATGTTTTAGAACAATGGAATTCTACATAAGACCATATGCGTACTTCACAAAAACTGCAATAAATTCTAGGTAAGAAAATGAACCCCGCAACATATTAAGCCATGAAGTGAATTAATACCTTGCTGTAGATGCTATACAAACTTTTTAAACGGCTGGATAAAGTTACTTCCATCCCTGGAACATAACTGAAAGCATAGCACAGGAACATATTTTAAGTTTTTAACCTTGGTCAGACTGGAAATATGGTTATTATATATAATTTTGTGTGTGGATGTGTATGTGTCTGTTCAACTTTCAGTGAACATTGAACTGCAAGGAGCAATTGGAAAGGGGAAAAGAACATACGAAGTTGATATGATCAACTCCCGCTCAAGTGCCTCCTCACAAATTACCAGAGATGCTAAAGCAATTCCAGCATCATGCACAACCTTTGGTCTTTTATGAGACTCCAAATCTTGTCCTAGAGTACTTAGAAAATTAGACCGTTTTCTCCGATCTAACAATACATCGAAAGGTACTACGGCTTCCAAGAGATCCTGAAAATCATTCATCAACTTCAGTATCTAGGCAGTTTAGTTTCATGTATAACCTCATTCTTTTAGAGAACTTATTATTCTTCAGGATACCACATTATGAAGAGAAGCAACAAAGCTTTCCTTACAAATGTTTACCTTCATGGTTGTGACATCTTCATCATTGATGGATCCTTCATTGTCCGAAACTGAGCTTCCTCCATTTAAGGTGGATCTTGCAGATATTCTTTTCAAAATTCCTACTTTGCTGCTAGAGCTCCACATGGAAGCTAGATCAGCTCTCATGTTCTTAAACATTTGAGGCTGCATAAGAATTAGAAACATTCAATTATAGAATGAACAGTTCAAGCAACCCACAAAGATAATAAACAGATCTTCAATGACAGCCAAAGAGATTGTGAGCAGACCTGAAGAACAGCAAAGCACAGATCTTCCAGTTCAGCTTTCATAGCCCACAAACCCAATCTGGATGCTAGAGAACACCAAATCACCAAGGTCTCCCTAGCAACAGCTTGAGCTTTTGCCGGAGGCAGAGCATAACTGTAAAAAGATTATCATCCAGGAGTATGACCAATCTGCTGGTGTTATTAGCCTAAGACTTACAGAAGAAGAGAGAGAGAAAATTCCAAGCAACCAACTCGAAAATTCATTGTTGTGTTTTTTACGAACAAAGGATTCTGTTGGTTGGGATTCCCAAATAATCTATAGTATTAGAGGATTAGCTGATTTATACTTTATACATCACTAAAAGATCTTCAGATCAAGGAAGAACTTGGTGGTTGGTGCTTACATCAGAACAAAAAACTTATCTTCGAAAACTGTTTATCTTTGAAATAGTTAATAAAAGCATAAGGCAATCAATACAGCTGTAACATTAATAAAAGTTTAGAGACCCATACATTGTTCTCATATTGTGAAGACGATCTGCAAGCTTTATAAGCACTACACGTGGATCATCAACCATGCCCAAGAGCATGACTCGTAAGTTATTTGCCTGATAAATGCATAATGCAAGCATGAGATATAGTAAACTGCAGCATATAAAACTGATCTCATTTTATGATGTCAAATACAAGTCCTATACCTCCTCGTGACCAAGTCTCCCGTCATTCACATTTATCCTGCGGTGTCTCCGCAAAAGCTGCAAAGAATAGGGAACAGCACTGAGAAGACTCTAAAGAATGCCCTTCCACCATGGCAGAAGTGCAGTTGATCAGAAATGTGTGCCTAATGTTCTCAGTGAAATAACATTTGCACCATTATATCCCATCTCTCACATTTCAGGTGTGAATTTCGTCAGCTTTGATCATTAGCAAAAGCAATTACTTAAAACGATACACACACCGATGCTTAATATTTCTGTTGAAATGGAAGATGTGAAGATTACCAGAAGTATCTTCAAACCATATCTACCTGCTATGTCCATTATGTATGGCGACCCAAATGACAATGACATAACTTATGAGTTTTCATGATCACCAATTATTGACTACTTTCACGAAAGTCATGAGAGTTGCATCCCTGATGGGGAAAGCAAGGGTCCTATAGACATGAGACTGCTAATTCAAAAGAAACCGAGTATATTTTGATATATTTTCTAAGTTCTAACTCTTAACCAGCTCTTTATTTTTATTTTTATGAGAATAAATACCTGGTTTATGTAACTTAACCTGGAAACTCCAGCTACGAGCTTGGCCACGTCATCGCCAAATTCTTCTTCTATGCGGTTAAAACTTTCACATGTGTCATCAACGACATCATGGAGAATCCCAGCAACAACCGTCTGAACAGCCTGCAGCAAACTTTAAATATTTGAACGAATTAGGGGCATGGAAAACTTATTTTCAAACAGTAACAGGTAATAAGAAGGATGCATACTCGTTCGCCACTTGAAGGAACCAACATGGCCAAGATTCTTCCTGTATGGATGCAATGGACTAAATAAGGGTCTCCGGTCTTGCGTAGCTGGCCATGGTGAGCCTTCTTGGCAAATGCAATAGCTTTTTGCACCTGCCTTCACAGACAATTAAACTGTTTTAGTGGAAGCAGAATCATCAAATTCAATTCTATATGTACATTTGAAGCAGAAAATGAAAATGGCGGTAAACCTTTGGATCACTGAATATAGGATATCCAGTCACGTCTACTCCCTCCACTATATCACAGCCTGCACCACATTAACATTAAGCATAGTAATCAAAAGCATCATCAATGTTTGATTCTGAAAAATGGAAACAAAAATAAAATATGTGGTGTCACACCTGGCTGCGTTTCGAGTTTGGGCCACAAGAAATCAACTTTAGTGGAGAGACAAGCCCCGGAGGCGATGGCGACGGCGGTGACAGCGACTTGAGTGATGGTGGAGGTGACGGCGCTGTGGAGAGAGCCGGAGCCGGAGGAGGCGGCGGCGGCGGCGGCGACGAGGTTGGCAGAGGTGAAGACGGAGCTGAGGGAGGAGGAGACGGCCAAGTTGGGGGCAATCTGGTCCAAGACGCATCGGAATTTGGGGGAGTTGCGGAGGCTGAGACGGTGGAAGTTGTGGACGAACATTGCGGAGGAGGAGGAGGAGGTTGAGGTTTGGCATGAGGCAGAGGGCATTGCTTTGCTAATTTTTGCTAACTTGCTTTGGTGGGAAATGGTGGTTATGGTTATGCTTTCAATTCAGAAATGATGACAAGACCACAAATAAAATAAAATAAAAAGAAAATGGTACCATGTGTTGCCAGCCAAGCCAAGAGTTCTTGCCTTGTTGGTTAGAAGCAGACAACCGACTCTTACATCATGCAAAAGATAAGTCTCTCATGCTCACCCTCTAAACGCTGACACGTGGAATTAGATTGCGATTCTTTTCCCCTATCATGGTGCTCGGAATCTAAATGATTTTTTCTTTTTTTCTTTTCCGTAATTCAACTATTTTCTTAAACAATAATGGGTTCTAAGCTTAATCTTTTAATTTCCAATAGAGTTATCATCATCTATATACTGTGATATCGGGAAAAGAATATTAAGGGAGCTTCAAATCATACACATTGCTAGAGAATATTGATCGATGGCACAATATACAATGGATTTAGTTACAAGTCTGAGCACCAAGGCTACGATTAAGCACCTAATAAAATTCGCTGTTTATAATTAAGTGACAGGAAAACCCCGATTAGAGTTGATTACAGTCGTTTGGATGCGCAACTCGCCAGCTCTTATCAATTGAACAGTCCCAAAAAACCCAGATAAACCTGCGGAAATGATAAAAAGAATGACTCTACTTGATGGCTTCCCACTTTGCTGATAAAGAATACCAAGGTAACATTGTCAAACCTCAACTATTAGAATGATGAGGTGCCCACTGAAGAGTATCCAGCAGCTCTCATCTCCTTGAGGGTGTTAGCTAGCCAATCCAAGCCCTCATAAAGGCCATCACCCCGGAGGGCACAGGTCCCCTGTATGTGCCATTTTCTGTTCTTGAGATCAAACAGGCCTAGCCCTTCACATACTTCCATTGGGGACATAGCTCCTTTCTGTAAAGGGAGAAAACAAATCAGTCAGACAAAGTTGCAAAGGAACATAAATTGTGCATTAATGTATGCTGTTGCTGGCATGAATCCGCAAGAAATAGGCATACCAATTTTAACAAGCGAGAAGTAACCTACTGGCTAGACTCTTGGCAGTGGAAAGTAATTTGCTTTAGCTACTATGGGGATCTGGTGAATATGCAATGTTGAAGCCAAAAAGGTATCATCACCAATCAACTGTTTTCAGTTAATCATATGTCAAGACAAAAAGTTTTAGATGCACTGAAAATACTATTTCTCCCCTTTAGACACAGCAGCCTGCAGCTCTGTACTCCTTATTTGACATCTAACTGTGCCTTTAGTAGATTGTAATTTAAGCATTCTCATTTTTGCCAAAACAAAGAAAGGAAAAGAAAAAGAGAATTCTGATGTGGGACCTAATTACTTGAGGGTCAGACACCATGCATGACACATTCTAAGTTCCAAATGCCTAGCAACATTGACAGACTAATGATGGCAATAATCCCCTCAGAATCATCATTATTGTACGTCAATCAATCCAATCACCCATTACATCATTCATACTCTAAAAGGGATCAGAAACTAGTGCTATTACTTACCATATCCTGTTTGTTCGCAAACACCAAGATGACACTGTTGAGCATAAATGGATCACTGATTATGGCCTGAAAGAAAAAACATAGATAAGTAAGAAACAATTACTGGCAAATGTATTTGAACTGTATTTCTTTCTGAACATGCAACCTGAAATTCTGCCTTGGCTCGTCCAATTCTCTCCCTGTCCAAAGAGTCAACGACATAAATCTGCGTAGGCAAAAATACATATATATATATATATATCAAGAAACTTGTGTGTATTCAAGCAATAACAAAGCCAAAAGATGTGGACTAGGATGCAAGACATATTAGTAGAACGGCATACAGAAACCAGAAACAGGAAAGTAATGAAAAGAGAGACAAGTGACTAGCAAGAATCATAATGCAGTAGAACAAAACAGTACCAGTCCATCCGTATTATTAAAGTAATGCCTCCAGAGCGGCCTTAGTTTCTCTTGCCCACCAACATCCCAAACTGTGAACATCACATTCTTGTACTGAACTTTTTCCACATTAAAACCTGTTCAGAATAAGGCTACCTTAGTAAGTTGACAGCGAAACACGTATGCATGTTAACAGTACGGCAGTCAAATAACAACTTCCGAACAACAGAGCCTCATGTATCGGAAGACCACTTCTAGCGATTGAAGATACCCACCTATTGTAGGAACAGTTGACAAGACTTCTCCAATATGCAGTTTGTAAAGGATGGTTGTTTTACCCGCCGCATCTAGTCCAAGCATCACAACCTAAGCCACCACAAACAAAATTGATACAAGGAAAGTGAATAAAAGGTGATCCAAGTGAAAATCATGCTCTTTTTGATAGGCAAACTACGCTACAAGTCCAGCATTTGTATAATAAATGCATATGTAAGTAAAGCCATTTTTCATATACTCTGGTAACATTAGATTCTTTGTAAATCAACTTATCTATTTATCGACATCATCATAATAATCTCATCATCATAATTTGAGGGAATTTATTTGCTGCAGTTTCACTATCCCTATTACATAAATACAAGGAAAAAGAGCCAAACAGATGAGTAAATTCACATACAGAAGATACTAGATACGAGCATTTATAATTCTCGACACTTGAAAGGACAATTGAAAACTCCAACTGACTAAAAGTTAAAAAGAAACGCAACGAATCACTACTATATGAACCCTAGAACTCCTGGGCATGTATGATCATCTATTTAAAAAAAAAAATCATATGAAATTAAGAATAAAAAAAAAAAGTAGAAAGAGAAAAGAGGGGTAGAGGGAGTACTCGCATCTCAGTGTTTCCGAAGAAGGCATCGAAGAGCTTCCGAAAAGCTTGACCCATGACGACGATGGCAATTTCACTTCAAAAAAAAAAAAAAAAAAAAAAAAGGTCGCCGATCTCTTTCTCTGCTTGTATAAAGTGGGTGATGAACTTTAGGAGTTGGGGGGCGACTAAATTAGCAGACTTGCGGTGGCGATCAATTTTTAGAGAGAGAAACAACCCGCGCCAGCCGTGAGGAGATTTATGAGTGATAGAGAGAAAATAGAAACAAAGTAAAGGTTGCGTTTCTTTTCTATAATTTCTGCAGCAACCCAAAAAGAATAATCATGTGATATTCTTATTCTTTCATTTTCTTTTCTTTTAGTGGACTCACTCACTGACCCCCATCTTGGGCCTATTGGGCTTTTTCTTGAAATGAGTCAGCCGGTCTTAAACCAATCTAGCTCGTGGGCCTGGCCGGGGGTTACCGCGTGCTCAAGTGTTACTGTAGAAGCCTACCGGTCTCCTCCTAGAAACAAAAGTAGTTGGCTTGTGACAACCACCGTTGTTACTATACTACTTTGGTTCTATAAATACAGACCAAAGGCACATGGAAAAAATAGAATTGCGACCACTTAAGTAGGTCCATATCCCTCACGTAACTTGAGCTTTACGTACGTAGTTCTTGACTTCATGGCACCAGCATCAAATCAGGTGGGTGGTCATGTGGCGGTGCTAGCCTTTCCCTTCTCGACTCACGCCGCCCCGCTGTTGAACATCGTCTGCCGCCTCGCCTCCGCCGCCCCAAACACCCTCTTCTCATTCTTCAACACCAAGCAATCCAATAGCTCGATCCTAGCAAGCAACACGTCATCCATACTACGTAACAGTAACGTAAGGGTGTGTGAGGTGGCGGATGGTGTGCCGGAGGGGTATGTTTTTGTGGGTAAGCCTCAGGAGGACATAGAGTTGTTCATGAAGGCTGCCCCGGACAACTTCAGGCGGTGCTTAGAGGCGTCCGTGGCGGAGACCGGGAGGAAGGTCAGCTGCTTGGTCACTGACGCTTTCTTTTGGTTCGGGGCTCACATGGCCGATGACTTGGGAGGACTGCCTTGGGTACCGTTTTGGACCGCCGGGCCAGCTTCACTCTCCGCTCATGTACACACCGATCTCATCAGGAACACAACTAGTACGTACGTATACATATATTATGATTCATCAATATCATATATACCGAAATTAATGCTTTATTAATTTAGTCTCATCATGTGTGTACCAAAACAAGCAGACACAAGTACACATACATATCTATTGATCGACCCAAAATGGTTATATTACTAGCTGACTTGTCTCGATCGATCATTCATATATATGTTCAAATAAACAGGTATGGGTGGTCACGATGGAAAAGAAACCATCACTGTCGTTGCAGGAATGTCCAAAGTACGACCCCAGGATTTGCCAGAGGGAATCATCTTTGGAAAGTTGGACTCCCTCTTTTCACGGATGCTACACCAGATGGGACTAATGCTACCACTTGCAACAGCAGTTTTCATCAACTCCTTCGAAGAACTAGACCCTGTGATCACAAATGATTTGAAGTCCAAATTCAAGAGGTACCTCAACGTGGGACCCTTCGACCTACTAGAGTCACCAGCACCAGCAGCCACCACCACACTGCAGACTGGGGACGTTGTTGTCGGAGATGGCTGCTTATCGTGGCTTGACAAACAGAAGGCGGCGTCTGTAGTGTATGTGAGTTTTGGATCAGTAACAAGACCATCGCCGGAGGAGCTTATGGCGCTAGCCGAGGCGTTGGAAGCCAGTAGGGTTCCATTCTTGTGGTCTCTTCGGAACAATTTGAAGACTCCTAAGCTAGACGAGTACATAAGCAAAGCAGAATTGAACGGGATGGTGGTGCCTTGGGTGCCACAACCACAGGTCCTAGCACATGGTTCAGTTGGAGCATTCGTAACACATTGTGGTTGGAACTCGGTGCTTGAGAGCGTAGCAGGTGGAGTGCCCATGATATGCAGGCCTTTCTTCGGCGATCAGAAACTTAACGCGAGGATGGTAGAGGATGAGTGGAAGATTGGTCTCAAATTGGAACATGGGGTTTTCACCAAGAATGGCATGCTTAAGAGTTTGGACATACTATTGTCGCAAAAGAAGGGGGACATAATGAGAGACAAGATCAACACATTCAAACAACTCGCACAACAGGCCGTAGAACCAAAAGGGAGCTCCACTAGGAACTTTGAATCATTGTTGGAAGTGATATCTACAGCCAATTAAGTATAACCAACCACAACTACATTCCAGAAGAATAAAGAACTACTAAGGGTTACAGTTGAATGAATGTGCTTCGACTTGTCTGAAGTTGAATTATTATACTTCTAATCATCCTTATAGAAAAGCCATAGTTCTTCGTGCAACTTCACTCAAATATTCTAGTGTTACTCGTCTTGTTGATACTTGATAGTACAAAATATCATCGTTTACACTGAAACTACCGTATCCAACAAAAATCAAGCAAACTAGACTTCAAAGAATTCACTATCATTGGACCCAATCGAATTGAATCTGTGGTAGGAAAGAAAACCAAAGCATTGGGGCAACACTCAATAAGAGGAGCAAGATATTTCTGCACAACCCATAAAGGTAAGTATACATTACACTAAGAAGAATTATCAATATTAATAGTCATTTTCATTGAATCCCATCTAGCAAGTGCATATAGATCAATCTGGATCCAGCAAAACCCGTACAAATGACTTGACATACCCCTCTCCCTAAATCAGCACCTAAATACTCTACAGGCTACAGCCATCCAATAGACATATCGGCAGTGCAGCCAGCGGGCTACGGGTGCCCTTGTGCTTTTACTAATTTTGACTAAGAAAATTCTGGAAACAAAAGGGAATCTAATTAGGGAAAAAATGCTGTATTTGCATTGACAGATTCCAACAACTGAATCTAGGTACCGCACTGCATCTCCATCAATCACCCATGAATTTAGCTCCAACATGAATATTAGCCATCTAGGAATCAACCATTTCATCTTGTATCTCATTGGGGGCAACGAGCCCAGGAATAGAAAGCATCCGTTGCCGTTCTCTTTCTCTTTGTACAGCAGCCTCCTCTGCATAAAGATCTTTGTTGTCCTGCAACAGAGAAAGCAAACCTCTAATTATACTTGACTAAAATCACAATGTCTGACAAAGTAACAGTGACTTATCCCAAGCATAAAACAGATTCAAGAAAAAGAACATCATTTGATACTGGTAGTATCCTACCTGTGCTGAAAATTCTTTTGATTGCACTAGAAAGTCTCGGATGTGATCCTTAAATGTGGCCAAGTCATTCTTGGACTCGAATAGTCCATTCACAAATTGAGTGACCTGAGGAAAAAAATAAAAAAACAAATAAATAAAACCCTTCAGATGAGTGGTATTCTTATGGAATTAGTATTCTGGGTACAAACAAAATAATATTAGAAATATACCTCTATGGAAGTCATGTTGGGGAAGGAATCACTCAAAAGCTTGATGGTGAACTCCCGAACAAACATTGCATTATTTGGATATTGATAAGGAACCACTGCAACATCCCACAGCGGCTCCGTCACTGGACCACTTTCTACAAGGCAAAACAACTGTTGGAGCACCAAGACATGCAACTTGAACCCAGGCTTATGAAACGTGTCCGTCAAGACAGCAAAGATTTCTTGCTCAATTTGCAAATAGTATGTCCGGAAAAATTGATTACAGAACTCCGATTTCTGTCATTTGTAATCAAACCACACAGTCAGCATCGTGAACATACACTACTCAGAAATCAGCCCAGTTTCACAAATAAAATAAGTAACACACCTGAAAGTTCTTCAGCATCTCCAATAACAGGTTCAGCCCAGTTTCAGCAATATTTCTTTCTGTGTGCCGAAATGCCCAAATAATTGAATCCATGACAAGCTTTAGTTGCTGAAGCATACCAAAAATACAAAAACAATTAAAAAGACAATTTGTAATGATTAACAAAACATATGAATCTGGATATAGCCAGTAACAAAATGGGAGAAAAATAAAAAGAAAGAGAAGAGAACACAAACCTGACTCGATAATCTAATCAACGCAGGAAAACAGTATGCAGCGATGGCACGAAGTAACGAAAAGAACTTCAGGCGATGCTCTGGATAATCTTCAAAGTTTTTTGTAATCATCTGCAATAGTACAAGTCCAGACAAAGTAAAGATCAAAACTAAAGTACAAATCAGCTATAAATCACTATGTTACTAGTGCTCCATATACTAAAAGAGGCAACAGAGTATATGGCAATATGTTACTACTGCTCCATAAACTAAGAAGCATCAGAGAAGATTGACACTATTGCAGAACAGCCCACTTCCTTACCACCAATGTGCACTGAAAAACTGCTTCAAATATGCGAGGCACATCATCTATCATCTCAGTTTTGTACCTGAAAACAAAGAACAATATTTGACCTATATTAGTCCGTTTTAAGCATGGCACCATTTCTAAGTGCTCTACTGACATGTATCTTGAGGGAAAAAAAAAAACATAATGCTAACTTAAGAGAGAAGGTTATACTTGTTTATAATTGTGGCAAAAAGTGATAAAACTTCCGACTCTCTAGCATCAGGCAAATTCCTGGCATAGTCACCAAGGACAGGATCCAGCATCGGAGGCACAATCTGTTTTCCTATATGTGATTGGTCTTCAGCCTTGTCCAGGAATGTCTCGATCAGTTTGAGAGTCTCCCTCTTGACCGACCTGTTGAATGAAGCAGAAAGAGATATGATTTTAACTTTTAAGGGTTGCATAGTAAACTGGATGGAAATTTGTCAATTAGTCTCACCTTAGAAGTTTCACATAGGATGTTTTAGAAGCAAAAGGCCCCCCTTCAGCAATGGTACTAGATACAAGCTCACTATACATCCTGTTGAAAATAAATAGATCCATGCATTAACTACAATATTTGAAAGGAAGATTGGACAGCTGAAACTCGACTAACATCTGAAAATGTTGGTTATACCTGTAGACATTAAGCATGTCCAAAAAGATCAATGAAATCTGGGTTAGGAAAAATGTTCCAAGAGAGCTGGCAACGCTTGTATTTGTCTGCAAACCAAAGAATAATTACAACTGAAATCCAAAACTGGACCAACTAAAGGATGGTCAACAACGACTGTTATCACACTTAATATTGTTACGACACAGACATAGGATACACCACCAACAAAAAGGAAAAAAAAAATGAACATGTAAAAAGCCCATTTAGGAACCTGACAGACGAAAGAGAAAGTGCAATCTAACGTACAACAATATTCAACAGAACGGTCACAGAACACAGAAAATGAAGAAAATAATCAGGCAGCATTAAATAGTTTGACCAGCAAAGCATAATATGGATCTATTGTCTGCAGGATACCACCATTATATTTTGAGAAATGCATACCTGTAATATATTAAGAACGGTTCGAATCACTTCCTGATCCTTAAGAACTTCGACACTTTGGCGTGCTTGCCCAATGATCTCGGACCATTTCTGAATGACAAGTAACTCATCAGCCACAATATACTATCAACACCTGCCACTTTGCAAGTGTGTTGTGTGTGCATGTGAGGAGAATATTGGACAATGATATTCATATTTAACCTGATTTGGGAGACTCATCAATCTGTGTAAATATTCATCCCTCTTCTGGGGATCAGATTCTGCTTGAATCATATGACCGACCTAAGAATAACCAAAGCAAATTGTTAATAACAAGACTTACTGTAGCAATATTCAACACAGAGAACAAAATAGGTATACCGCTTCATAAAAAGTATGAATCTGGTGAGGCTCAAGATCACCAACAGTTGTAGGGAGGCCTGTCAAGAGTTCAGACACAAATGGTTCGCTTTCCCCAACCTGAAAATCACAAAAGCAGTCAACAGAACACCCTAAAAATTAATACACCTAACTGCTTTCTACCCAGTTCAAAAGAAAAGTTTAGGATGCTGAATATCTGAAAAGTATCAAATGCTGAAAGTCTTCATTAATAAAAAAAATAAAAAATATATATATACCTGTACAATAACAAATTTACGCTTGCACTTCTGAACAATTTTGAGGAATGTGTCACAAGCCATGTCCTGAAACATGTGCAACAAAAGTTATAACAGAACCTCATATGATTTGAATATTTGCAGTTACAATAGAGAAAACAACGGCACCAAAATAAAAAAGAGATAAGATGAAAGCAAAAAACATGAAAGACACCCCCAAAACCAAAGCCAATTCCAAATAAAACAAGCAACACTTGAACAAAAGAAGGACCTGAAGTAACTATCTCTAAATCTCTGGTCATTAAAATATTTGCACTTGACATACAAAAAAAGGAAGTGAAACTTAACAGAAACAACAATTACATCATAATTATGCTTAACATAGTATAAAAATTAGATATCAAGAGCTATTGATGTATCCAACCTAAAAATCAACCATCCACACTATAATTGTAAAAGTTACCTGAACTCCAGGATGTGTTTCGTGCATAAATTCAAACAACTTATTCACAACAGTCTTTAGGAACTTCCAATGAGCTCTTAAAAACCTTGGGTACTGTCCAACAACATACCTGAAAACATATTGAAACTCGAACAATAAGAATATTTATAGTGCAAGACAGAGGCCCAATACCAAGTTGCAGTAACAAAGTTAATATTCATACTTGTGCACTTAGCAGTAAACATTTGCAGCAGTAATAAGCATCATACATAAAAAAATAAAAAATAAAAAAAACTTTTATACATATATATACTTACATAATGTTGCTTGCAATCACAGCTTTGTTATCTTTCCCTTTTATGATTTCGCATAAATTCAGTAAGTCACGAATCACCATCACCAAAAATCTGTTTTCCTACAAAAAGAAATGGTAACAAACATCAAGAGACATTCTAGAATGATAAGTGCATGGAAAGCATGAGACCATAAAAAGAAACGAATTCTCGAAATAGAAGAACAATATGCCTATGAAGAAAACATTACATTATTCTAGTAGAAACCAGAGCAACACATACCTGTTCTTCCGCCATGGAACCAGATATAGATCCTATTGCCCAGCATAATGTGTTTAAGTTGTTCCATGCCCAGTCCTCGCCACTCAGTTGTTTGCTTAACTTCTTTAGCATCTGTGTTCCATCGTAAACAGAAAGAATTATCACATAGAACTCTAAGAGTGCCCTAATACAGAGGTTACATACCAAAAAGAAATAAATGTATAGCTCATACGCATCTAAACATAATCTAAAGAGTGAATTAGAGCTATATTATTGTTTACTATCAGTTGTGAAAAAGAAGAAACTGCCATTAAAAAAAAAATTAAAAAACCTTTACCTGCTTCTCAGTGTCATCATGGTCAAGGTGTGCCAAATATATTAATGTTTCCCTCATGATCTGCAAGATGAATATGATATTAATAACAAAAACAAGTAGAAAAGTATTTAAGAGGACAACAAGAACCTAACACAACCCCATCGAAAAGACAAAAGATCATAGATATAGAAAGAGGTAATGTCAATATTTTATCATTGGCCCAGTTTCTTTTATAAAAGAATCCTATGAAATAAGAAAGTAACCAAAACCGGTAGTTTCTTAACATTTGGTTATCTGGAAAGAAGAAAAGGGGGAGCTAAGAAACATTTTTTTTGGAAATATAGATTAATAAGCTGGTTCATACCGTCATTGCACTTAAACAACCGAAGTATAAACATATAAGCACAAAGAAAAATAGATGGATCACCTTATATTGGACAAGAACATCATTGTCCTTAAGGGTCTCACGAACGATGTTGCCATTCTCATCTTCAACAATGAGGACCTCTTCTGGCTTAGCCATACGACAGATCATGAGCAGCCTCAACTTTGACATGATGCTAACATATATCTGCCTCCTCTGCATAATTTGTGAGCCAAGGCCATCAACCATACCAGGAATCATAGGCATCTGCTAATTCAATACAAAAACACAAAGGGATAGAGTTTAGAATCAAACCAGATTAACTTTCCTATCATTCAAAAACTAATCACCATATAACAGAACAGAAAAATATAAAGAAAGTAATTAAATCACCTGCAGTCCCATCATGTTTGCTGTTGCTGCAGGGTTATCCAAATTATTATGCGCCTCATATAGTTCCAAAACTAAGGAGTTCCAATAGTCTAAGCAAACCTTCACACATCCAACAAAGAGCATTGTTAGTTCAACTATTCAGGGAGGGAGAGATAGATAGAGAAAGATAGGGAGCATCACTATTAATCATACCTTAAAAACTTCCGTGTCATCCACATATGAGATGCTTATAAGATATTCGAGACCCATTAGCAACGCATTTACATTTTCTGGGTTGGTTTCGAGAACACGAATATGAGACTGCACAAAAGAAGAAAATCAGCAATGACCTTGTTGCAGGTTATCTAAACATTCTACTGATCTGAAAGACAAGAAAAGACACTTACCTTGTAAAATGAAGTGAAGAACAGTGCCAAGTTCTGAATAAATGCCTGGAGAAAGAACATGAAGAAAGAGTTAACACGTACACATGCACAAAAGAGGAGCCTAAAATCAATTAACAATTACCTGTTCCTCGCCAGATCCATTTGCATAAGCCTCAGGGATGTTTGTGGTAGTTGGGAGAATAGTCTGATTAAGAAAAGAAAATATAAGTGAACTTGCTTGAGTGTCAAATTATACTTTGAGAGGAATAAAATCAGTGAACTTGCTTGAGCAAATGCCTTAATATCATGGTTTTGTTCGTTAAATATTTTACTCTTCAAATTGTCAGATAAACACAAAATTTCTAGAAACAAATTTAGTGTATACAATTCGTTGACATAAATGAAAAAAAGAAATATAAATTGAAATCTCAAACAAAATAGCCTATCCCTGAGACTTTTAAAGGATGGCCTACCACACACTTTTCTTGGTTAATTTCTTCACATTATGTGATTCCAGAATAAAAAGAAATTGTAATAATATATATTGTTAACACCAAATTATAAACTTGCCACTAATATTTTAGCTGCCATTTAAACAATGTTTAAACAAATTACACGAATTTTCTTCAGATCTTTTTTCACCTTGTGTACAATAGTATACAAAACACTGACTGTTAAGTTCAGATGGGTGGGAAAATATAAAGAAATTTCATGTAAACACACCTGTAACTGCACCATGAATATCGTATACATCTTAACATACTGAGCATTGTAGAAGTCACCGAATGTAAGTGCTGCAACCTGAAAAAGTTTTTTTAAAAAAGAAAAAAAGAACATATGTATAATCAAATGCCACATAATCTCCCTTTTTTTTCTTAAGGTACCATCTATCTACTATATTTAAGCATAAGTACGAAAACCACTAGTTAGCATGAAGAGAAATGAAAAGCAAAATACCTCTGTTAAACACTGAAGGGCAAGATTCCGATATTGAGGCATGGGGAAAAACTTTAGAAGGGTTTCAAGCTGTAAAGTACAAAAGCACAATAGAATGATAAGGATTAAATCTTAAAAAGGGCAATATTGACAACGAAAAAGCATTGTACGCACCAAAGGGGACTCAAAAATATAACCCAAGGGAATCCATGAGAGGAAAGCATGTAATGTCGATAGTGTTGCACGCATAAGCTCAGTTCTTTGAGATACAGACAGTACGTACAAGCATAACTCATGAATAAGTTGAAACTCGCTGCAAGGAGATCAAACACAATAGGGAGTAAGAGATTGAACAAGCAAAATAAATAGACAAGTCAACTAATAAGTTTCACGTGATACTAGTACTTAGAATTACTGCAAGAAAAAGAGTTTGAAGGCATGCCATGTCAGACAGTAAGCATAAGTTACAATTCATATTGAAACAACTTCCTTTTGAGTGTTGGAGGAATGAAGTAAAACACAAGTAAGAAAATATATACGCCAATGCATATCAAAACAACTTTATTTTAGGAACTTTAAAAAGCAACTATTGAGATTCTGTGATGCCAAAGTTAGAGAAATCTAACGCCACAATGATTATAATTAAGTTACAATTCAAATCAAAGTTGCAATGCAAGGTCATCATCCCATTGTCAATAGGACGAGGCCAAGAAAAACATAATCCAAGGGAAAAAAAAACAACAACAGCTAAAGCTTTTAAAGTCATCAAGCAATTACCTGTTCAATGACTGTTTAAGCTCTTTAATCTTCTGCTGAGTCATTTCTCCCCTTGAGAAATCAAAGACCTCTTCACTTAAAAGCTGAAGGTAACACATTCAAGCAGTTAATAACAAACCAATGAACGCCATTAACAATTTAAATCAATAGTATAAAAGGCTTACTTTCAATATAGCCATACAATTCTCGCAGATTGTTTCACTAGTTTTAGCTGCTGAAACGAGATCTGGAACAAAGCTTCGCCATTTAACAGGCCAATCATGCTTCAAAATCTGTGCATTGAGTAATCTCATTATAGCATAGACCACATTACATTGCAGCATATATCCAACTATCAGAGAGTAGATTTCAGATATGAATACGACAGTATAAACACATTAGAACTGAAAACACCGATGTCTCAATGAACAAATAGACACATTACTGCCGGTACTCAATAAGGTTCAGCTTGACCAAAATTAGTAGTGTATGGTACAACAAATTAACAGAAGTGATGAAGAGTGGAACAAGAAAATACCTGAACCAATATGATATTGAGTTTGTTGACATACAGCCTTTCGCTTCTAAAAGAGGCCTCATTACTTGAAAGCTGCGCAAGAGGATAAAAGCTAAGAGTAAATAAAGCATGCAAAAACACAACTCAATAGATTTAGCATAGCAAGATTTCCCCTCCTTAAATTTAGTACATAAAGCATACCTGCACAATGACATCAGAGATATAATTTTTCATTCCATCTCTCTGTTCAACGGGCAATGCATTCCACCTATACTTGATAACCCCTTCTAGGACCTGTATATAAATGTAAGGAACCCTCAATAAATCTGCACCTTAAATTCAAATAAAAAGATTTATGCAGTTTGCAATCTAAAGGTTGAATAGCTACATTTCCAAAGTTGATGGTGTTGTGTAGACTTTACTATGAAGCCCTTTTCAATAGAGGACAGAAATATACTCCAAACCTGATCGATCTATCTTTCAACTTGATTATAAAGCAATTCTAGTTTTGAAAGGCATTCGGACTCTGCTAAGTTTTCAACAGTTTTGAAAGGCATTCGGACTCTGCTACCCTACTCTAAGGATTGTCTGGGCATCTGATGGCCTCCTCTAAAGGACAGCTCATTGTGTAATAGATTGTTGTTATGCATCACAACTGACCTGCAAAGCAAAGAACTTGGTGTTGAGGTTATTGGTGCTCTGCAAAATGTGCACCACTTGGAGCCACATATCGGGATTGTTTTGCAAGTCCCGCAATATCAGGTCTGCAGCCGCCCTCTGTATCACCAAAGCCAGAAAAAGTAGTCTCAGAATACACAAAATTATGGTGCTACACAATGTTACAAAATCAGCACAAACAAAATTACTCTATGATTTTCGTTATTCAACTTTGGGCAGCCAAATTGAGTTAGAACAGAACAGTAACTAGTTCACTTATTCGCATTGAAACAGGCATCAAATTCAGCTTAATTGTTTCTGAAATTGTTCATTAAGAAATTAAAAAATATCTACGGTTAAACCCTAAATTTCAAGTGCTAAACCCTAAGGAGCGGAGAAATAAATCCAATTCTCCGCCGTCGAATAAAAACCCCAAACAAAAAGCCCATGGTGAGGCTTAAACCCTAGGGGCTCAAAAACGTGAATTACAGTGGAAAATCGAACAGCTCGGTGGAGAACCAAACAAAAAAGTAGGGAGAAAGGAGCAAAAATCCGTCACCTCCTCCTTAGATCCGGTGCCGTAGAACGCCGAGACGGTGGCATCGAGGAGGCCAACGTCAATGGGCTGGCTCAAATCCCTAAGCTTCTCGGCCGCCATAGCCAGAGACGAACGGGGAGACGAAAGAGATGAAACAAACGCAGTCTGATAAACCCTAGCCTAGCGCTGGAGCGAGTAGAGTACAGAGATGACCAGAGGCCAAACCCTAGGTGAGAGAGAAGAAAGAAAGAGAGAGAGAGAGAGAGAATAGTGGCGAGGAGAAGCCCCCAAGGGGTTGTGTGTGATTTATTTATATATATTAATTAAGAAAAAGATGAGAGAGAGAGATGGGGGAGGGAAATAAAGACAGCTTGAAAATGAAGCAGTGTGTGTGTGTGCAGCCAGTGAAGATTGAGTGTGCGAGTCAAAGAGGGGGTGAGTTTTTGTATTGGTAGGGTATGTGTGTGGGGTTTCAACTTTTGAATTGGGGTTTTCCGGCTGGTGGGGTGACCTTAAATGGTAGGAGGAGAGATTTTTGGGCCCTTAAATATTGTCATGTATTTCGTCGGAATTGATACGCACAAGTCTTCTTTGATTTAAATCTAAGTCTCTCCATTAATTTTTTTTTTCTTCATTTTACTGTTTTACTGTTCGATAAACCTGTTCTCAATTGGTTAGAAGAAAGAATTATTTTCTTTTTTTGCAAAATTACCAAAATTATAAACCTTTTTATTTAGGAAAAGAAAATTACAGATTAGGTGGATTAATTGGTCACGTGACCTAAATGGTAGGGGAAGAGATTGTTGGGGCTTGAAATACTGTATAGTCGTACTTCGTCAGAGTTGATGCGCACAAGTCTACAAGCAACAAAATGCATCGCAGATGATTAACTGATGAACACTTACAAATATCCAAAGAAAGAAATGTCTCTTCATTAGGTGGATTAATTGGTCACGTGATCTAAATCTGTCTCTTCGTTAATTTTTTTTTTTTCCTTCTTTTTACTGTTTGACAAATTTGTTCTCTTTTTTTTTTTGGCTACAGAATTTGGTCACAAGAAAGAAAAGTTTTTTGTTTCAAAAAAACAAAAAAAAAAAAAGTTTTCTATTTTTGCAAAATGAACAAAATTATGAACAGGTGGGGCCTTTTTTGTCAATAATCAAGGACTTTCAAAAATTAGCCTTTGTTTTAAAAAGTGTTGGACACGCTTGAAAGTTGAAACGGAATTGGCTCCGAGACTCTGCTTTTGATTGGATCCTAGTTGGCAATGGCGCCTTGGTCAGTCACTTTTGGGCTTTGCGTGTCTCTTGTGGTTGGTTAAGTAAGTATTGTACTTGGGCCCATTTTCCATACAGGGGCCAAGCCCAAAACGTTATAAAACTGATGTGGTTGAGAGGAATGGCAGATGGAGTCAGTCAACGCTCACGTGCTCTACAGAGGCGCGTGGAATAAGGGTGGTCAGTCTTCAATCAAATTAAAAGAGAGAAGTTGGAAACACTTGTACACAAGCAAACCAAAACCAACAAGGAAGAGGAAGAAGAAGAAGAAGAAGCAAGCAAGCAACTGTGAAAAAGGGAAACATGAATCTGTTTAGGTTGGCAGGAGACATGACCCACCTCCTGAGCATACTGGTTCTGTTCCTTAAGATTCACACCACCAAATCTTGTGCAGGTACCAATATATATATATATTGATTCAAATCTTGTGTATGTTCAATATATATGTGTGTGTGTGTTCATTCATTGATTCTCATTAGACATTTCTTTATTTGGATATTTGTAAGTGTTCATCAGTTAATCATCTGCGATGCATTTTGTTGCTTACTCTAAGATTGTTGCAGCATCAAGTTCCCAACTTTGACTAAAGATAAATCAAAACTTGAAACTTTCAATCCCCATTTTAGCAATTGTTTGATTCTCGTTTGTTAGCAACTTGAACTTGTTGTGAGGATGAAGGGTGAAGTAGTGACCCAGAAAAGATAAAAAAAAAATTCTAAACTTTTTACTGCTAATTGACGGATAATAGACTTGTTATTGGTTTTAAAGACTTCTGCTACATTTCCAGAAATAAAATCCTACCTTTGTATCTTCAAGTTAGTGACTGATTATAGGCTGCTAGTTTGTAACTTCCTATTCTTATATCTACAACTAAAAACTAATGTTATTGCTATTGAGTTCTTTGACTCATTTCCCCAGGTTGCTAATACTGGTGTTCAGAACATGCATGACATGTTTGATGTTGTTAAATGCCTCTTTTAAGTCTAATAACAGTGATCACTTGTACCAGGGATTTCCCTCAAAACTCAAGAACTGTATGTGTTGGTGTTTCTCACCCGGTACATGGACTTGATTGTGAAGTATTACTCTTTGTATAACACATTAACCAAGCTCATCTTCATCGGAACTTCTTTCGCCACGGCCTGGTACATGAGGTACCATAAAGTAGTGAAGCAAACATACAACAAGGATCAAGATACTTTCAGACACTACTATCTGATCCTTGTTTGCTTTGTGTTGGCTCTTCTGATTCCCCATGATTTTACTGTAATTCAAGTATGAGATGCTCATGCCTTTTCTCGTCCTTTCTTTTTAATAAATATCATAGTTAAAACCATTAATGTCCATTAAAGTTAGAGATTTTAACAGTGAAGACCTTTTTATCACGCATGTTACATTATGCCTTGAAATAAATCTTTTGCCGGTTACTTCCACCCGGTTTTTTTCTTTCCTTCACGTCCCTCTTTACCTACCAAGAGAATAAGAGTGGTTATTTACATTTAGTTCTTTTGCTTCAGTTTATACAATGTTATTACTGTCTGATTTTCAATCTTGTTGGAACCTGATCTGTTGAAATAGGTCTTGTGGACATTTTCAATATACCTTGAAGCTGTTGCAATCTTACCGCAATTGGTACTACTTCAACGTTCAAGAAACATTGACAACCTAACTGGAAACTACGTTTTTCTTCTTGGGTACGTATGTCGACCTAACTCCTCTTTGGCAAAGAGCCATTTGCTTTTGTTCTATTTGCTTTCTTGGATTGGATTACCAGGAACTTTGTTACACCTTGTTAGGATCAAATGGGACTGGAAAGTAAAATATTTCGTTATGCAATTGATCAAGAATATCATAGATTCATTCCTATCTTTCATCGTGTGGACCATGTCAAAGTAAGCAGTGATGTTATGTTATGGCTAAGTTTGAACTTAGGAGTCTTTTTTTGAAAACAGAGAGTGCATTAATGAAACACAACTTCAATACTAGAGTATCAATCAGTTATTTGAACAAAATTTGATAGTATTCTTAGATGGATGGCGGTACTATCAGATACTTGGTAATAATAGAACAAGAGTGACACCAATGCTGAGTGCAATGGTGATGGTACTGTTACTGAGTTTTTTTTTCTTTCCCATTAATGAGATCCCCCAAGGATCTCAGAATACTAATTTGTTTATGTTTCTTGGATTTTTGTTTGTGTGATTATGGTGTAATTTTGTTTGTTGTCCTTGCAGTACTTATCGAGCCCTATATCTTCTCAACTGGATCTATCGTTTCTTCACAGAGTTGCACAGAGTTCGCTGGATACGTAAGTTCCATTTGAAGTTAATCAAAATTGTAGCCCATTTAGGCTAGAGTGATATAATTGATGTATTGTCAAACCCTCAAATGCAGCTTGGATCTCAGGCCTAGTTCAGACTGCTCTTTATGCCGACTTTTTCTACTATTATATCAAGAGGTAACTATATAAAGTCTCCTTTTTACGCTTTACTTCTCCATGAGAGTAATTGTTTTATTTCCTTGTACTGGAGACAAGAAACACATTGGAAGGAACTGATAAGATTGAATCATCTGTCAGCTTCTTCTTAATATGCAGTTATCATTTGAAAATATGAGACTGTCTTCGGAACAAATAGAAGATACTTGGTTTTGTATGCTTCTATTTCCTACTGACATACTTTGTTTGATTTCTCCAGCTGGAAGAAGGATGAAGAGCTTAAGCTTCCTGCTTGAAATGTATCATTGTGAATTTGTAATTTTACTGACAGAAGAGTAATGCATACCACTATTGCAGAGTGTTAGAAAATCTTCTTCTTCTTCCATTTATCCTTGTCATGAGCTTCTGTCTTCTGGTCGGCATGCATAGGATAATGATAGTAATATGAATCATGATGACAGTACTTACCGGTCCTGGAAATGGTGAAGCAGTCCTACAGCATTTCTGGATTCTGGATAGATAATAGGAAACTCTTTTCAGGACTGTCATAGTATAGCTTTCAAAATCAGCCTAGGGAGATATTGGTGTTGTTAAGATCTAACTATCATGGTTAATTGGTTTCCTTTATAAGACTTCTTTGTCTTTTTTATCTCATTCTGTTCTTATTTCCCCGTCTCACTTGTGTGATCCTGCATCTTCAAGAGCGTGATCATGAACTTGCATATGCTCCTCTTAATCATAGAAAATTTGGAATTCTTTTTTGTCTCAATATAAATCATCTCAAGAGAATACACACACATGTAAAATCTTCTAGATCTATGTATAATGTCCTATCGAAAAAGCCATTGAAAACTAGGGAATAAATAAAACATTGTACGATATGTCTTAAGTAAAGAGATAACTCTACAGATATTGATATATACATCCCAACAAAATACTTGGCATGAAAGGCCTCCTGAAGGAAGAAACTAGCTGGCCATGGCCTTTTCCTCGTCAATTACTAGGCAGAATTTCACTTGATAGTCCACAGTGCGATTTCATTTCCCCCTTCAATCCAATCAACCAACTAGGCTTCTCTTGCACATTATGCATTACTCTTGGAGTAGGTACAGCTTAGCGGCTTCAATATGGACCATATGGCTTTGGTTGACAATGATAAAAAATGCACTAGAAGCTAACTCGGAGTTCACAGACGTCACAGTTCCTTGCAGCTCTGTTGGCATAGTTGGAAAAAGATGTTGTGTACTTACATGTATAGATGTAACTTACTCACAGGGATATACAAATAACAGCTTAGATCAAATTGCATTAGCTGACTTGGTTGACATGCGTTGTCGAACTTCCGATACTACTGGGTTTTGTTACAAACAATCCAGTGGTAATAGAGGTGCTCATCTTTACACTGGCATTGGCAGTACCCATTATTATCTTGATTCTTTTCCTCCTGGACACCAAGGTAAGCTAAGCTAAGCTCGCTATCAATTCATTCTTACCTAGTGATGGGTTTGCCTTTGGAAGTATTTAAATTAAAATCATTAGCAAGTGCAAAAACTCTTGCAATGTAATATTCTTAAATCTAACTAATCCTTAATTTCCTCGTGAAACAAGGTAGTGACAGTATCCGTTCAGCTCATACAACGGTACATTATTACAGTCCTTGTCCAGTTGGGACTTCTCGTGATGGTGATATTCCGGAAGGAGTTATCTTTAAAGTAACAAGTTTTGAGCAGTTGAAGCAACCATCATTCAACTCGAAATCATTTGTCACATACATACAACCGGTGCCCTTTGCCGTGTTTGCTCTCACAAAACGGGAATTGGAGTACCAACCAAGGAAAGATGGTAAAGTTTGGATCTCACACCGTGTAAAGCTAACTCTAGCTAGGTATGTAGTGTAGCACCCTACTCTAGCCTAATATGTAATTATCATTTACGTATCAGTATAAATGTAACTTCTGTATTAAAAGAGATGCTTGTATGTAAACTTGCAGGTCTTTGCATCTGTCGCTCATTTCTTGTTTTTGGGTTCACTGGGATTGTTTACAGTATTAAGAAGCAAAACTCTGTTATGCTCAAATCCGAATTCTTCAAGAAAAATGGACGGTTATTGTTAAAGCAACATATTGATGCTTCACAATATGGAAGCACAATGATATTTACAGCCGAGGAACTACAGATGGCTACTGAATTTTACAAGAAGAAACACTTCTTTGGTCCAGGAGGAGACGACGGAAGTACTGTCTATGACAAAGGATTTTTAGTGGAGGAGGCCCAAGTCGAGCATTTTATGAATGATATTATCACTCTTACCAAAATTGGCCATCGAAATTTGGTCAAGTTGTTTGGCTGCTGTTTAGAGACTGAAGCTCCCCTTTTGGTTTATGAACTTGCTTCCAGTGGAACCCTTTTCGACCACATTCATCATACTAGCGGGAAAAGTCATTGCCATGGGATACCCTTTTAAAGATAGCCTCAGAATCCGCAGCTGCTCTTGCACACCTACATTCTTCTTCTACAGCAGATCACTCGCAACCAATGATTCATGGAAATGTGAAGTCTTCCAAAATATTATTGACGGATTGTTTCATGGCCAAAGTCACTGGTAATTTAGACCTTTGAAGTTAGTCCCCAGTAATGAATCCCAGATAAGCACATTGGTGCAGAGGACACTTGGTTATTTGGACCCAGAGTATCTTGTTACAGGCCAATTGACAGATAAAAGTGATGTGTATAGCTTTGGAGTCGTTTTGTTGGAAATTTTAACTGGGGAGATGCCGGTATGCTTTAAAAGACCTGAAAGTCAAAGAATCATGACTTCACATTTCGTATTGTCCATGGAACAAAATTGTCTATCTCTGATTCTTGCGCCACAATCAGTTGTAAATGAAGGAAACAGAGAACAAGTCAGAGACTCAGAGCAGTTGCAGAGCTTGCAAAGAGATGCCTCAAGTTGAGCAGTGCAGAAAGGCCTTCAATGGAAGAAGTGGCCAAGGAGTTAAAATTGCTATATGAAGAGTCTGCCTAGTTCATACGTACTAAATTACTAACAACCATTACATGAGAATGAAAATCTCTAAATTACTCACCCTGTATGTCACATAGCTCAGTTAGTTACTTTGTGTTTTTCGAAATCCGTTGTCATGCTAGGTTACTTGAATATCACTCAAGCATCCTATGTTCCATGAAGTTGTTTTATAAAATTTGATTCGCCTTCGAAGAAAACTACGATGTACATGAGTACATGACAGAGATTTTGAACTGACATGCAAAGCAGTTGCAGGCTTGCATCCACTGATTAAGGTATGAAACTTTCCATAAATAGAACATGCTGAAGTTAGCCCCAAAACCATTGGTAGTTTAACCAAGTCAAATTGAATAGAACTACAAATATACTTCGTGAAAAACATTTGCGTGCCAAATCAGGTGGTAAGATGAAGACCTTAAATATATTAACGATAAATATTTTGTCATACTGACATTGTAGTTATGGATCTAGTAATGATTCAACACACCGCGTAATATGAAGAATGGGGGAAGGGTCAGGTTGTTTGTCATACTGACATTATATAAACCAGAGATCTATTCCCAAGTATGTTACAACTTACAAGTAGATCGAGTTAGAATATGTTAAAGAAAGATAAAACGGAGATTGTAATTGTGGTACTAGAGCATATCTTGCACGACATTGTCTCTCGGTTTACCTTAAGTTCTATGTTGTTTTTGTTTATAGTAATTGCATTAGAAGCCACGTACATAAACCAAAGAGAATCTGGAAATCTCAATTAAGCTCACAGTTCCCTACCCTTTTGAATTAGGTGGTGCACCATCCAAGTCCAGCCTCGTCGTTTCTAAGTCCATATATATATGGTAAGAAACGGCAGCAGTGTGACACCAGTATCAGCTCGACCTATTACATCCATGGTGATGGTATGGCCAACCTTGAATTCTAGTTCAGAGAAGGAATCCCTTGGATCTAAGGTTCGTGAAGTTGATACATAAAAGATTGGAAAAACACATGAATAAGGGCAGAGGTTACATTCCAAACATCAAAGATTTTGGGCAAATTTCACTATAGGCACTCCCCTGCCTGACTTTATATAACTCACTAGTCATTACTCATTACTGAATTTTCGCCTGAATCAATAATTACTAGGCAGCTACTCTTTTCATATTTAGGAAAGGTGTATATATAACCAAATTAATGCAACGTACGTACCTTGCAGGTCTTGGCTTTTGTTGCTAATTTCTTGTGTATGGGATCACTGGGATCTATTCCAGTGTGAAGAAACAAAAGTCAGTTAAGCTCAAATCCGATCGAGTTCTTCCAGAAAAATGCAGGGTTATTGTTAGAGCAGCGTATTAGTGCTTCAACAGGAGGATGCATAACCATTTTTACATCCCAGGAGCTAGAAATGGATATTGGCTATCATAAGAAGAGTCACATTTTTGGTCCAGAAGGGGGTGGAGTCGACCGTTTTATAAATGAGATATATTATCGATCACCCTTACCCAAATCAACCATCAAAATGTGGTCAACTTGTTGGGCTGCTGTCTAGAGACTGAAGCTCCAATATTGGCCTATGAAATGGCCTCCAATGGGATCCTTTTCGACTACATTCATTCATTCATTGTAGAAATGGGAAAAGCACTTCATTGCCTTAGGATCCCCTTCTAAAGATATATATCCTCAGATTCAGCGGCAAGTACTTGAAATGGCGAAGAGAGGCGGCTCGGCAGGGAAGGAATGGGATGTCATCAAGTATGACTTGTTTGTTGGTGATCCAACATTCCAACGTACTCCGAATTTATGGAATTTGAGCAATCTCGGTTGATTATAAGAATTAGGATTTTAGCGCTCATGCTTTAGGAGTTTAGGCAGATGAAATGTGAGTAAAACAGTGTGACCAAAATATCATATGAGAATCATGAGATTCTTTTTTTCTTTTTCTTTTTTTGATCAAAATGTGATTCTTGATTGATTATTATCATGTGTAAATGCATTTGTGGACAAATCTCTCATTAGAATTATCTAACCGTATGTCTTTCCAAGATCGTTCGGTTCTCAGTCGAACGGTAGTTTTCCAAGGACTGATTCATCTGTTTGGTTCTTTGGTTCACTTTGGTTTGATTGGTGCTATGAGTGTTATGACGCGCGTATCCAATAACCACGTGTTGTTTCATGTGAGGCCTTGTCGTCCGGTTGGTCGTTTACATGCACAAACACTCCGAGTTCCGTTCGTGGAAGGCCGTTTTAAGTGCATTTTCATCCGTATACTGTTTCTTCTTATTCTTCTCTTCTCTCTTCTCCGTATCCTCAAATTTCTTCAATGCAATAACATTGCCAACAAAACAGAGCTTTCGAATCCCAATAATCATTCTTTATCACCATCCTGCACACCATTATTTTATGGTTAGTCTCCCTTCTTCTGTATCACTCTCCATTTTTGTCTAGGAAAATTTACTGACACCAAAAATGCTTTTTGATTCTTGTTTTATGATTGTTAATGGCATTTTTGTTTTCTTGGTATTTATGGGTGAATTGGATCTGGCAGGTCTGGGGTGGTGTGAGGAGTAGAACATATGGCGTACAATAAGGTCGATCACGAATATGATTACCTCTTCAAGATTGTATTGATTGGAGATTCGGGTGTCGGAAAGTCCAACACACTTTCCAGCAGGTTTACGAGGAATGAGTTTTGTTTGGAGTCCAAGTCCACCATTAATGGAGTTGAATTTGCAACCTAGAGATTACGTACAGGTTGGTTTGCTGACTTTCTCTAGAGTTGAAAGTTCCAATTTCCTGCATTTTAATGTCCTAGCTTGAACATCAATGTTGGTATATGATTGATCACGTTTATCCATTTTAAATGGAAAACAATCTTACAGTAAAGTTCGGTTATATATTTATTGTCCACGGGGAATATGGTTTAGATTTCTATGTATTGGTGTGATGGTATTAGTTTTTAGGATTTGGTCATAGTTGTGGGTCTAAAAGAAGTTATATATAGAGGTATTAAGAGAATGTCTATGTTAAGAACAGTCGTTTCAAGGAGACCTAGAACCAAAGGGTGTGATGAGACAATGATGAGAGTGTGAGAAACTTTAGAGCACAAGGGTGTGTTGGGCTGTAAGGTTAGGTCGAGGTTTGGAGGTACCTATGGGAAATCCTTCAAATTTTTGGCTGAGCAGTCCAGGAATTAGAATCGTATAAGTCACCTTTTTTATTATTTCAAATTGATTGAAATCAACTCAAATTAAATTCAAGACACATGGATAAAGCAAACAAATAGAACTTTGATAGTGTTGTAGAGAAACTGAAATTGAGGGGAAATTGTTGTGTGTTCTCATTGATAATAGGAGCCTCTTTATATAGAGGATTACAATACATAAAATCTCAATCATACAAGGAAAGTAATCGTACATTGAATAGGAATCTAGATCCTTCTAAATTAACCCTATTACCACTAGGTCAAGTAACCTAGAGTTTGGGCCAAACACAAATTAGGGTTTACTTGAACACTCCCCCTTGTGTTGCCCAAACGCGATGCTTCTCTCGTTGCCTCGTTAAAAACCTTGCCGAGTAACAAAAACCCAGTGGGACAAAAATAACCTCGGTCGAAGGGGAAAAAGAGCACAACACACCCTTCATGTTTCGAGACCATACATGTAGACATCTCCCCCTGATGTCTGCATCTCCCCCTGATGACTACGGCCATGGGAGTTCGGGTAACTTCCGCAAACGATGCTACCAACATGTCTCTCGAAAGTGGAATTTAGGCAATGACTTAGTGAGCAAGTCTGCCACACTGTCCCTAGATCGAACATAGTTCACTTTGATCCTGAGGAGAGGCTGTTGTTGCTGATTATGCTTGGTGTTGTCGCTTTTGATGTAGCCTTGCCTCATTTGTTCAAAACAAGTAGCATTATCCTAAATACTTGTAGGCTCATCTGTGGTAGACTTCAAACCACAATTGTTCGAACATGCGTAATTATGGATCCAATCTATATACATTCACGAACCACTTTGTGAAGAGTGATAATCTCTACATTGTTCGAAGATATAGCGACTAGGGTCTATTCTGTAAACTTCCAAGATATCACGGTCTTTTCCATGGTGAACACTTAACCATTTTGGGAATGACCTTTGTGTGGGTCAGAGAGATACCCAATATCAGCAAAACCTTTCAAAACACGTCGTTTTGGGATGGGGATAGAAGACGCAGGCCACTGTTGGCGACGTTCCTGGTGTGTGATGGGTCTGAATCCATCATCTCTCTGTAGGGATAGAACAAGCTCATATCAATCATACATCTCAAGTATCGAAAGATATCTTTTACACCAATCCAATGGCGTCGCGTTGGCGCAGAGCTATATCTAGCTAACAAGTTCACAATATATGAGATGTCCGGTCTTGTGCATGGAGCTAAGTACAATAATGCGCCTATTGTACTTAACTAGGACATTTCTGCCCCTAGAGCATCTTCGTCATCATCCTTTGAACGAAGAGGATCCTTTTCAGGATCAAGACTACGGACGATCATGGGGGTGCTTGAAGGCTTGACCTTGTCAAAATGCCTAAGCATCTCTCAACACGATGCTCAAGTTCCAAACCGAGATATAATCGTGTTCTCCCAAAATCCTTCATCTCAAAATCGGATTTCAAGTGTTCAGCGGTTTCCCTTAACTCTTTAAGGGCTTTCCAATGAAGATCATGTCCAACATGAACCGCGATAGAATCTGAAACTTGTTATGGAAACGCGCGGGCATATCCCTTCCCAATCAAGTAGTCACTTTAGTGAGCGTTTCAACCTTATTGCAAACGCGCTCCGTGGTCTAGAGCCACTTGACTTGGGTTAATGAAGTCCACCATGAACCTTCATGTATATTCCGTATCTAGATCCCCATAAAGATACGTGGTGACCACATTTGTAAGCTGCATGTTCAGTTATTCGGAAACTACCAAACTGACAGGGAGTGGAGTGCAATGACATCCATTACGAGAGAATATGTCTCATCGTAGTCGATTCCAGGGTGTTTTGTGAGAAGCCTTGCGCCATAAGGCGAGATTGCCATCTCTTTTTCTCATCACGCTTTCTAACGAAGACCCATTAGTTAATAGGTTTTATATTAGGAGGTGTTGGCATCACTGGCTCAAAAACCTTCCTCTTCGTTAGAGAATCCATCTTAACCTGGATCGCATCTTTCCATTTAGGCCAAATCTCTCTGCGTTGGCATTCATTCATCAACGGAGCGTGGTTCGATATCATTGGACTCAACAAACTCATGTGCAACGAAGTGCGTGACTACATCATCAATTATGATGGAGTTTCTATCCCACGTACGTCTCATGTACACTAGTGTAATTTTCAAAGAGCGCTCTATATTCAGGAATAGGTTCTGACGTTGAGGCGTCCCCCAACGATAACCATAATCCGGAAGATACTCATGAGACGGATTTTGAGTGTCGATGATCCAAGGATTAGGTTGTGCCAAAGCATCCTTCGAACCCACGGACCTCCCACGCATCCTAGCTGGGGCCATGGCCTGTAACGCCAAAGTGCCACTCTCTATGGCGTTGGCACCATACCTACCTCCGTGTAGGGTGGCGCTACGTCCTCTCGTAGGGATGTCCTTCCTTGCAGGCATGTTTGCAGCATATTTGTGTGATCTCGTCACTTTAACAGGGATCGAGATGAGACATAGTGAGGACAGACTACGACAATTCCTGTCGTTCCTGTTGAACATTCGTGTTCTGATCTCCCCCTAACGACGGGAAGACTGTCTCATCAAAGTGACATCCGCAAATCTAGCGGTAAGGAGATCGCCTGGCAAGGGCATTAAGTGGCGGACGATTGTTGGAGTCTCAAATCCAACGTAGTTGCCCATTCGTCTGTAAGGACCCATCATAGAGCGTTGTGGCGGCGCGATTGGCACATAAATGGCTCACTCAAATATGCGTAAGTACGATATTTGTACTCAGTCACTAGCTGTAACGCAGAGGTAGATTGAGTGGCAGTGAGTCGTAGACGAATTAGCGTAGTTGCATGCGATATTGCATCACCCCAAGCGGATATACGGAAATTGGTGCGCATTACCAATGTCCGGACTACCATCGTAGTCGTTTCCGCGAGACCAATTGGGTGTGTTTATGGGAATATAATGTCCGACATTAGTCCCAATGCAATACCCATCGAAAGTCTTCGATGTAAACTCTTTAGCATCGTCAAGTCCAATTGACGGAATTATGGTGATCCGGGAAGTGAGCCCGTTGTCATATGATATTTGCTAGGAGTGTAGCATAAGCAGCATTTACAGGTGGACAATGGCACAACACATGACCAACGTGTTTGCGTATCAACCAATATCATGAGATATTTAAACGTCCGCAAGTTTGTTGAATCAGTCCATAGAATCCCCATGGATTCTATGTAAGAACATAATGAGTATTTTCATATCCTTTGCATAGGACGATCTCAGTCCTAATTTCCCTAAGGAACGGGCTTTGTAAAACGAGAGAGAGGCTTTAGAAGCAGCCAATGAGAATTTTGGTTGGGTCTGAGCGTCTGAAACGCTATTTGAAGCAAGTTGGTGATTGCAGCATCACCTAGGGCGCCATCACCATGATGGACGCCATCCATGGCGTCATGGATAGGGACTGCGCCAGCCCTAGGCTGGTGGTGGACGGAGGTGGTGCCCTAGGCAGCTGCGTCGGTCACACTTAGTCCAGAAATCAACTTTTGATTCGTGCTTCGTTTCGCTCGAAAGAAATGATGTCCATGTGAAGTCTCTAATAGACGGATCATCATATCATGACTAGGATGATCTATCCTGTCGTGACAAAGCCAATATGTGTCTAAATCCAAGAGATCTTCTCTCATAACTTTATTGGATTTTATAGATCGAATAGTGACATAGAGTCCAATAGAGAGACACATAAACTTCTCTAAGATGCGTCTTTGCTCGCAATCATTAGAGGTATTGCAAAGGAACTCATTTCCGTTCTCTACATGAGTTTTCACATGGAATCCGTTGGCTATTCATAGGTGCGATTGGCCCTAGGAGCATAGAGAGTTTCTGTGACACTAATCAAGGTGCCATTTGGCAAGGGGAACTTGGGCTATTCCATATCCTTGAATTAACATTGATGGCCCAGCCATCGTAGTCACGAAGTAATATGCTCAGAATCAAAATGGAGTCATAATGAAAAGAACTCGAAATTTTATTCATAAGCCAACAGAGTTACATCATTGTCTCTTTGACCAAAGAAAATCTAATCCAATAAACTAGCTAATGCAAAACAATGGTAGTCGTCTAACTTCTTTCGATAATTCCAATGCAAATGTGACCAGGTGAGTAGAGAGATGTCAGTGGAGCAAAGCTCGCTTAAGTACCACTTATCTCAAAACCTTCCTAGACATCACACTTACATTGAGTACGCCTACTTTGAGAGAGACTAATACCATTGGCATCTACTACAAAAATAATATGGCAATTGCCTACATCTCTTGGAAAATAAAAAGACTTAATCAAAATCGCCAGTTTCTGGGTCTTGATCATTGTAGTCTTCCACCCTTAGATCAAGATCGCCATCTTGATCTTCTTGTTCCATGTAATTTGCTTCCCTTACTTCACGATACGTCTTGTAAGCATTAGCAACATTCTGGGGTGCATTACATGCTTTAGCCCAATGTCCGGACGCTCCACACCGAAGACAAGCATCATTATGGTCAGGTTCCCTTGATCGAGGCGCTCTAGGAGCGCTTTGGGGATGGCTTTTCCAGTTGGTGGGCGCTTTGGGGATGGCTTTTCCAGTTGGTGGCGTCACCACCATAGCCAGAGGCTTGGCCTCCCTCTCTCCTCACACGTTTACCACCACGGTTCCGTGCACGCCTATCTTGACGGTTTCCTTCCTCTTTAGGGCAAAAATTATTCCTATCCTTAGTGTTTCGCTCCTTGCGACCTCTCTTAGAGGCGCGACTATAATTAGACTCCGGAATTGACTTTGCTCCCACGGGTCTAGAGTTATAGTTCTTCACAAGTATGTTATCGTGCTTTTCAGCTACGTTCATGGCACCAATAAGCTCATGAAATCTTGTGATACGTCTAGCATTGATATTAATTCGATAGTTCTTGGCTACCATCAATGCAGAGACGGGGAAGATAGAGAGAGTCTTCTCGATCAACATCGTATCAGTGATTTTCTGTCCACAGAATTCCATCAAGGATTTGATACGAAGTGCTTCTGAATTGTAATCAAGTACAGACTTGAAATCACAGAAGCGGAGGCTATGCCATCTCACTTCTAAGTCTGGAAGTAGGGAATCACGGACGTTGCCAAAACGCTGCTCGAGTTCTACCCATAGCTTTCTTGGGTCTTCCTCATTGAGGTACTCATTTTGGAGCGCGTCATTCATGTGCTTTGTCATGAGAATGATGGCTTTTGCTTCATTGGCCTCTCTCGTAGCTTTATTTGCTTCAAAAGCAGCAGCTTGTTGAGGAGTAAGCACGTCCTGACTAAGCTCTTGGATCGTACTCAGGATCCTATCAGCCTTAAGATGCTGGCGCACATCACGGACCCACTTGTGGTATCCTGCGCCTATTGTCTCTAGTGGAGCGAAGCTCAACTTGTTCAGGTTACTCATCCTGAAAAACAATAAGAAAATAGGGTTAGTTTCGGAGCGAAAAAGGCTACCATGAAAAACTATTAAATTTCTGAGCGTAGTCGCTTCCAAGAAATTAGGGATTTTCTGAGCGTAGTCGCTTCCAAGAAAATCCGATTCCAAGAGGGGTTTTGGATTAGATCGAAACAATGATGTATGTGGTCGATCGTTTTTCTTCTCAACAAACTCTAAGTTTGGAGGACTCTACAAGCTCTAAGCTTGGAGTGAGCACGAACCCCCACAGTTTGGCTATTGGTCTCCCCTATGAAGAAGAAAGGGGGGTAGAAGAAGGGATGTTGGAAGTCCCCGAGAAAAGAAGAAGAAATTGAAAAACTTCAAAAACGGGAATTTTTAGAAAAGTTTACCTTGAAAAGATGCCGGAAATCTTGATCGGAAAGGGATGTTGAAGATGACCGGAAAAAGGTGCTGGGGTCGCCGGAAAATAGGCCGGAAACTGATGGTGGCCGGAGGTAGGCCGGGGTGTGCAGGGCTGCTGCAGGGGTTGTGCGAGGCTGCTTCAGGGGTTGTGCGAGGCTGCTGCAGGGTGCTTGCGGAGGCTGTGCAAGGCTCGTGCAGGGGCTGTCGGCAGGTCTCGGCAGGGGCCTGTGCGGGGCTGTCGGCAGGTCTCGACAGGGGCCTGTGTGGGGCTGTCGGCAGGTCTCGGCAGGGGCAGGCACACGTCTCGGCAGAACTCGGCAGGGGGCTCGCAGGGGCTTCGACAAGTGCTCGGCAGCTGCTCGGCAGGACTCGGCAGCTGCTCGGCAGACGTGCGGAGGGCAGGCACAGGGCAAGCTCAAGGCAGGGGCCGGTTCGGATTTTCCGATGGCCGGTTCCGGTGGTTCCGCCGCCGGTTCTGGGCTCCTTGGGATTAGGGCTTCGATATGTGGGGCGGTGGTTGTAGGATTTTGAAGATTACGAAATTAGGGTTTTCAGGGTTAGAGTCTCGTGCTGATAACGTGTTGTAGAGAAATTGAAATTAAGGGGAAATTGTTGTGTGTTCTCATTGATAATAGGGGCCTCTTTATATAGAGGATTACAATACATAGAATCTCAATCATACAAGGAAAGTAATCGTACATTGAATAGAAATCTAGATCCTTCTAAATTAACCCTATTACCACTAGGTCAAGTAACCTAGAGTTTGGGCCAAACACAAATTAGAGTTTACTTGAACATAGAAGATTTTTTTATCTCCCTCTACGTACTGTGGACGCAGGCAAAGTTTCCCAAACTAGGTGGTGGACTGGTGGTTGTTATTAGATGTTTTATTTGAAAAGAAAGTCCCTTAGGCGGTAGTTGTAGTTGAGTAGCTTTATGATTCAAGTAAAGACGTCCTTGCCTGCCATGCATTCTGTATTTTACTTACCTTGTTCGGTAGCATCTGAACCTAGATTACATTAACTGTACCGGATTATGATACTACCATAGCTAACTTCAAGATACAACGTTTAAGTGCTTAGTGTCAAGGCTAGGTTGTGTGTAGGTTATGTATGGTGTTCTCTTATGATGAACGATAGAAACCATGTATGACATGAAAATTTAAGGCAGTAACTGCATGCAAAATGATATCTGTTAAGTCTTTCTTAAATCCCTATCTTCATAGAACAGGTCCCGTCCTTTACTAGCTAGATAAGAACGTTGAAAACTTGAAACTAAAGCAATAATTAACCAATGTTAATTGCATAAATAGTCGAATATGCCTGCTCTTCTCATCAGTAGCCTTGTGTATACTTTCCATCTTAAGATACTCGGTATTTATTGCATGCAGAGTGTAGATTTATGATGTTATTCGATCTATTGTAGATAGAGGGGAAGACAGTGAAAGCACAAATATGGGACACGGCAGATCAGGAGAGGTACCGAGCCATTACCAATGCTTACTACAGAGGTGCTGTTGGTGCTCTATTGGTCTATGACATAACCAAAAGGCAAACATTTGACAATGTGACGATCGAGGTGGCTCCGCGAACTCAGAGACCATGCAAACTCAAATATTGTCATAATGATGGCCGGTAACAAATCTGACCTCTATCAACTGAGAGCTGTCCCAGGAGAAGATGCTCAACTCTTGGCTGATAAGGAAGGTCTCTCGTTTTCAGAAACTCTTGGCAAACATATTAAGCTTTTGCTTTTGCTTACATTTTAATACATGACACACTTCTTAATTAAACTGCAACATAGACAATGATGACGCTCCTGACTTCGAAAGCACCATCATCCAACACCAAAGACGTAGAGACTATATTTACTTTCTCAATCGGCCAACTCTTTTACTGTGACAACAAAAGATCGATTTCTTCTGCCCGAGAGATGTGAATGACAGCACACTTGGATTCACACTGATTTTGAGTCCTGAAGGAGCCACGACTTTAGCACTATATGTGGAATTCGACAATCCAACATTAGTGACCGTCCTATGGAAGAAGACCCCATTGACGAATTCCTGATCGATCCTTTATAGAAAGAGCAAACGAAGGATAGTTCAGGTCATTGGCTGTTTCATTATTAGATTTTGATGAGCATGAGCTAGTCTTGTCCCTGGTTATTTTTTCCAATAGTTTGTCACTGTATTTTTGTGAACACAAAAAATTTACGTAGTCTTGTCCATCAAGATCATATATACCAAACCAATATATGGAGCCCTATGAGGGTTTAGTAGGCCAGCTCCGTATGCAAATTCAGTACTGTGTGGGCTAGTTTTGGCACTCATAGGTTTAGCTGCAAAACATTGGAAAATACAGAAGGATATGGTCAGTGGCGGAACTATTAAGGGGCGGGAGGTGGCCCTGGCCCCCCCAAACATTTCAGATGCACACATGTGCACATGTAATTGGTGTATAGATTTAATATGATTTAGACAATAAGTATGAGATTGGCCCCCCCATAACATATTTCTTAATTGTTCGGCCCCCCCAAATAGAACTCTCTAGTTCCGCCACTGGATATGGTTAAGTTTTTTCTTTCCTAGTCCGATAACTAGTCCAATATTCAGCAACATAACACTACTATCGACAAGAGATCGAAACCTCTTCTTTGCAAATTATACAAACAAACGTCATAAAAAGTGTTATGTGTAGTAGACGTAGCCAGTGACAATTTAGGGTAAAATGATTTGACATATGTAGTTATAGCTGTAGCATGGAGGCACGTCATTGATGTCCATGTATCCAAATAGTATTTAGCCCTACTGCCACCCCGCACCAATTGGTTGATCAGATGCTGCTAGAATGTAAGCTCCTCAAGCCGCTAAATCTGGCTGCAAGGCTATATATAAATGTTAAACATGTTCTACTTCATCGATCACCTGCAATATCATTCCTCTTGCTATAGCCTATATACAATTAATATCTCATTACGATCGAATCAAGCTAGTCACCTTGAGAATGTTGAGATTCATCGGATTTGAACCCCTTGATAAGAAGGAGGGCATGTATATATGTAGCCAATACATCATTAATCTCTTCACTTTTTCAAATAGTTGCAATTGCGTTCCTATAATAATTAAACTAGTATGTATTTTTCATATATGTTTTCTTTTAATATGTAATGCATTGTTATTTCAGCTCGATTTCTTTATCTGAGTAGGTTGGTAAACGCATTGGGACAAATCAACTAGCACTGCCATGTTCCAAGATAACTTAACTATGAAACAAATTACAAGTTTAGATACCAAGCCCCATTATATATTTTACTTCTTAATTAGAACATATAAGAGGAGGCCAATACTTATCACAAATTACAATCATGTTCACATGGTCAGTTTACTGATCAAGTGAATTATGCTCAACTACCGTTTGATCTAAATTTAAATGTAAATAATTTACATTACAACAGTAATATATATTCAGCATAATTTCTCTATTATTACAAATATGATCACAATCCTTCTTCCCCCATTATTAAATGGAATCAAATATTAGATGGAGGGCTAGCTAGGAGGTAGCTTTAACATGGTGGCATATCCGGTGGTGGAGGTAACATTTGTGCTTGAGGGCCCTTTCCATTTTTCACTATGAATGTCACGTCCATGCCCCACGACATATGCCTATCCAGATGGCAGTGCATAAACCAAACTCCTACTCATCAAAAGTCATAAAAAAAATTGATATCAGCATCATAATCATGTAATATATGGTAATTAGGGGAATGAAGTCAACTGAATTAATTACCAGGGTTGTTGGCCTTGAATCTAATGGTAGTCCACCCATTTACAGGGACGATAACGGTGTTCCGAAGAGGAGGATCGACAAGATTATATTTCAAAGGGTCCTTATCCTTGTCAAAGTTCCCAAGCCCCATTCCAACAACATAGAAACTGTAACCATGCAGATGCATTGGATGGTCATCCCCTGACACCAAATTAGTCCCTTGAAACACAAGCTCCACCGTGGTGTTGTACTCCAATACCTTCACCTCCGTCCCTCGTTTCGGAGTCTGAAGGTACAGCGGCAAGTCCTGCGCCGTAAAATTAAACAGCGAGGGCGGGAAATCTGGAAAGCGAGTTCCAAATTCCCCGTTGACATGATAATAGTAAGCTTGTAGTATGTCAATGCTAGGGTCCACAAAGCTGATGTTGTTCACGCTAGCGGCGAAACGTGTCCCATTAGGCCCGCCGCAGGAATTATTCGGGCAGGGAAACGAGTTGACGGAGACTGTGTAAAACAAGTGAGTTGTAATTTTAAGTGGAACATCAATGGGGTGGTTCTTATCAGCTAAGCTTCTGAGACTGCCGGAAAAATTAACCGATGCATTAGTGTCATTGTAGGCAGGAAGAGTAGGAAACGAAGGGGTTGGAGAAGGGGTGTATGTGTAATTTTTTAACCCGCGATTTGAGTATTGCAGTAGGGCTGTGGAGGTGGTGTTATCATAAGGAACCCCAACACCACCTACATAGGCTTTAGCGGCCATGTAGTAGTGGTTAGGCTTCTGATTAGCAGTGAGCAAAAGGTCAAGGGTTTGACCAGGTGAGATTGTGACATAATCGGTTGTGAAAGGCTTGGTGTAGCTAGCATCTGCCCCTACAACTGTGACTTTGTGATTGGCGATGGAGAAAAACATAATCTCTTGCACAACGGAATTGATTAGCCTCAGTAGGTAGGTTTTGCCATAATCAACTATCAGATTGAATGTCTCTGCGCAAATCAGGTTTAGTACTCAGTAGGTGAAATAATCTGAGAGCTAGAATATTGCAGCAAGTTTAATAACATATTGATCCAACGATTATATATATATATATATATATAGGTTTTCTATGAAGCAATAAACTAGCATCACGCGGTCTACGTACAGCAGACAGTGACGTTATCTCGTCAATCTTAAGTTTTAAGAAACAAGTGAAATCATTTGTGTTCTGTTTCAATAATCTATTGATTGATTTGAGTTGGAGTGCTTACCTGATTCAGAGCATGGATACCGATGGCCGGGTTGACCGTTAATGAGGAAAGCGGAGGAATTATTAGGGTCCCCTCCGGATTGAAGAGTTTGAGTATAAAGCTTCCCTATATCTTCCTTCCACCACTCTCCTGCAATTTTCAACGTACAACTCAGTTGTTTACTAACCAAGTGATTAGAATGGACATATAATTAAAATGATCCTTGATTAATTAATTACGTACCCAATATGATCGGGATTTCTGCATGAGGCTTGGCAAAAGGGTAATTGTTGTCCTTGTTGGGGTATATGATGATGGCACCATGTACAGTGGCTCGATCCCACTCACTGTGAGCATGCCACCAAAGAGTGCCTTCCTCCTCGGAAAAAATGATTTTTTGGGTGAAATTGGCTCCTGGTTGAATCGGGCACTGCGTGATATACTCTGGTCCGTCCGACCATGGATTCCTTGGTTGGTCAACACCATGCCTAATCATGATCGAGTAGCTTGTTATATATATATGGGCTGAACACGTACTACATGTATGAATGATCGAAAGCTTGAGAGAATCAATTAAATGCGTACCAGTGGAGAGTAATGTTACGATTGCCCCTGTTAAAGACATCGACGATGACGGTGTCTCCTTTGCGAGCGTACAAAGTCGGTCCGGGAAACTGACCATTTACAGTCAAGATGTTCTTTGTGCTACACAATCTTTTGTATGGAGTTTCTTCCACCTACGTATAAATAGATCATATATCTTAATTCAAGTACGCACTCGATCATAATGAAAATAAATTACATGCATGAATATGCATGCATGCTAGTACATAATACATACCACAAAAGTGTCACTACTACAAATTTGGCCTTAGGGCACCAATAATAGACACTATTAGGCAATGGTTTGTTTTAGAAATAGTGATACACCATTCAACACAAACGGTGTTAACGATTGGGCTTGACACCAATAGTCAGTGGCCCATATATCACATCTAAATAAATAATGAAAATGCTGATGTTTGTAACACCTGTCACCAAAGCATACACTCTCTTTCTTGAAAGAATGGGTCAATCAGAGCATAAAAAAGCATGGGTCAGTAAGCATGGGTCAATCAATTGGTATATATTTAATACCAAAACTCAAATCTTCACATTTATATCAATATACAATTTACAAAAAAACGATGGCTGCAACAGAAACAGCCATGGCATCATTTCGCATCATGCCTTGCAATTTTCACCTTGTAATCATTATTTCAGACAAAAGCTTGTAAACCTAGACTACAATGGTACAAAGCCTTAATTATTGTTAACAATAGTTGCTGGGTTCTTCAATAAGCAATTAGCTTTTGCTTCCAGTCCACCTTCCCTTGTATATTATTCCTTGATTTACACTTGCCAATTGAGAAATCCTACCATCATTTCTGTAGTTCAAATAAGCATATCAGTGATTCCACATATTACCAACATTTATTGCATGCAATCATGAATCAAATATAAAGCAAAAGATGTAATAATACAAAGAGCTTTCAGCAATCTCCTTAACCAATAATCCTTCCTACCACCACTACTTCATCATCAACATGTCTTTTGAGTGCCTTGCAATTGAATATATGAATGACTAGACCTAATGACTACTGATTTGATCCAATCAAAGTAACTAGGCAATGGGAACTCAGTGATATGTGCACTTCAAAGTATGGCAATGCAGTTCACACTTGTAGGAATTTAATATTGGTTGTTAGCAAGTAAAACTTTCTGGTTATCTCTTCACCTTCTATAAAAACAACACAAGTCCCAGTCCTTATTTACCATAACTCACAACTAGTTCATTCTCTATTGTACCCAAGCTTCCCAAGCAATGTCTGGAGGAAAATCATGCTGCAGAAAACTCATATTTTCAGCAGAAGAGGTGGCTAATACTCTCCCTTCAAACCCTCCCCAATCACCATCGGTTGTTAACTCTAATCCTATCATGCCACCACCTTCAAATGACCCCAATCCTTTACTAAAGGTTTACCTTCCTAGGTTTGTTGAACTCTTTCCCACACAACCTGATATGAATGCTGTGGAGATTGAATCAACTCACCCACATTCTCTTTCTAGTGAAATATTTACCTCCCCAAGAAGTGAGTCACCTCACTCCTTTAAACCTATTGAATTGACTCTGACCAACCAGCTTGACAACCCTCCAAATATGAACCAAACAACCAACAACCATTCTATCGAAGCTCCTACACATGAACTTCACCCAAACCAATGTGTAACCCCTAAAAATAACAGGTTACCTGTCTTCTACTTTGGTAGTCCATCCCATAAGCTCCACAAACCCATTTTCCTGACCCCATCTAGCTTTGGGACTCCAACCAGCAATCCCTTCTGTGAATATTGTGCAATTCCTGACTCCATCAGTCCAGATTGGAAGACCTACCTCAAGCAAGATACACCTGAGCTTGAGACACCCCCACATCCCTATGATACCGCTACTGATGAAGAAGAAGGTTGATGATCAGTGCTTTTGGGGCTGGTGAGGCTAAGCTAGGGAAATCACCTGTTTATGGAGGTAGCCAACTGTTTTGTAGCTACTTTTTAGTGTTTGCCAACTAGGTATACCACCCCGTAAAAGCCAATGTGTTGTTCTATTATCTATGTGTTAGTTTCTACTACTTCTTGTGCATTAGGGTTTTATGCTTCCTTTCCTATGTGAGCTTCTGAAGACATAAAGAAGCTCCTGTTCTGTGTTGTACGAAGCATCAAGTTAATGTAGTTTTTCCATTCAGCATTCCGTTATAATCACCAATATCTACCATCTTATAAATACCTACATTCTGGTTACCAATTAGTTTAACTTTCCTAAGCTGTTCTCTGAGGTTCTAAACTTGAATTAAAACGTCTTTGATTTCTATCATGATCCCAAAATACATGTGAAACTCCACCACACAACCAAATACCTCATTATTGCAACCACAAACAGAAACCTCATAATTGCAAATAGATAGTATATATCAAATAATAATAGAACAACAAAGAAGAAGTAATCTAACCTCATAAATTATAATTTCCAGAGTCTTCTTCATCCCCGCTTTGACGGTTACTTCAGAGACTGGATCAGCAATCGTGAATTCTGGGTTGCAATCACAATAATCCACACTCAAACCTCCATATTGGCTAGGAACATGCTCATCAGAAATGTACCTACAGGACACGTCAAATTTTAACTTCAAGTTAACCAACCATATAAAAGGGGATAAACCCTTTCGAAACCCCTATTGTCACTGTCACGCAATGTAAGATGGACAAAAACTAACTTGAAAAGGGTGTCTGCAGATTTTCCTGGGCTTGCAAAGACAAACTTGGCTTTGGTCCTCAGTGTCAAGAAGGGGCTTATCAATATGTAGAATGCAAGATACCACGATGGACCATTGATCAAACACCTGTATAAACAAATTTAACAAATTTGTACTTCAAACCAAACATAAAAGTACCCCCATATAAAAACTGTAATGAATAATTTGATCCTAAAGATTAGCATACCTCTAAGAGTGTCTCCAAATTCACATGATTATCAAATTGAACACCTCGAAAATACAACTCCCCACCAGTAATTTGCTTGCCCAAACAAACATTCAAGGTAACTTCTGAGTACAAAGCCATTGTGGGTCCAAAAACGCTTAAGACCTGAGAGGAAAGGAAAGAGTACAAAGTAAAAATCATATAAGGAGAAATCATATTTTGAGAAAGAATCAAACAAACTGCTGTGTGAGAAATGATTTTATTTATTTTGTGTAAAGTTTGTTATTATAATGAGGAGAAATAAGGAATAAAGTGCATTAATCTGTTTAGATATCAAAGCCCCAGCATTACTCTACACTGAAATCCGATAGAGTAAGAAAGAAAGAATAGGAAATTATTGAAATCCAAAATCTCATATGGGTAAGTAGCACTCATATAATGTTTGGAATATGGCTTTAGGCAACATATCCCTCTTTGTTTGGCTTGCTTTCTACAACATTTACACCATAAGATAAAATCACAATCTAGTAGGGATCTGAGTAGACCTACCTATTGTGCTGGGAACAACGGTTGACTTGGATCATTGTATGGCCGATTGGTCTCGGTAGTTGGCACACGCAGAACAGAGAAAACTCCATCAATTTAAAGTTTTGTATGCAACTACGAAAAGAGTAGCACAATCACTTGACGAAGCTGTGTATGTACCAGTAACAACTACCTTGCAGAAGCATTCAATGCACAGTTCGATACTAAAAAATAGCCTAGCTATATTTATTACTGAAATTAAAATTGACATGATTAACGAAAATTCTTCTATATGTTGAGATAATCTCAAAGATTTTGTAAATTTACAACTTCACAACTTCATAAGCAAAAGTTGGATGTCGAACAGCTCTATTATCCATCTTTGTTAAGTAATTCCTGCACAGAATCAGATGACTCACGAGATTAATGTATGCCAAACATTAAACACGTGCTCATTTCTATTTCCTGGTCATTTCTTTGTATCAAACTATTCAATACCAGTTTGGTGGCACCAACTGATTGATGCTGTTTTTCTTTCTTCTGACGATGTGAGTGTCCGCACCAGTTACAACAATCTTTCTGATATTTTCTCAGCTCTCTGAAGACCGAACTACAAGACATAGTCGGTGCAAATTGATCCACATGAAAAACAGCACTAATTAATCAAATTAATCCTTGCAGTAGAAGACGTAGTATTGACAAAGAAAAGCTTCTTAGCTTCTAAATACTGGTACCACAATGAAATAAGAACCTACTATTTTTTCATGGGCTGCTCTTAATTACATCATAATGCAAGTGTAAATCCCAATGGCCAAACAAACAAGAAGAACATGCAAAAGTTATTTAGCCTAAGACTGCTTCGTTAATTTGTGTAGAAAAAATAATCCTTTTTAAAAGACATAATACATTTTCCACACCATTGAGTGTGTTGTCGATTAATCACAATCAATTCGGCAACCCAGAGGGCAATCTATAGCTCGTACAAACAGCCTAAAAGAAGAACAAACGCACAGCAAGAGTAGAAGGCAATACCTTCCTTCGCCTGTTCTAGCTTCAAATTGTTTCGATACTGCTTTCATTCTGATTGAAAATCCAGAAGCTCAAAAATCCATAACAATCTCAGCAACCCCTGCATCACCCAACCCCATAATCAGTGACATACAAAGATCTAGATTGAGTTTGGAGATATTCTTTGAAAGAAACCCAGCAAGTACCCTTTTTGAAACATCCTATCATGCTCTGTCTCTCTCGTCGACGAAGTTCAATCACCACATGCAGAGAACATGAGACCCAAAACCAATTCTCTGCAACACTCTCCGTCTCTCCCTAAGCCTCGTTCGTGCTCTATCAATCCTCTCATCTGTTTGTTTTTTTGTTTTTGGTTTTTTTGTTTTCGACTCATATTTGTGCTCTTTACATGACCAAAACGCAGCGTTTTGGTTAATGCTTCTACGACCTATACTATATCTTCTCCTTTCAGCCAAAGAAAAAAAATCAATAAACAAGACAGAATACCTTTTCCTCTCTCTGTTTCAAACTGGGCTTTTAATGTCGTCCGGCTTCTTCAATAGCCGATCTCAATACCAACCTGACATGTAGAAGTTCAAATTGGTAATCCAAGGGATTCAATTCAACTCTTGTCTTCTGGAGCAGCTCTAACTGGTATTGCAATAATCTTCTGGCCAAGTATTTTTTTCATATATCTATATATATACATACACACATATATCCAAATCTTTTAGACAACTGAGTTGTCCAGTAGGTTTCTCAGGCTTGTATGATTGTTGGATTCCCAACTTTTTTTCTGATGATCCCGTTATTTGGTTATCGAACTACAACAGTGTAAGAGTTATGTTTTCCGAATGAAAAATAAACTTAGTCTTCCCAAACTATTTATAGTTAAATGTAACCAAAGCCTTCTAGAGGTCTTCCCCCCATTTACAGCAATGAATTTTGCAGGGCCTCAGGTCTCAGCAACCCAGAGCTTTGTTATTATTCATATATACACTCCCCACCTGTCTTATGCAAGGAGTCAAGCTACATAGTTTATAAATCATAAAATTGTATACCTTTTCTTATGTACTTGCAACTTCCAGTTTGGTGGTAAATTGTACAGTCTTAATTAGTGAGTGTTGTCATGATAAATTTGGATTTCAGGTATTTGTGAATGATCAATTCCGAAACCACCAAGAACATTGAATCAGAGTTCGAGTTGTATCTGCAAGAGCTTACCACTCCCTCTTTATGCGTAGCATCTAAGTAATGAGGATGATATGATTACCTGAAATCTGTAAGGCTGCTGTATGTCATAAATATGCCATTTGCCCCATAAATAGGTTCCTTATGGTTTGCACTTTAGTTTGAACTTTGTTACAGTGTTATTCTTCATATGTTTGTCAGACAATATGGACAAGAGTTGGGTAAGATTGAAGAGGGGTAGTGCAGATTACAAGTTACGATTACGAGGCTGGATCTCACACGTCTTAGCAGTTGCATCTTTTCATGGAAACATCAAATGTCCTTGCAGATCATGTGTAAATGGGGAGTGGCATGACGGGGATACTGTCTATGACCACTTGGTGGTTGAAGGTATTGCCCATTCTTACATAGATGGTCCTTGGGTGTGGCATGGTGAAGCATTCGGTGTTCAACAGCCTGTGTGTGCGACCTATGGAGAAGATACTACTTCTGGCATGGCTGACATGATACATGATCTTTTCCCAAGCATAGATGGACAGGAAGGTCCATGTGAGAATGAGAACAATGCTCCCACTTCTGAGAATGAGAACCATGGTCCACCCCAACCTATGCCAGATGATGTTCATCGTTTTCGACTGTTGCTGGAAGAAGCCAATCAGGACTTATATCCAGGTTGCAGAGCAATGAAAAAACTGGAATTTCTTATAGAAGTATTCCAGAACAAGTGTTTATATGGCCAGAGTGATGTATCTGTATCTGCGTGGCTGAAGCTGATTAAAAAAATTCTCCCGGAAGGGGAGACATTGCCTAGCAACTTCTATAGGACAAAAAAGATAGTCAAAGCATTTGAGCTGAAGTGTGAAAAGATCGATGCATGTCGTAATGACTGCATGCTGTATTGGAAACAAAACAGTTCGTTAGATGCATGTCTTACTTGTGGGACAAGCCGATATACAGAGGAGATTGGAAACAACAGCAACAGTAAGAAGAAAAGGGTAGCTCAGAAGGTATTGAGCTATTTTCCGATAACTCCTCGGTTGCAGCGTTTGTATATGTCCCAGTATACTGCTGAAGACATGGCATGGCATTCCGATAAGCGCCCTTCTGATGGTAATTTGAGGCACCCTGCTGATTCACAAGCCTGGAAGCATTTGGATACGAAATTTCCAGACTTTGGTAGAGAAGGGCGTAATGTGAGGCTTGGTTTGGCTAGCGATGGATTCAATCCATTTGGTGATATGAGTTCCTCACACAGTACATGGCCAGTCATTCTGACAGTTTATAATTTGCCTCCCTGGAAGTGCATGAAGCAACCTTATATGATGATGGCTCTCTTGATCCCAGGGCCCCGTTCTCCTGGTAATGACATTGATGTGTACCTGGAACCTTTAATTGATGAGCTTAAGAGTTTGTGGGAGAATGGTATCCCCACCTATGATGCATTCAAGAAAGAAACATTCAATATGCGGGCTGCAGTGATGTGGACAATCAATGACTTTCCGGCATATGCAAATTTGTCCGGTTGGAGTACCAAGGGCAAGTTAGCATGTCCTAACTGCAACTACAACACAAGATCAACATGGCTACCCCATGGAAAAAAGCATGTCTACATGGCACACCGCCGTTTCCTGCCACTTCTACACAGATTCCGTCGCTATCGAAAATCATTTAATTTGTCTGCTGAAACAGATCGTGCTCCCACTCCAATGACAGGATCCTTTTGTCTTCGACGCTTATCTAAACTCAGGTTTAAGTTTGGTAAGCCCCCACCACCCAAGGTTGGGCAAAAGAGACCTGCTCAACCAGTCTCCACTGAAGGGCCATGGAAAAAGAGGAGCATTTTTTTCGAGTTGCCGTACTGGGAACATCTACTCATTCGGCACAATCTCGACGTAATGCATGTCGAGAAAAATGTGTGTGAGAGCTTATTAGGAACCTTGTTGGAAGCTTCCACCAAAAACAAGGATACAATTAAGGCACGATTGGACATGCAATTGATGGGGATAAAGCCTGATTTGTGGCCGGTCACAGAGGGAAATAAAACTGAATTGCCTTTGGCCGAATACACCATGACGAGTTGGGAGAAAGAGCTATTCTGCATGATACTAGCATCTATAAGAGTACCTGACAATTATTCATCAAATATAGCCCGACATGTGAATGTAAAGGAGCGGACTATTCATGGATTAAAAAGTCACGACTGTCATGTAATCATGCAGCAACTCCTCCCCTTGATGGTTCGAAGGTCACTTCCTTCTGCTGCTGCGAAGGTGTTGATGGAGTTAAGTGCTTTTTTCCGACATCTTTGCAGCAAAAATGGTTCAGTTGAGCATTTTCTTGATCTGAAGAGAAGGATAGCTATGGTGCTTTGTCAAATGGAGAAGATGATGCCCCCATCATTTTTTGATGTAATGATTCACTTGCCAATACATTTGGCAGAGGAAGCTGCACTTGCTGGTCCGGTCTTCTTCAGATGGATGTACCCAATCGAGAGGTTAGACCCGACATCTCATAGCTACCTATGTCTTTGAAACTCCTCCCCTTCTGTACAGAATTTGACGTTGTTGTAAATTGTAGATAACTTGTCAAACAGTATTCCAGAGCTGGGATATCCTGAAAACGATTTTTTTATAGAAATAGTTACAATTTTTTAAAGTTACAGGTCTGCTGCATGATTTTAAGAAAACACCACTTCCATGTTCTGTTGTTTACTGTATTATGCTTCTAATATATCATTAAACAGCACAGGTTTTGGTTGCTTTTGTTTTGCATATCTTATGCATGATATACATTTTGTGGTCTTGTAGTCTTATCTACCTAACGGTCTTCAGATAATAAATACATGATGTAAGAAGCTAGATTGAAGTTTATAAACAGTTCATAAACAAAGGATAATTTGTGGCTAGGTACCTATATACACTGCAGAAGTATGTTCGGAATCGGAATCGACCTGAAGGGAGCATTGCCCAAGGGTACCTATCTGACGAGTCTATGTCCTTCTGTGCAATGTACTTAGAAGACGTATTGACACGAAGAAATAGACCTAATCGTAATGAGGATGGAGTCGGTCGGAATGTAGAAGGTGGACTGTCCATATTTCAAGGTGGTGGACGTGCACTTGGAGCTGCGGAAGAGTATCAACTCAGTGATGATGACTGGGAGAGTGCTAGGTCTTGTGTTTTGGCTAATTGTCCAGAGGCTAAGCCTTATGAAAGGTATGGGAAAAATTCAGTACTGTGTTATTACAATGAATAATTATTAATAGAATACAAAGGATGTTTAATTCATGTCTTAACACTTTTGACACATGAGCAGAAGGCATGTAAGGGAAGCTCAGGCCAATCGAGGCCGTCGTGTCACCTTGCTGCAATCTGAAAAAAGAGCTAAGAAGTCATTTCCCAATTGGTTTGACAAACTTGTAAGTGATTGAGCCACAATGTTATACTATAGAATATTGTAATCAGTTTTGTCATGGAATGAGGTTATGTAGTGAACTTGTCCTTGTATGTATAGGTTAATGGAATGCACAACGAGGGTGATCCACGGGTGACTGAAGATTTGTTGGCTTTGGCTAATGGCCCCAGCAAATGGTGTACTAGATACAAAAGTTATGTAAGCAATGGATTTAGATTTAAAGTGAGGAATGGATTGGAAGATGGTAAGCGTCAAAATTGGGGGGTGTGGCTCCAAGCAGAAATGTCTAGTTATGCAACTGCAAACGATTGCAACCATCGGGAAGGGATGGTTGGTTTCTACGGCGCCCTTGTTGATATAATTGAACTGCAATATCGCGGTGACAGAAACATTGTGTTATTTAAATGTGATTGGCCGGAGGTAAATTCACGCGGTGGTGGAGTGAAGAAGGATGAATATGGTTTTACTCTAGTTAACTTCAACAAGTGTATGGGACCTGAGGATCCGTACGTATTTGCATCGCATGCCATTCAAGCTATGTTTGTGAAGGATCCAACTGATGTTGAATGGCACGTTGCCATCAAGACCAGGCCTAGGGACTTTTTTGATATGTCTTCAACACCAATTGATGATCCATGTTCAAGGCAAGATCTAGAACATGTAACAGGTGATGATGATCATCTACCCATTAGGACAGATGTGAGAAGTAGAAAGGATTAAAAGCTGTTTGGGCAAGAGTGTTGAAAATGGGAGGACAGGTTGGTGACTCTTGAACTTGAAGTTGTATTAAAATCAGTAACTTAAAAAAGTTTGCTGCCATCTGATTCATATGTTTTTTTTGATGTATTTACCTACACAAATTGTAAGGTGATTAATCTCCAGGAAGCTACTTTATGTGAGATTGATTTTGTGACTCTTAACTTGAATGCCATATATCAAAGAATATGGCTTTTGTTAGTCAGTACATGTCCGTTGTCTGCAAGTTTATGCTTGTGATCCTATTTCACAAAGCATGTTATATCGAAGTGTTCTGGTAAGCTCATGGTGATGGACGTGCATAAGATATTAAATTTTTTTTTTTCAAATGTACAGGTGGCAATTATGGAACAGGATCCCGCTTGATTGTTTGAAAAGGACAGAAGTGTGGGAAAACCACAACTCAAACTAGAGCCAAAGTTGCTAACCCGGGAAAAGGAGGTTTGTGGGACCTGAAAAAGTTTTTAAAATGGACTGCCACGGGATGGTCAGCCATATTAACCCTTATCAATGTTAAAAGCATTCTCCAACCTCCCTCTCATCAGTTAGAAGAACAGAGACCTCAACCACATTTACAAATACAAAGGTAACGAAGGCTGAGCCATGGTGTTTGAAAATTTCATGGCTGAAATGTTGAATTGTATGGCTACTTTTTTACAAGTGAATCCAATTATCATTTAAGTTTTGTATACTTTGTTTTCTGTTTCAGCAAATAGGCTTCCTTTAGGTTGGATTCCCAGGTTTGAAGGTATGTAATTCTTTGGCTTGTCAGTTCATTTAATGATGCATATTCAATCTTCCTCTGCCCATAAGTTATATAATTGATGTGCTGTTAAATAAGAGTATATGCTGTAATTTGGTGATGGTGCATGTTTCCGGAAATTTAATATCCATATTAATATTTAAATGGGGTTGCTGCTTCTCATTAATATGAGAGTCTGTGCCCAAAGGCAATCCATTTAGTTGGCTAATACATATGGGCAACATTGATGCAGATGACCAATGATACGGTTGGGAACGGAAGTTGGGCTGTATCATTGGGTGCAGACATGGAGACGCAACAACCGCTAGATCCTTTGTACCATTACAACATGGAGGTGAATTCTGCTATGAATGATACAGCGGAGGAGACTGAAAATCCAAATTATGCTGAAAGATCGAGTGCAGCAAAGATGCGTCGATTTCGGACTAATAGAGGCCCTAATAGGCCTAGATGGGCCGCAAACGGGACGGTGGAGAAACTGAAGTTTAATGCCAAAGGACAACCAGTTGCACCACCTCACACAGTTGCCAGGTTCTCTAGGTTCTTGGGGTGGCTCGCATTGGAGTCATCGTTCTTCCCGATTGATAATACTGATTGGAGAAATTTCTACAAGGCCTCAAACATGGATGCTGCTTGGGAGAGGATTAAGGTAAGTAATCAAGTTTATAAAAAGATTTCATCCACAAGAATATATACAGCAATGAGGTAACTGGATGATATTGTTAAAATGTTATTATGTTAAGAATGAAATTGACCATGTTTGCCATCTGAAATCATATATTATTCATTCTAAGATAACATAATGTGGCTGCAATCCAATTGTGACTATGGAATTGTATTTATTGGTAGGGAACGATTGATTGGAGCAATGTAGATGTGGCAATGCAGCCATTTGTTCGCCGAGTCTGCGAACTCAAATTGAATGATAGGTGGAAGAGTTATAAGTCACGACTCAGGAGGTTATACTACAAGCCAAACATCGGTACTCCAAGGAGGTTTGCCTGCAGCCACCCTAGTGTGAACCAAGCCCAATGGAGGTCGCTCGTGGCTGAGTGGGATAAAAAGCCTAATCAGGTATTACAAATCATATAAGTTTTTAGGTCAATTCGACTGCACTATTTTGTTCCTCATTCAGGCATTACCCTATTAAAATTGAAAACTTTGGAACTGCTTCATTTTTCAACTATCTCGACTCATTATTGTTGGTTGCAGTGATGTAAAAAACGGAATGTATGATTGTTGTGTCCATCATACATGTGTTGAAATTTATTTAAAAATGCTTGAGACTTGGGGGGTCAGGGGATATTAAGAAGCAACAGAGCTGCTTGTTTAAACACATTATCCTTGATTTTGAACATATATGTTTGGTAATCCTAGGAACGTGCTTTGACATATGCCAACAATAGGAAGGAGCTAAGGTCGAGTCACACTAATGGAACAAAGACTTTTGCACAGATGCGATATGAATATGTGAGGATATTTCTGAAAATAGCTCCTGTATCTTATATTATGAAAGGAATTATATTTAAATGTTCATTCAATTTCAGGAACAAGTGAATGGTTATGCTCCTGATCGCATAACATTTTTCACAATGACACATACTCGTGAAGACGGAACAGTTGTAGATGCCGAGTCAGCAGATATAATAGTGAGTGATAAAATATTTGAATTACTAGTTTTCATGGTGTATGTATCGAAGCTTATGCACAACTGTCGGTTGACTTCTTTCAATGTTTCTAACAAGTGCAGGCCAAGTTCAAAAATGGATTAAAGGAGTATGAAGATAGGCAGGAGATACTGACAGATGAGATCCGGCACAAAGTGTACAGTGATGTACTTGGTCCAGAGAAAAGGAATCGCGTTAGAGGTTATGGTTTAGGTGTCCAATTCACTGATGTTCCAGGAGTTGTCACTGAGGCAAGAGGTATGTGTAGGGAAGTGCATACTCTCAGAGCTGCGTGGGAGCAACAAAAGCAAGCAACAGAAGAAGCTCATGTTGAAATAGAGAGTTTAAGGTTGGCTAATATCAACTTGGCTGAAGAGTTGAGACACGAGCAAGCCGTAACAATGGAGGCACACAAGAAAAAGATGGAAGATTCATTTGCAAAAATGAAGGAAAACATGATGAATGAGGTAAACAAGTTGTTTCATAACTCATCAAGTACTGATGGTGAAAGAGGTGTAATGGAGAATCAAATGCCATCAAAGGACAGAATAGATGAAGAGGATTGTGTAATGGCTGATCAGGAGAATGTTGAGGTCTATTCACCAATTATGCCATTTGATCTGAACAGTCTGTGAAGCTCAAGGTAAATATTCACCTTGTTTATGTGCTCTTTTGGTAAACATCAAGTAGCATGATGTTAGTTCTCTTCTAAGGCCATCAACATTCCCATTGAAATGGAGGAGCTAGTTCAAATAGATTGACTGCCCAGCAATGCAGTGTTACTTTTTGAAAAACATGGAAGATTTGAATGGTTTAGCACAATAGACAAGGTGAAGTGTATTAGGTAGGTATTATTAATGTTTTAGTTCTATGAACTTTGTATTGACTCTATTGGGATGTAAATGCCCTTCTGATGTAATGTTAATATTGATGATGATGTAATGTTAATATTGATGATGATTAATCTATGAGTACATCTTGGTGTTGTTGAAAATGAATACAGAATTCATGGTTTATTACAATTTACAAGCAGCTAAAGCATCCATACGTACTGCCATCAAACCAATTCAAATAAAATTCCATATTCCCACCATTTGCCATTACTGGCACTGATATTGGTGAGGCCAATGTCATGAATAATTGCTGGGTAGAGAGAACTTTTACCCACCATTATATGGAGGTGGGGGTTAATTACACACCAATATATGCAATGCAATGATAATTTTATCCATCAAATCCCAAACAAATCACACACCATTGCAGGGTCAGTGGGTCTTAATTACACACCATTTACAAGTTCACGAAGAAACGGTGGTTACAATTGATACCAACCATTGTACTATTGCTGACAAAAGATATGGGAAAAAGCAAAGTAGTTATTGACTACAAAATCCTCTAACATTCAAAATTAGACACCATTACAGTATTGGTGTTCTATGCCACAATGGAAACTGGAGCAAAGACCACTGACTGGGCTTGGGTGGCTGCATAGTGCCTAAAGCTCATATTGGTTGCTGTTGTAGGCAATAGGCACCCATAATAGATGGTGTCCTATAGCCAAAATTCTAGTAGTGGTATCCCCTTTAGCATCTCCATGGACCGGCCAACAATATCCATGAGATTTGGCACTCCAGTTGTTGCCATCGACCCTAACAAGATTGGTGTAGGTGTCGCAGGAACACCAGCGCTATACCTTGGAGTCTCTGACAGGATCACCTTAGACGGCTCTTTCCTAGCCGCCGCCGGAGTCACCTGACCTCCCACTACTAACCCTGTAGATCCGGTCAGCCCACCTCCACTTTTCTTAATCAAAAAATGATCACACACCCGATCACCATGGTCGAAAAGGCCACACTCTCTGCACCACCCTTTGACCTTCTCATAGACCAGATCCACCTCCGCCCTTACCGTCTCTGTAAAGCCAAAAGTCCGCTGCCCCCAGAGACGCCGACGAACGTCCAAGAGGACCCGGAAGCGTTGCTCAGGAGAACCCGGCTGCAGTGCAAACTTCTCTGCCCGCAGAAACCGGCCCATTGACGATCCAATCAGCATCAACGACTCTTCCGTCTGCAGACGTGGAGGTAGACGTCGCACCGTGACCCAGGCCTCCAACGAGTTCAATGGAACCAACTCCGGCGCCCCAAAGCCATCATACTCCTCCAGCAATAGCATCCGATTCTTGAAATGCCACGGGCCCCCGTGCAGAACTCTCTGACCTTCCTCCTTCACCGCAAAGCGGAACTGAAAACGGTCCCCTTCAACCTTCGTGATCGAGAGACGATCACGCAGGCCCCATACCGCCGCCATCGCCTTGGGCAATCCAGCAGCATCCTCTGCCCTAGGTGCCGACATACGACCCACCAGATAAAAGCCAGACGCAGCAACAACCGCTGCTCCAACTGCCCCAAACTCCACCACCGCGTCATCCGTCAGTGCAAGTACCGCCGCCAGTCGAGTCGCCATAGCCTCTGCCATCACGCCTCCGATCTATGATCGAGAACCGTCGTTCTCAACGTTGATATCCTCAGGTCAGCGAAACCCTAGCCGCCAACCTCTACCCTAGTTTTCAGAGAGAACTAGGTTTTTTTTAAAGATAAAATTTTTTTACCCACTCTTTTCTTTTTTTATTTATACTAAATATTCTTTTTTAGTTCTTCAATTGAGATCATAATTAGTAAGGCCTCATTTACATTTTTGCACTAAGCCTCTTAATTTTTAGGACCGGGCCCTGTATTCTCTTATCTGATATAAAAAACTATACCTTACAGTTAAAGAGTATACCTATGAGATCCAACAGTCAAAAACACTTTGGCATAACCTTATTTATGATTAACAAAGTGCTATACACTCGAACTGTCAAAAAACATATGTGCCCCTAACTAGATTAGGGATTGATCTGCCAACAATTAGGTAGTGATTAGGGCTATCTGTGTCCAATTTTGCAAGTTTGCAATGCACTCTAAAACTAGCAAACAGGGTGTTCATTATTGGCGCGCATTTGGATTTACGCCCCCCCCACAACTAATCACATTATTGAACCCAAACTCATGTCATGACCCATAGCATGTGCATTGTATGATGAATGGTGTGGAACATAAACTGAGAGACAGTATGATAAAAAAGGTTTCTGAGCAATTATAGTAGTGGTCAATATAATTAACAAACCAAATTGTTTCTAGCTGCTGCATCGATCATTTAGTACTTTCAGAACAATAACTCACTGGGACTATGAGAATCGACGATGATGGATACGACTCCGATCCGTCTTCGCTTGTTGACTCCGCAAAGAAGATGCAATCCAAACAAACGAGATCAATAGCTAGAATAATCTCATGTTAATCATTTTTACTTTTCTAATGACCCTACTTGTCTATCAAATATTCAAATATAGTAAGATTTGTATGTTATAATTCGCCTGAGGAATAATTAGGACAACGATTTTCTGTGGAAACATAATTGCATTACTGATAACCAGCACATGCTAGCTTGCATGCAGAACTGTAATTATGAGAATCGAATCCAATTTGGGGATGAAGTAAAGGAGATCGTAAGGATTTGTAGTTGCTAATTCTTGTATTAGCAGCCATGATTGGTAAACTGGGCCAAATACATATATATAACAATTCAAGAATGGTTTGATGATGTTCGTAGACCTCAAACAATTATCCGCAGCTATAATTAATTAACCACCATTTGTTTCCTTAAAAAGGTCCGTAATCTTCCACCAAACTAGATCTCTTTGTCGGCTGATTTAACATAAGGGGGTAAAATTTCGAAACGGTTGACTTAGCGAAGTACCAAACTCTTATTCTTGATTCATTCTGTATATTGGGATTTAAAGTAAGGATCAAATTACTCAACCCACCCACCGTTTAATTGTTCAGGAAGAAAGATCTCTTATAATTTTTATGCAGAGTAGGAGTAGCAGTCGATCGGTGACTGACTAAAACAGAGAATTAAAAGGGAGACAATGCATTAACACATTTGCCAGTATCTTCGTTACTCCCTAGTAAATCGTAACCAGTTAGCCAAGTTTGCTTGTTTAACGTACTTAAACATGTGTTACAAGAACTAACCCTACATGTGGGCCTTAATTTTCTTTGTAAAATATTCAGATATAACCGCCCTAAATCTAACTCTACATTGTGAGTATAATAAACAAGATCGATTCAGATTTGTAATCAAGCTCTTGATCGGTGGTTAGTTCGGGACTCATTATTCATTTTTTTTTTTGATGAAGGGACTCATTATTCATTAAAACCCTAGCCTTTTGAATCCTATATATGCATATCATTATTACCAGCATAATGGAAGATACCTTCCCCTAGCTAGTACTGGTTAAGCGGAGCAACTAAGCTTCATAACTGTCCTGATATAGTAGAGTAGTTAGATTCCAAAATTCAATACAGACAGACTGGGTTTGACCGGCCGGCCAGAACGGGAATGCAAAGTTGAGAGTATAGTACGTCACTATACTCAAGGTTTTTAATACTCGTTGATTTTCATACGCGACCTCCTCTGTCGATCAACACCCGGTCGGCCAGTAGTGTGTAACAAATTCTTCACAGTAGTCTCACCTAAGCAAAAACGTATGGATTTTGTGTTTTTCCCCACTTTTCAATCATACATTCACATCTTAACCGTTCTGTTTTTAGGTCCTAATGTATAGATCACCTCTGCAAAATTTCAACCAATTTGGTGATCGTTAAGGCATTCAAAACTGCAATTTACACGAACGAACCAAATCTGTCGAACCGGAACCGTTCGTATATATTGTTGTAATTTGCAGTTTTGAATGCCTTAATGATCACCAAATTTGCTGAAATTTTGCAGAGGTGATCTATACATTAGGACCTAAAAACTGAACGGTTAAGATGTGAAAATGTGATCGAAAAATGGATCAAAACTGGAAATCCGTACGGATCGAAAAACTGCGGACGTCCGCAGTGGAGAACCGCTGTATATATATATATATATATATATATATATATATATATATACTATTATTAAGAGAATAGAGTTTGTCAATCAAAACTGAATATTTTGACAGAAGTAACCCTATAATATTATAAAATATTGAATAACATTTAATCTGTTGGGGTACACATGTAAAACACAAATAGAAATTTTTTTTTTTTTTAAACCACTCAAAGAACTCTCGCCTCCAACACCACGTCCAAGAAACCACCCACGTTCGTTAACCGATCAAGAACCGCTGGGGTACCAACACCATCCCATTTTCATTAAATCAGATATTAACAACTCATGGTATCTTTGCTCGAATTCACAGCAACTCCAACTGCATAGCTTCTTATCATATGAATTTTCCTTTAAATTTCTAGATATCTAATTCATTATTAATTGATTT